>NW_027507903.1:173827479-173919979 GCF_037356315.1 Lithobates pipiens
TATTTTGAGGGGACAGCAAATTTATACTGTTACACAAGCTGTACACTCACTACTTTGCTACAAACGTAAAGTGTAATTTCTTCAGTGTTGTCACATGAAAAGATATAAAATATTTACAAACATGTGAGGGGTGTACTCACTTTTGTCAGATACTGTAGGTGTTCTACACGCTTGTCATACTTTACAGAAGCAGATGAGACCATCTTCACATGATCTGGAGGAAAAAAATAAAATAAAAACTGTAATATACAGCGGAAATCAAAACAATTAAAATGACTTAACCACTTCAATGCAGGGCATTTTCACCCCCTTCCTGCCCAGTTTCGCAGTCGTGCAATTCAGCTGTGAAGTATGTCAGCAATGCCTGTCCAGTGGACAGCAGATGGGTAGGCCTGTTTGCTTATGACAAACCAAGTGCAAAGAAAAAAGGAACACCCTGAAGCCCCAATTCAGAATATATTGTTTGGTTTCCACACTACCACCAAGTAGGGTTGCACCAATACTAGGCATTTTTGCAAATGTCGGTACTCTCGAAAACGCTCAGATACTGGAAGTGACCTTAGCCCTGAGCTGGATACAACATCAGTCCCAGCCTGTCAGCTAAATCTGTACTAGGATGGGGGCTTCTTAAAAGCTTGTCTCCCTGAGTGCAATGCAGTGACAAAGGAGATGCTGGCACTCCAGGTAGTACTGTCAAGGATGGGAGGAGGGCCTTGGGAGGTAGGCTGCATTTTTTTGACCCTGATGCCAACGCCCCCCAGATGTTCTGGCTGCAGAAAGGCAGTGCTTGCAATGGGGATGTCTGTGCTAGAGCTGGCCTGGTACTTTACATTAGTACAACAGTAAGTCATGTGCAAGATGTAGCTTTTAAGGGAGGGGTGAGAAGATGAAAGGCATTAGATGAGGTGGGAACATAAGTCAGAGCTGAGGAGGGGTGGAATCATGCAGATTAGAATGCAGTGGAAAGGAGTGTAGAACTGAACCCTGCACTTGGCATGTTCTGTGGCTTAAACCCTGCACCGACTCTGCATGTACAGTGCCTGATCCCTGCCCTCCTAAAGCCCCTGTGCTTTTTTTCCTCCCCATGTTTCATCCTCCTTCCCTCGAACAGCTGTCACCTCTGTCCCCCAGTCTCCCAATGACCCTCCCCCCAGCGATCACATCCTTTTCCATACCAACGTTCTCACCCCAGCCTCACCCAACTCCCTAACAACCCCCTACTTCCCAAGGCGATAGGTATCAGCGAGTACTTGGAATAAGTAAATCAGTACATCCCTACTACCAAGACTATACATTAAAGGAACCATGCAGTCAAAGATACAAGGCGGCTAGCATTATAGATCACCTGTAGAAATTGCTATTGACAATACCAAGTTAATAACCTGAAAACAAGCATACAGGAAATTAGAGAGAGCTGCATAGTGGTTCCACATTAGTTCTTTAAGTACCACAGTCAATGATGAGATAGTGTAAGGTAAGCAGCTAAACAAAAATGTTAGGGCTGTCAGGTGGACCTTTTCACTGGCCTGTGATGGCCACTCAAGCACAACGAAAAATAACAGAATGACTGTATTCTGTAACCACCTAACACAAGTAAACAGCAGGACGGTTAGAATTAGTTGCTTAGTATCCTTAGGTATATCAGAAGAGGAAAACTGGAGTTAGTACTTACCGGTAACTCCTTTTCCGGTGGTCTTCCAGGACAGCCCTTGAGAGATGGAGCTCCTCCCATCGACACAGGAAACACATTGCCACAGTTCAAAAGGCGGTCCCTCAGGTCCCTGGTCAGTCATTCACCAAGAACCGAAGGATGGAACTGAAAAACATATAAACCATAACAGGTAATAACATTAGTACATCACTACAATCAAATAAAGGGTGGGATCGTGCTGTCCTGGAAGACCACCGGAAAAGGAGTTACCGGTAAGTACTAACTCCAGTTTTCCCAAGTGTTCTTCCAGGACAGCCCTTGAGAGGATCCCCAAGTACTTACCAGATTAGGGGGGGACCACGGCCTGGAGGACTTTCCTCCCAAAGGCCTGATCCTGACTAGACATTAAGTCCAGTCGGTAATGCCTTGTAAAGGTGGAAAAGCTTGACCATGTGGCTGCTTTACATACCTGCTCCGGGGTGGCACCAGCTCTTTCTGCCCAGGATGCAGACAACGCTCTTGTTGAGTGAGCTTTAACACCCTCAGGAGGATCTCTATTCAAGGCCTTATACCCCTCTGCTATAGCTAGCCTAATCCATCTAGCTATGGTTACTTTTGAAGCTTTCTGTCCCCTACGCTGTCCGGAAAAAAGGACAAAAAGGGAGTCTGAGATTCTGAATGGATTTGTTATTTTAAGATATTCTAGAATACACCTCCTCACATCCAATAAATGAAAACGTTCCTCTTTCTCATTTGCTGCATTTTGACAAAATGAAGGGAGGACAATATCTTGGGACCTATGGAAACTAGATGCTACCTTTGGTAAGAACCCAGGGTCTGTCTTTAGAATGACTCTGTCTTCTAGGATCTGTAGGAATGGTTCCCTGATGGAAAGTGCTTGGATTTCACTGACCCTACGGGCTGAAGTGATTGCCACCAGGAGAACTGTCTTAAAGGTAATAAGCCTTAGGGAGGCCTCTGAGATAGGCTCAAAGGGTGACCCCAAGAAAGCTTTTAGCACAACTGCTAAATCCCAGGATGGGACTTTTGTGATTCTGACTGGCTTGCGTCTAGCGACTGCCTTACAGAATCTAGCGACAAAAGGATTTTCCTGTAAGCGTTCATCTAGGTATACACTTAAGGCAGCTATCTGTACTTTAATAGTACTTAGGGTTAAACCCTTGTTTACACCTTCCTGTAAAAACTGTAGAATATTAGCCGTATTTATGTCCCGGCCATTCAGCCAGCTATTGAATTTTTTCCAGACTTTTTTGTAAATAGCTCTCGTGACTGGTTTGCGACTCTGTAGTAAGGTCGCAATTACCTCGTCTGACAGGCCCTTACTCCTTAAGATTTCCTCCTCAGTAACCACGCTGACAGCTTCAGTGTGGCGACCTGCGGATGGTAAAGAGGTCCCTGCGACAGGAGGTCCTGTCTGTAGGGAAGTCTTAGAGGCGGACAGTCTGTCAATTGTAGCAACGTTGTGAACCACGGTCTCCTGGGCCAAAAAGGTGCTACTAGAATCAAACAGGTTTTTTCCTTGAGGAATCTTGCTAGGACCCTCGGAATGAGATGAAGAGGGGGAAATGCATACGCCAGACTGAAAGTCCATGGAGTTTGCAAGGCATCTACCGCCAGGGGTTGATCTCCTGGGTTTAGCGAGAAAAAATTGGGAACCTTTGCATTTTTCCTGCTCGCAAAAAGGTCTACCTCTGGTTCTCCCCAGTGAGCTGTTATGAGATTGAATGCCTCTGGGTGTAAGGACCATTCTTGGTTCGAAATCCTCTGTCGACTCAAGAAGTCCGCCTTGTTGTTCAACTCCCCTTTCAGGTGAACTGCAGAAATGGATTCCAGATTGGCTTCTGCCCACTGGAGAATGCGTCTGGCTACCAACATCAAACGAGGACTTCTGGTTCCTCCTTGTTTGTTTATGTATGCTACAGCCGTCGTATTGTCTGAACGGACTTGTAGATGGTGACCCTGTATTGCGGGGTGGAAAGCTAGAACAGCTCTCAGGATTGCTGTTAGTTCTTTCCAATTGGAAGAGAAACATTTCTCCTCCGGGGTCCACTTGTCCTGGACCCAGCTTGAGCCTAGGTGGGCTCCCCAGCCCCAACTGCTCGCATCCGTTGTTAGTGTTGAAGTGATAGGAAGGACCCAATGAACCCCTTTGTTTAGGTTCTCCCTGTCCTTCCACCACCAGAGGGAGCGTTTTACCCTTGAGGGGATCGATACCTCCTCCTCCAGATCTCTGCCTTTTAATTGTTCTAACAGAAAACCCTGAAGTTCTCTTTGATGGAACCTGGCCCATTGTACGGCTGGAATGGCTGCCGTCATAAGACCTAAGACCGACATTACTTCCCTCACCGTACACTTGGGGCTGCATTGAAGAAAAGATATTCTCTGCCACAGATTCAAAATCTTTTCTTCCGGCAGTATAATTTTCTGATCTACAGACTTGATCCAGTACCCCAGATACAGGATCTCCTGTGTTGGGGTTGTCTTGGATTTCTCCTGACTGACAATCCACCCTAATCGACTCAGACTGAGTTGAGTCAATTCTAGGTCCTGAGAAAGACGACTCTCTGAGTGGGCTGTTAGGAGCAGATCGTCTAGGTAGGGGATAATTGAGACTGATTGAAGCCTCAGAGGAACTAAAGCCTCTCCGAGAACCTTGGTAAAGATTCTCGGAGAGGATGATAGACCGAAGGGAAGTGCTCTGCACTGAAAGTGGTAAACCTTTGTGTCTATCTGCACTGCCATCCGAAGGAATTTCTGGCACTCCTCCCTTATTGGAATGTGCAGATAAGCATCCCTTAGGTCCAGGGTTGCCATAAATGTCTCTTTCTGCAGGAGATTCTTTATGGAATAAATGGACTCCATCCGAAATCTCTTGTAACGGATGGAGCGATTCAGTGGACGGAGGTTCATAATTAGTCTGAATCTCCCTGACGGTTTTCTTACCACAAAGATGTGCGAGTAAAAACCGTCCCCTTGTTCCTGAATAGGGACTGGTGTCAATACTTCTTGATCTACCATTTCCCCTATTAGTAAAGGTAAGGCCCTGGCCTTTTCTGAGTGACTTGGAAGCTTTGTCACCAGAAACTTGGAAGGAGGGTTGCTGTGAAATTCCAGCGCATGACCCCTTTTTATTATGTTTAAGACAAACTCGTTCGAGGTTGTCTCTTCCCATTGAGGAAGAAATTTGCTTAATCTTCCTCCCACAGGAACCCTGACGTCACTGGGGTTTGGGATCCTGATTGGGGCGGCTAAACAGTATGCCCCCTTTTCCTTTCCCTTTATGTCCCGACCAATGTTTTTTGGGGGTTGAACTCTTCTCTGATTTAGAGGGTTCCTTAAAGGGACGAAAAATTTTTCTTTGAAAATTTTTCTTTTTTGCAGGAAAGGTTCTCTTTTTGTCCGCCGTCCTTTCTAAGGCGGAGTCTAATTCAGGCCCGAAGACTAAGTCTCCTGTAAAAGGGACGCTGCACAGGCGGGTTTTAGACGCCGTGTCTCCCCCCCAGGTTTTCATCCATACTGACCTCCTTGCTGCCACTGAAAGTGCTGCAGATTTAGCCGTAAATTTAACGGAGTCCGTGGAGGCGTCAGAGATGAAACTGGTGGCCTTAAAAAGCATAGGGAAAGATTTCAAAAGCTCCCCCCTAGGAGTGCCTGCCTTTAAGTGTTCTTGTAGTTGCGATAACCAGAACTCCAGGTTTCTAGCTACACAGGAAGTGGCTAGAGCTGGTTTTAAGCCTGCCATAGAGGCATCCCAGGCCCTCTTTAAGACAATGTCTGTTCTCCTGTCCATGGGATCTTTCAGGTGGCCCATATCCTCAAAGGCCAGATCAGCCTGCTTTGAGATTTTGGACAGAGGGGCGTCTAGTTTTGGATTTTTATTCCAGACCGCCTCTGGGCTCTCATCAAAAGGGAACCTTCTCTTAAGGGATTTAGGAAAGAAAACCTTCTTGTCTGGTTCAGACCACTCCTTAAGGACAAGGTCAGAAAGCACCTTATGTATAGGAAAAACCCTTGCTTTCTTTTTCCCCAGAGCCTCATACATTTGATCATGTCTGGATAACTGAGTTTCTTCCTCCTCAATTTCCAGCGTATCATAGATAGCCCCCATTAGCTCATCTACTTCCTCGAGAGATAATCTATATTTTGAGGCTTTAGATGCTGCTTGATCCTCTTCCTGACCCGAGTCAGTGTCAGAGGATTCGGGGCTAATCAACGTGGGGCTAGGCTCCCTGACCATACGGGGCTCCCCTGAGCTGGGTGTTGTAAGGCATGGTGATGAGATTATAGTTGTTTTACTCGTGGAGGCAGCTGCAGCTGATCCCACGTCAGTGATTAACTCCCGGAGGGACTTAAAGGTCGACGCCATTTCCTCTTTAAAGGAGCCCAAAAACTTTGCTAAAGGGGAATCTGCCTCAGATTTAAGCAAGCTTGCAATGCATTGCTTGCATAGGGCTTTGTTAGAGCCAGAGGACAACCTATTCCCACAATTAGGACACTTTTTGCGGCCTGTCTTGTCTTCCCTTGGCATCTCTTTAGCCTGAAAATAAGAAGACAAAGGATTTCTTAGCGTCAGCACCATGTCCCTCTTAGAATCACCACTAACAAACAACCTCACTGTGAGTAAACCGCCACCGTGGGGTACTACAGGGCCCAGCCTACAAACACCACCACTCCACCAGAGTAATAGCATGCCCAGCAGCCTACCTGGGTTTGGCTGGTGCCTGTCTCCGCCGGAGTATCCTGGGGAATAGCCTCCATGGTCCCCCTCTGACGCTCCGAATCCCGCCGCTAATCCGGTATAGCTGGACGCTGGTCGGGCTTTACAGGCACAGCGCTGGCTCTCCCTCTCCTCCTTGTACCCTTAGAGACCCGGAACCGGAAGTCTCGGCACGCAGTGATGACGCGGTTCCGCCGGAAGTGAACGCTCGGCGTCTCCGACCCCCTGCAACGAGGAGGGAAGATGGAAGGTTCCACTCACCACTCCTGGGGGAAACCGGCGTCATTCTGCCCCTGGCCACCTCGGCACTGGAAGGAGGAGGTTAACGGGTCTGCTCCGGTTCAGCTGGACGGTACCCGAGCCAAAGAAAAAAAAAGGTATGGACCCAAACTGCAGCCATAAACCAGGACCCGGTCCCTTAGGCTTGCAGGTTCTCAGGCAGCCCCTGAGAGGGGCCTCCAGGTTCCTGGCAACATGTTCCTCCGACGGAGGAAACACAAATGACTGACCAGGGACCTGAGGGACCGCCTTTTGAACTGTGGCAATGTGTTTCCTGTGTCGATGGGAGGAGCTCCATCTCTCAAGGGCTGTCCTGGAAGAACACTTGGGAAATTTGTTTTTACAGAAGTTATCTTTTAATATGCAGCAATACCCAACTCCCAAAAGTAGAGTTAATTGAAGTAAAAATGTACTGGTTTCCAAAAAAAAAACCCTGCAAAAGATGCCTCAGCATAGAGAGACTACAGCTTGATCATATTCATCTCCCCACAAATTCCAGTGCACAAGTGATGCAATGTTCTAGAACCATCTAAGACAAGTAGAGCAGGCAATCAATTCCTAGTCGCCATTCAAGTGGTTGTAAACCCTTACAAACCACTTTGACCTACAGGTAAGCCTAGATTAAGGCTTACCTGTAGGTCCAAGAAATATCTCCTAAACCTATACGGTTTAGGATATATTTACAAAGACAGGCACCGCTGTCCACAGCGCATGCGTTGTAGACAGCAGCGTGCAGGTGCACTGGTCAGGCCGCAGATGATATGCCGCTCGCGACGTCATTGCGACTCCGGCGAATCACAGCGCCGGAGCAGCGAGACCCAGAAGTCACTCTGGGATACATGGCAGCGGCAAAGATGAAGATGGAGGACCGCTTCGGGGCTTCGTTCTCAGGTAAGTTATTCATAATGAGCTAGTATGCTATGCATACTAGCTCATTATGCCTTTGCCTTGCAGGTTGCATTTTTTTTTTTTAAATAATCTTTACAGAGGAAGTAAAGGCTAAAGGGAGAAACCTGGAATGCCCAAAAGAAGCCACATTGGGTAAGAGCACTTGGGGGAATGCCAGAAAGATGAAGCCACATTATCTGTTGTATAGCTTTGACTAAACAAAGAAGATAACAGGGCCTAAAGTGGGAATCTAAAACAAATACCTCCAAGTCACGCCAATGCATTGCTGCATCCCACTTCAAAAACTTTTACACCCCTTTCACACTGGGGAACTTTTGGGCTAAAAATAGCATTTGAAAAAATGCCTCCCCAGCATTAAAGTCCAAGTGCTTTCACACTGGGGAGGTGCGCTTGTAGGACGTTAGAAAAAGGTCCTGCAAGCAGCATCTTTCAGGCTGTGGAAGAGCGGTGTATACACCGCTCATTCATATTGAAATTAATGGGCAGTGCTGCCAAGGCGCTTCAGCAGCAGTGCTTTTAAACCTTTCCGCGGCCGCTAGTGGGGGTTAAAAGCACCCCACTATTACAGCGATGCTTTACCGCTAAGGCGCCCCCCCCCCCATGTGAACGTGCCCCATCATAGATATTGGACAAATATGCACACTCTTGACACCCCTGAAACCTATTTGACTTGAGCACTGGAACATAAAGGATTCCTAGGCCTATACAAATTATGCATTTATCCTTACAATGAAAAAATAAATAAAAAACACACACCACACAACAAAAACAAGGATAATTATAAAAAGGGATAAGACACTGCATTTAGGGGTCACAAACCTACAAGCGCCATAATAAAAATACATACCACACTAGTCTGTCACTCATATAAAATATCCAGTTTCAGAATGGAGAAGATGCCAAAGTGAAGGCCATGGTTTCACTAGCAATAGGGCGCTATGACATCAATCACTGTACAACATCTATTTTAAAAAGGGGGGTGGTGGCAGTTAAAGGGTTAATCACTTTCAGGCTGCTTGCACCTAGATTGTGGACCCACAAGCTGGAAAATCTTTGTGCTGGGCACAGCTGAGAATATGGCATTGTTGTGGAAGCGAGAGCACGGTGTGAGGTTGGCCTGTCCTTTGTCGCGAGTTAGTAAGGAGGGCAGGGACCTGACAAATTTATATATATATATATATATATATATATATATATATATATATATATATATATATATATATATATATATATATATATATATATAATCTCCCCCATCCTGAATAAAGTGGTTATATATTCTTTTATACTGCTCTCATATGAGAGATTTCCTCACACGTAAATATTTGGCTGGAGATACATTTGACGTCATGCGAGCTTCCTATTTGTTCCTATTCTTCCTGGAATGACTAGCGCTCACATAGGGAGGTGCAATGCCACACAGCCCTAGAGTACTGAGACTCCAGCCTGCATGATGATGTACATTGTGTCAGTGACAGACTGGACTCTCAAAAAACAAAGTGGGGTAAAAATCACAGACTGTCAGCACTGGAGCAAGCTGGAGACGGCACTGGCACAGAGGGCAAGTACAGCTTTGGCTCATAAAACTGAATACAGCATTTGTCTCACAAGATCCCTCCATCCCTATATAAAAATGTTCTTCTAATCTGACATTTTCAGTGTCAGCATCCACTGCCCAGCTGTCTTACATTGTGCCCAGGGAGCAGGGCAAATTTAGATTCTTAATTAAGCTGCCACTCAGGCCTTCAAGAAAGAATCTGTATACATTTTCAGAGACGTATTTAACCACTTCAGCCTCTGAAGATTTTCCCTCTTAATGACCAGGCCATTTTTTGCGATATGGCACTGCATCGCTTTAACTGGCAATTGCACGACTATTTGATGTTGTACCCAAAAAAAAATTGACAGTGCCATTTGTGGAGAAAAAAAAAGAATTTATTTTGCTGCGTTTTTTATTTTTTGCGCTATAAGAAAAAAACAAAACAAAACAACAAACATTAAGCGTTTTCTTTGATGGACAAATAGTCCAATTTAAGTCCAGACCAGAACACTTTCCTCCATACATTCTGGGAGTCTCCCACATGCCTTTTCGCAAACTCAAAACATGCCATTTTTTTTTCCTGAATGTAATATCTTTCTTCTTGCCGCTTTGCCATAAAGCCCAACTCTATGGAGTGTACGGCTTATTGTCCTATGTACAGATACACCAGTCTCTGCTGTGGAACTCTGCAGCTCCTCCAGGGTTACCTTAGGTCTCTGTGCCACCTCTCTGATTAATGCCCTCCTTGCCTGGTCTGAGTTTTGGTGTGAGGCCATCTCTTGGCAGGTTTGCTGTTGTGCCATGTTCTTTCCATTTGGTTAAGATAGATATGACAGTGCTTCTAGGGAAACCAAGGTTTGGATTTATTTTTTTTTTTTTTTTAAACCCAACCCTGACTTGTACTTAAATTGGCTGTAAACCCTTACAGACCACCTGTAGGTCCAATAAATTTCTCCTAAACCTACATGGTTTAGGAGATATTTGCAAAAAGACAGCCACCACCATCTACGGAGCAAGCGCTGTAGACAGCGGCATGCAGGCGCACGCTGCTATTGGTGATATGCCGTTAGTGGTGGCACAGGTGCGGGAGTGACCTCATCGCGGCTCCGGCCAATCACAGTGCAGGAGCCATGATATCCGGAAAGATGGACGCTCCGTGGAAGAGGGGACATCGGTGACACATAATGGGCTACCTTTGCAGGGAAACAGAGGAAGTAAACCCATCAGAGTTTACTTCCTCTTTAACAACATTATTCCTTACTTGTTTGGAGCATTCCTTGGTCTTCATGGCAGTGTTTGGTTAGTGGTGCCTCTTGCTTAGGTGTTGCAGCCTCTTGGGCCTTTCAAAAAAGGCGTGTATATGTAATGACAGATCATATGACACTTAGATTGCACGCAGGTGGACATATTTTCACCAAGTAACTTCTGAAGACAGTAGGTTGTAACAGAGCTCCATAACAAAGGGGGTGAATACATAGGCACATGCCAATTATCAGTTTTTTTTTTTTATTTCTGAAAAATAGTTACGTATAGTTTTGTAATTGTACTTTACCAACTTAGACTATTGTGCTCCGATTCATCCTAATTCAGATAAAAAAAAAAAAAAAAAACGTGTAACTAAAGGCTTTAATGTAACAAAATAGGTAAAAAGTCAAGGGGGGTGAATACTTTTGCAAGGCACTGTATGCCTTTACATACACATATCCCCGTTCTTGCTTGGCCGCCAGCTACATGCACGGGCCCCCTGCCAATCGCCTCTTGTAAGAGTATGGTGGCTCTCTTGTGCTGGATCACGTAGCCAATGCGTGATCCAGCACTTCCACCACACAAGCCGATCAGCTGGTGCCATCTGATGACTGACCCCTGGCACCCACTGATCAGCAAGGAGGAAGACTGGACAGAGCTCTGTCAATGTAAACAGCACAGAGATCTGCCACTGGAGATGTGCTGGATGGTTTCCCTGCAAAGCAGAGAATAAAAACACCTCACATACAAAATTGTTGTTAGGCACATATTTAACCCTTTGATCACCTTAGATGTTTAACCCCATCCCAGCCAGTGTTATTAGTACAGAGACCGTGCATATTTTTAGCACTGATCACAGTATTAGTGTCACTGTTACGCACAAAATGCCAGAAATGGATGGTCAGATTGGCTCCCTATCAAAGGTGGTATAAGTCGCTGATATTACTAGTAAGATATAGGATAGATAGAGATTTCTAAAATTATGTAGCATAATATTGACCTAAATTTATGAAGAAATGTGATTTTGTAAAAAAATGTATTGGATATTATTATATTGGTTATTGGACCGATTAGTGGAGCAGCTGATTATTAGGGCCAATATCTGGGAATAAAAAAAAAAAAAAAAAAAAAAAAAAAAAAATTAAATACAAAAATCGGTCAGAATCTTACAGATACTGGTCAGAACTCCTCCCCCCGAGGAGATTTACTAGTGTAAATTGTGCAATTTGATCATTTTCCTTGCTAGTAGTAAGAGGCACGTAGCTGTGTGCTGCAAGTAAATACTTTGGAAATCCATGTGCCAGGGTGCCAAACTGGGTCCAGTTATCAAATTGCCTATCCATCAGTGTTAAAGCGGTTTTAACCCGCTGGACTAGTTATTTTTTTGTGCCTGCAAGGTAAAAGCATAATGCGCTAGTATGCATTGCATGCCAGCACATTATGTTAAGCTTACCTTAAAACAAAGCTCTTTCAGCGAAAAGATGTCAGCGCTGCAGCCTTTCATTTATAAGGCACAGACACTGGTCATTAGCAAACACTTTAACAAGGCAAGTCTTCATTAACTCATTTACAGACACTAAACAATTTTGCAAAGAAATAAAAAAATAGACCAGAATCCCAGCTCACATGGCTTTGCCTGGGAGGAGTCTTGAAAACATTTGTCATCTAAACATGTTGTAGAAGAACAGCAGATGCAATGTGATTATACTGTACAAATCTTCATTACATCATTGGTGGGTCAGTTTCTAAATCCAGAAGAGGAAGCTGGATGCAAAACAGCACCGCAGTCTCTGGGCTCTGAGGACCGCATGTCCAACAGAAGAGAGAATAAAAACTAAATGCTGCAGAAAACACAATTTGGGGCAAGCCACAGCTGTCTGAAAGTATGTATGCCGCTGTGGTATAGGGACAGGAAGTTGTAATAGTGACAGATTTAGAAATGCAGAATAAGAGTGGTTTTCTGCACTTTAGAGAGAGTGAACCAGCGAGGCTAGAAATACAGGAGCTGACATTACATATCATATTAACATGCATCAGGGCTGTCATCCAATCCCTACTTTTAATATCTAGTGAGAAACAGACCTTGAACAAGCATGCATCCAGGTAAGTGTGAACCCATGCATTGCATGCGTGTTAACTTACTGGCTAGTTGGTGTAGTCATGATCTGGATGACAGCCATTTAGCCTGCTTCTTTAAATGCCAAATCAGCAACAAGCAGCTCTAGTGTTTCTATCCTCTCAGATCTCTTCAGCGCTCACTCACACCTTGCCTTCCTACTGCATAGCTTTGTTAGGAATCATTTTTTCAAAACACATGGGTATTCTCCTAGTGCTTTGGGGAGCCACAAATTATTGAAACTACAACACCTGTAATGAGCATTACTTCAACATAACAGTGTAAAGCTTCAACTCAGGCCAGATGCTTTGGGTATGGTGGTTCCTATCCTAATAACTGTCTTACATCATGCTGAATTGAGTTGAGAGGTATCTTGATATAGCGCAGTCTTGACCCCAAAGGGTCCCGACAGGGTAAGCCTACCATTTCAAAAATGTTTGCCCTGCATAGCAGCAGATAAAGCATTTTTAATGGATAACACCACACTTACTGTGCAAGGCAATTATAAAAAAAAAAAAAAAAAAAAAATAAAAAAAAAAAAAAAAAAAAAAAGGTACCCCAAAGGTTGGTGAGCCCCAACAGACTGGCACTACAAATCCTCAGGTTGCATTTGACTTTACCCATTTTGTCAGTAAGGCTGTACATGGAAGTATAGCAGGGCACCCAACCAAATGTGCAGACATTCCACTATGCATAGCTGCCTGCAGATCAGAGCAGTTCAAATGAACACAATTTCACCTATTGTTAGAATAAAGATATGAAGAGTGCCCTGTACTAATACCTCTTCCCGCAACACCAATTCTTTCTGCACTAAAGAATCTTCAGAAGCGGACACATATGGGAGTGTTGAATTCAAAGTAGTGAATGCAGAGGATTCACCACACCTGCTGTGTCCTGTGCAGTCCTGTCGTGGCATTGTCCGAAAAAAAAATCAATAGGTCCTTTGCATGAACCCTGGTTTTCAAAGTGACCAAAGCTTTTCCTACTGCTAAGAGTTCCCTGTAGTTTGAGGCTTGGGCTGCCTCTTTTGGGTGCCAGGTGCCCTGAGCCTGCCAATCCTCAGTGCATCCCCCAACACCACAAGCTGGCGTCTGTGTTAATCTTTACTAGGAAATGCTGGACCCAAGCCTTCCCTACTGGCAGATGCTCCGGTCTGACCCACCAGGACAGATTGAGAGAATCATCTCCTGGAAGCCGCACGACCTGATCCAGAGAATGCAGAATGCAAATGGGCCCAGGGCACTCCCATCAAGCCCAACAGCTGCATTATCTGATGCAGGGATGCCTGGGGATTGCACCTGAATTTCTGCATGGAAAGGAGGATCTTGAAGATCTTCTCTTCCAGCAAGAAAATTCTTTGGGTGACTGGGTCTATCAGGTCAGGTAGACCAAAAAAAAAAAAAAAAAGACAGCGCTGGGAGGGCATCAGAGCAGATTTCTGCAGATCTACTTTCCAACCCAATCTTTGGAAGGTCTGCAGAACTACTTGCAGATCCCGATCCAGGCCCTTTGTCCCAGGCAAAGATCAAAAAGTCATCCAAATAAGGGACGATTGAAATTTTCTGCAAACGATAAAAAGGCCATGACCTTTGTAAAGATTCTCAGGGCTGCCAAGAGACCAAAAGGAAGGGCTCTGTACTGCCAATGACTTAAGCCGTTTTCCGAGAGGAACGCAAACCTCAAAAACCTGATGATCCTGGTATATTGGAACATGGAGGTAAGCAAGCATCCTGAAGATCCAGGGTCACCATGAATACCCCTGGCAATAACAGATTCTTGAGTGAGTAAATACATTTACATCCAGAAACACCTGTAAAACCAAGAAACTGTTTAGGAGGCTCAGATTGATCACCATACGAAATCCTTCCAATGCCTTCCTTACCAGGAAAATACAGGAATAAAATCCTTGAATTTTTGATCCTCTGAAACAGGGGAAATAACCCCTTCTGATTTCCAAAGAGAAATTAGACCCAACATGCCCTGCCGTTGCTCTTGGTCCCGGCAGATGAGTGAGGAAAAAACCTCTAGGGAGAAGGGAGATTGAATTCCAACCTGAACCCCTCTTTTATGACCTTGAGAACAAAAGGATTTTCTGTTACTTTTGCCCATTCCTTGCTGAAAAGGGTCAGCCTTCCTCCTACCCGACACCGAGAGCTTTTTGCCTGGGTTGAAGGAGAGACTCCTTTAGCTTTGTCTTTGCTAAATTACCTTTTCTTTGTCTGCTGACCCCCTTGTTTTAAAGTTAGCTTTGCCCCAAAAACTACAAAAGGGCCTCTAAATTAATTCCTCTAAATCCAAAACAAAACAATAGTTTCCCTTCAAAGGGAATACCGCAGCGTTTATATGTGGAAGTCAGATCCCCCGTCCCAGGATTTTAACCAGATTGCCCGTCTAAAGCAATTCATCAAAACTGACATTTTGGTCACTGATCTAACAGATTCTGCCGCCACGTCTGCCAAAAAAAGCCACTGATTTGGCAATCAGGGGGGGAAGAGATTATTTGATCTCTTCTAGAGGCGTGTCGGTGGAGAGCAGGTCATCTAGCCTCTGGACCCAAACATCTAGATTTCTAGATAAGGCGGATGCCAGGGCTGGTCCTAGGCCTTACGGAGCAAAGTGTCAGCTTTCCTATCCGTCTAGTCCTTAAGAACCCCACAGTCTTCAAAAGGAAAAGATTGGGGGGGGGGGGGGGAATGCTGTCCGTTTTCTGTACAGCCAGCAAAACATCCCCAGCAGCGTGTGCCTGAGCTGGTCCTTTTCAAACATGAACAGACTCGGCATCTGGGAATGCGTGACATCACATCCAGTTCTGATGGTGTGACAGGAAGTGCACTCGTCGCCATCTTGGTAAACCCAAGATGGTGAAAAGGACACAAGGAAGAGCACTCTGGTTGTACCAAGGTGGATCAGGACGCGGGGGGGGGTGGAAGTTGGGGGTTAAGGAGACAGCTTGCTGTAACTGCAATTAGATGGTCTGTTCAAAGCGCTGGCAAGGTCACTAACTGCTAGGCCAATTTCCAATGATGCTCATCACACTCTGGATCCGGGAGACAGCACACACAAAGGTCAATCAACTGTTACAGGAGCAGCGATTACATGCGATGTAGTCTCTCTACTCCATCTCTCAATATTCATCCATAACATGAAGTCAAACCTGGGAACTGAAAGTCTTCATAAACAGATATACGCAAATGAAATTAGGCCTGGTAACACCATTGCGATTTCATATGCAGCTGCAGTCACAAAACAATGCAAATCAAATTATTTTCAACAGTGCCCGGTCACATCAATGCAGCACATTTGTGGAAAAGGGTCATGTGCTACTTTGGTGCAGTTGAAGCACGAATTCAGCCCCATATGCGTCAACAGAAACACACCAAAAACACACGTACATACGTTTCTGGCAATATTTTGTGTGCAAACTTCAGTTTCCTTTCCCTACAAAAAATAAAAAATGCATTAACACTACAAAATTGCACTTAAATCAGAACATGTCTCGGCTGCACTTGTGTGAGCCATGCCTTAAGGCTGGGTTCACACTAGGGCATCATTAGATATTGCATGCAATTCGCACCGCACTGCTGTGCGGATCACATGCAATGTCTGCGCGTTGCACATTCAGCCATAGATATTGTATGGCTGAATTTGCATTGCATTAAAGTGGTTGTAAACCCTCCCCCAGAACGCACATATAAAATCATCATTAAAAGCACTGCATGTAGATGTCACCTTACCTGCTCCATTGGCTTGTAAGCTGTATTGTTCTTTGTAGTGACATCAGCGGCGCAGGCGTATATCTCCCCCCGGTTCACGGCACGCGTTCTAGTAAGAAGTGTGCCGTTAGAACACCATGTCTATCATATCAGCTCCCCATGGCACTGCGCCGAGATATTGCAAGACTAGGCTCAGTCATCCTCCCCATGTCCATGCGTGGAATTGGACCAAGGATTCTGAAGACAGTAGTGAAGATGGCCCTGTATTATCACAGGAAGCACAAACTTTAAAACAGCTGTAATAAAGTAAGTAAGGAATATGCGATTGAGACTGAAATATAATGCAGAATGTATAATACCTTTACCTAATGGCTTGTTAAAAAGCAGCATTGGAGGGGGAGAGTTTACTAAAGCCTCATACACAATCAGATTTTCTGCTGATTTTTTTCCTTCAGATTTACCAAAACCATGTAGTACAAGGGCCTGCCTGATTGCATACAAATTGAAACTCCCAAGGTTTGACCTCATATTACATGGTTTTGGTAAATCTGAAGGAAAAAGTCAGCAGACAATCTAATAGTGTGTATGGGGCTTTACTCTTCAAAATGGTGCAGGACCCTTTTTTGGTCAGCACTGGAATCGGATTGCATGGGTATTCACATTAAGAGGAATGTTACATTTTTACCAGAGTCCAGTCAGGGCTGGCTATCACTAATGCCTGCCATACATGTGGGCTGAACGGAGGGGAGGGGAGGGGGGGGGGGAGGGGGAGGAGCTTGCTGTACTACGTGAGAGTAGTACAGCAAACAAAATATAAAACCCAACACAACAAGCCGGATTGTCCTTTCCAAACAGGTCATCATGTTAAAAACAAGGCGTTTGGTTTGTATACATTTGCAAATATATGCGTAAGCTACACATACATATATAACAATGGATAGATTAAGGGCAGGTTATGCCTGGAGGGAGCCCACTCCTAAAAGTTTTAGGGACCTACTGGACACCCAGCAATAGCACAAATGGCAGTGAAGGTATCCAGTGTGCCCCCTCATCAATTACCAACAGTACAAACAAATGGCAACCACACAAACCTATAACTGGCTTACGCAGCCAGGAGCACGTGGAAGGTCAATGCATGTCATAAAACAAGAAAAATTCCCGGCTCACTTACCAGCCAGCAACAAACTAAATTGACCTTGTCTAACAGTTCCCATTAAACCAGGGTCAATTTGGTTGGTTGCAGACTGGCAACTGGCCTGGGAATTTTTCTTTTACAGGTGTCGTCCTTCCATGTGCTCCTTGCTGTATAGGCCAGTTATAGGTTTGGGTAGTTGCCATTTGTTTATCCTGTTGGTACAGCAATCTCCATGTTGAGTTATTGTACTCTGACAGAGACCACCACCCCCACCCCCCCCAGTCAGCGTTTACAGACATGTTGGCTGCATGTATTGATTGGATGTCTGTTCAACAGAAAGCAGACAAGCTGCTGTACACACAGGCCAAATGTCAGCCGGTTTCTGTCGAACGACTCGATACCATCTGATATCCAGTCACCGTGTGCCAAGCTTAGAGGCCGATTCGCATCTGTGCACAGCATAATTGCACCATTTTGGAGCACAGAAAAAAAATGCATATTTGGGTGCCATTCATTTTCAATGGCAAATCAATTGCGCCAAAGAAAAAAGGGACAAATCCAGTCCAAAAAAACATACCAACTTCAGTTAGCTGCGAGCAGCCCATTAAAGTCAATGGCGTTGCTCCAAATACACAATCCCTCCATGTCTCTGGATATGAACAGGGCCTAATGAACGTTGCCATCATTCCAAGTTCACACATATGCGTCGCACGGCATTGCTGTGTTGATCACATGCAATGTCTGTGCAATGCGAATTCAGCCGCATTGGATTCGCACAAAAAAGGCGAAGGAACTTTTTTTTCCCCCTGCACTGTAATCGGATCAGATTCCTGTCTGAACTCAGTTTCCACTGTGAACGGATCTGGGGCTGCCATGCACACACTTTGTATCGACACCCTCAGTGGTTTGCAGAGGGCAGTGTGAACTGCCTAAGGGGAAGAGGCGATGCCGGAACCAGCACTGGAATTGCGCTGGTTCCTGCATTACATGTGTGAACCCAGGCTCAAGATCAATAATACAACCATCAGTCCCTCCCCTTCATGCCAGGCTACTAGATGTAATCTGTACACTGACCTGTCTTTTCAGCTCCAAATCCAAACGCTGACTAAACCTTATAGACTTCATCTCTAACATCTCCAAAATATGTTCCTTTTTAACCATTGAAACCACTAAAGCCCCGTACATACGGGGTGAATGTTGGGAGACAGCGTCTGCTTCCAAAACAATAAAAAAACTAGGGGCCATCAGACTGCCGATCAGCTGCCCCCGTTAGAACAACAGCTTAGCGGGGGAGATAGCAGAACTAACCTCACATGGTTAGTACAGCGACTCTGACCGGAGCTGTCAGTTTTGGTTGCACAAAAAAAAAAAAACCCTGTAGTGTCTTTTTCCTGCAAAGTAAAGGTCTAATGTGCTAGTATGCATCACATTACATGAAGCCCACATCATGGCCGCAGACTTCAGATGAGTGACTGGCTGGCGGCACACGCTCCTAAAGAAACTGCAGACGGCCGTTCCTTCAGAACGCATACACTGATCATATCACTGGCGCAGTATACAGTAAATATCCGCAAAACGGCGCACATCAAGGAGATATTTACAGTGCCTATAGGCAAGCCTAGAATAAGGCTTACCTGGTGAGTACAAAGTATACAAACTCTTGAAGCAACGTATTCACGTCCTTGTTATCTCTTGCCTTGACTATTATAACTCCCTCCTTATTGGTCTACTTCTCCGCAGGTTATCCTCTCTTCAGTCTATCATGAACGCTGCTGCCAGACTCCACCATCCCTCCAATGGCTTCCCATTGCCCAACAAATAGAATTCAAAACGCTAACATTTACAACTGTGCTTCGAGCAAAACAAAGCCATTTACAACTGTGCTTCGAGCTACATCACCAATCTCCAAAGATCACCTAAACCAGCGATGGGAAACCTTGGCATGAAAGATGTTTTGGAACTACATTTCCCCCATGATGCGCAAGTACACTACAGAGTGCATGAGCATCATGGGAAATGTACTTCCAAAACATCTGGGGTGCCAAGGTTCCCATCACTGACCTAAACTGTCCTCTCCTCCCAAGACTGCCCCCTTGTCTCCAGGGCCTCTGGAACGCCCTACCCCAATCTGTCCTGGCTATCTCTTAGGGCCGGTTCACACAGCGAGGCGTCACCGACTTGCCTCGCCGCGACCTGCGGGGACCTCAGCGGCGACTTGCAGAGGACTTCTGTATAGAAGTCAATGCAAGTCGCCCAGAAGTAGTACAGGAACCTTTTTTCTGAGTCGGAGCGACTCGAGTCGCTCCTCTCAGAACGGTTCCATTGTACAGAACGGGGGCGACTTGCGGGAGCGAGGCGAGGCGTGTCGCCTCGCTGTGTGAACCGGCCCTTACTCTGTCCACTTTTAGACGACCCTCTTCAGGAGGCCTAGCTTGCCTTCAGCATATAACCAAATCTTATTTCACCCATCAGTTCATACCTTACAGTCATTACCTTTTGTTCCACCAGCCCCTTCTTATTAGATTGCAAGCTCCCAGTCCCTCCCCACCGTCTTGTATGAAATTGTATTGCGCAGTGCATTATATTCTAAAAGCACTGTGCAAACTGTTGACACTATATAAATCCTGTGTAAGAATATAATTCACACGACTGAAAAACACAAAAAAAAAAAAAAAACCCCACATATAAAAGTTATTTTCAAATTATGGATCTGAACACAGCTGCATCGTTTTCAATGGAGCCACACAGCCACGTAAACATGCAATGCATCCAGATCCCAAAAATCTGCATGGAAGAACACGCGTTTTACACGCTTAACTATAAATACATGCCTAAACAGAAGAGAAAAATTAATTATGTACAAATACCCATCTATAAAGCAAATAAATTTACTGATCAATACACAAGAACTTTTTTTCCTGGAAAACACACATGTAATAACATCAGTGTCATTATTACAGCCCTGCGATGAAAGCCTGGTTGGTCATTACAATTAAATATGAGAACAAAGCCGTCATCCCCTATCCAGGGCCCACATGAATTATGGAGGAAGTCCCCGCCGTCAGTAACGTTATTGAGCCCCGATGACAAGCGCCGAGGCCTGCCCGCCTACCAGCGGACGAGCGTTCACTAATCTGCAAAATGGTGATCCGAGGTCCAGACTGAACTCCCCCTCCCCCCACATCCGTCTCTAACATCTTGAATCTCGGCCAAGCCCGGTCACCAGGCAACCCAGTCACGTGACCCGCACAAGACGTGCAGCCCCAGCGCCTCTCTCCCCACCCCTCCCCCTCGGCACCATATTGCTGTGACGCACTCACAAATTACGGCCCGTCGTTAAGACAGCGGAGACTGCACACCCGAAAAGAAAAAAAACACGGAAGCTCCGGTCACTGTGAGAGAAAAAGAAGCGCGGGCTCCGTGTTATCCCACGCACCGCCGTGTAACGAACCTTTAGTGAGAGTGCGCGGTTACATAATGGCGCCGAGTTCTCCCTCTGCACCCGCATCCCCCAGCAGCTCCTTCCCCTCCCACCTACTGCAACATGATGTCACAAGCAGCCTATCGCGGAGCGCCGTCGAAGCCCCGCTCAGGTCCCCATTGGCCGCCTCTAGCTAGCCCCGCCCACCAACAAACAACATTAAAATGACAGCAAACTAAACAGGGCGCCATGATCGGCCATCGGCTACAAGGACAACGTAAAAAGACAGGGGGACTAGAAAAGCGCACAGGGCTACGGAGAAGACAGTTTAATAACCATTCAACGAATACAATACTTGGTGCAGCGGCCAATGTCCAATCAGCAACCGTTTTTTTGGCCCTCATAGTCTCCCTGCACACACGCAGACGCTGCTGTTAGAGAGTACGGTACAGCCGCCGCCTCCCCCGGTCCTCGTCCCCTCTCCAGTCCCGTCCATTGCCCTTCTCTCTCTATGGAGACAGTGCAGGAGTCAGCGAGTTTTTAGCACGCACCTTGAGCCTGCGCACTCCAAACAGCCGCCCCTGCAAAGTCAGCCTGGGAAACCCCGAAGGCGTCTCTTCTCCCCCTCTGCCCCCTCGACTGGAAGCACCATGGTGATACTCGGCGCAGAGATGGCCACCCAGAGACATCTAATGACATACCCACCCCTCTCCGGGGAGCTGCCGGCTTATCAGGGCGGCCTTGTTACCAGACTCCGGGCACTTGCGTGTGTATTAGGACATGGCTGCCTCCGTAATACTGTGCCCGCTTTATGACACTTTACACCAAGGTGAGATTTCCACTCACAACATGGCGCTACCAAAAAAAAAAAATACGTTCGCCGAACACGACTCTTACACCCTTTCCTTGGTGCACCTCGGATTGTAGCAGCAGCTTTCCGTGCCTAGTCAAGTCCCCTTCGTCAATGCCGGGGCTTTGCCCTTACCTAACATGGCACCACAGACCTCCGGCGCTACACGGCTTACACGGAGAGGGCGTGGCATCACGGGAATCCCTGCTTGCGCCCACAAGCAAAATGGCGCACCCTGCCGTCTCGCCAGCGCCATTTTACTTTAGGGCAGAGACTTGAGCTTTTTCGAGCTCTCTCTCCCCACCCCCACACCCGCAGCAGTCGAAGGTTCCCTGGCAGGCAGGGCTGTGAACCCCGTGCAAGCAGTCGACGCCATTTTCCAGAGAGAGGCAGTGACATAGAGCCAGCGTAGGCTGAGACACGGGAGGAGTGGGGTTTGTACACATTGGGGCTGCAGTCAGCACAGGCACTGCAAATACCCACTATTTGTGTCTCGAGCGCCAGCCTTTTTTGGAGGGCTCCGGTGAGGTGAGTGAGGCCGGACGGTTCCCTGTGCAGATAACGGTCCCGAGACTTCTCCTGTCACCTCACAGACTGAGGGAGTGAGCGCTCAGCCCCTCTTCTTCCTCCATAGTGCCAGGCTCAGCACCGGACAGGAGGGTGTGTGACTCGGCCTCTGAGGACTTCTGCTTCCTGGCTGGTGCACATTGTAGGTGAGCTCTTGTCATGTATGTCTTCTCCACACATAGAATATGGCGGGTTCATGGTCAGCACAGCTCACACTTGGCACTGAGGGAAGGAAGGGGGTGGCTAGGTAGGGGCCGCACTATTTCTAGGGTGCTTCTGCACAACTGACCTTGTGTGTGTGTGTGTGTGTGTGTGTGTGTATACACACAACAATTGTATGCAAGGCCTCTCTCGCCGCTTCATCCTGTCATTGGTAATTCATGTCTGCTTCTGGCCTCTGGTGATGAGGCTGTAATGTAGGACCCCCTCCCCCCCGGTGATCTATTCTATCCTCTGCCTAAAGCCCATGTACTGGATGTGTTTACAGACTGCCATCACCTGAGCTTCATTGTCAGGACATGGCATTGGGGAAGAAAGGGGCCCGACAGGCTGCATGGATGCAATGCTGTTTCTGCATCCTCTCATCAATTCTATATATATATATATATATATATATATATAGTGTGTTCTATCCATGTGTGTACATCTTATCCTTGCCATCTTCTATATTCATCATATATATCCTATATGTTCTATCCCTCTGTGATCAGCTGCTTGGGGAAGTGTGCGGTGTGTGTACACCCCCCTCATCTCACCCCCCTCATCTCACCCTCCTCAAAGTTGTATGTATGCCATAGAGATCATATATAATCTCTCTCTAGGGGGGTGTTATGTGTGTGTGTGTGTACACGCTCAGCAGACCCTCTGCAAAACATTGTATATTTGTAAAGACTCAGGGAGGTGTGTACATATTCACACCCTCTGCAAAAGTGTGTGTATGTGTAAAATATATATGTATGTATGTGGAATGTACACACAACACACCTCCTTGAGCATTATATAATCTCGTGAGAGAATCTATAATGCTCAGGGAGGTGTGTTATATATATATATATATAATCTCTTGAGAGAATATATAATGCTCAGGGAGGTGTGTTTGTGTGTGTACTTTCCACACACTCTGCAAAGCTGTGTGTGATATATATAATCTCTGCATAATTATATGTATGTTAGGGAGGTTTGCATCTTTGTACCCCCTCTCACACCCTCTGCAAAGGTGCCTGTGTGTATGAGTATCTATACATACAGATATTTTGTGTTTAATAAAATATAGAATGCTAAGGGGTGTGCTGTGTACACACCCTCTGCAAAGCTGCATGTATGTGTGTTTATGTACACACAAAATATGTATGTGTGTGTTTTATATGTTTGGGGGGGGGGGGGTGTATCTAGGATGCTCAGGGAGATATGCTGTGTGTACATCCTCTCACCCCCTGCCAAGCTGCATTTAGATAGGTCTATATACACACACATTGTGTGTGTATAATAAAAATTGTAGGATGCTGAGGGGAGGTGTGCCCGTGTGTACATCCTCTCACACCCTCTGCAAAGCTGGAGGTCTTTCCAGGGCTTTCTGCTCACAGGCTGCAGACATGATGGGGGAGGAACAAGCGATCCTGTGTGTAAGTCAGGCCAGCTCAGACACAACAGCAGAACACAAAGAAGGGGAACACCATGCTGCCTTTAGCCTTCTATTCAGTAAATTTGCTGGACCTTCACTCTGAGGCAAGCTGTCCATCATGCTAGATTGTGTTAAATGTATATGGCGTGTGGTTGCCCCTCCTTAGGACTGCGGAATACATTGTTCTACTACATAACCTTCTATAAATGTTCGGAATGATCTCTGTGTCAGTGACTGTTTAGGTTGATCTTTGTGGGGATGGTAGGGTCCTCCCGTACTAAATTCTGTAGGTTGCTGCTAGAAACATGGGATGGGGGTTGCTTATCTGTTGATGATATGCATTCGTTGCTGGTATTTCCCTCTTTTGTCTTTTGGAGAGGCCAAATATGGCGCCCCCAGCTGATGTCTTTTAATCAGCCCGGGTTCATCACACCCCATGCAGTACGTATGTCTGTAGCATACCATTGCTGTGTGCAAAGTTTTTATCTTTACAAAAAAAATACATTTAGTGCATCTCCTTTTGCCGACTTTCCCAAAAAGATCATCATATCGAACACCCAGTGTTGCAAATGTTTACATTTCAAAGTATTTGAGAGGTTTGCAATGTTTTTTGTTGTTGTTGTAAATACTAAATCCTCTTGAACTAGCGATTTCAACCTGAAATTGACGACAGCGGAGCCAAGGAGGCTTTCTGTTGGTGCCTTTGGCTGGGGAGGCAGGGGGCGGTGAAAAGGGAGTGCACACTATGCTCCTGTGTATATTGTCTTCCTGCTCACTTTAACCCGTTTGTTTCCTAATGAAGCTGCATCACACTGCAGCAGAATCTCCTTCATTCCTCCTGGGATCATTTGAATCCTAAGCATATCAGTCTGGCTCAAGGTGCGGGTATTTATCCCCCCCCCCCCTTCGGTTTTGGGAAATCTACAATATTAAGTTGTTTAGTAGAAATTGATTATTTTAAGTAATAACTCCATAACATGCTCCTAAAAAGAATTGTAGCAATAGTTGTTTAAAAATCCAACGTTTATTTGTATTTTTGGATTAGCATAGCTAATTTAAGCTACAGCTATACCTATAGAAATGTGATGGCTGCCATTGCTGGCTTTTTTGAATATGCTAGCTTCTTGACTGTTGTCATACTAGCTGAAGAGTCTTTCCAGATCCATTCCAAGTTAATGACAGAGGTCTTTATCTGCATACTTTTTTTTTTCCCCCCGATGGTGCCTAAGCATCAATAAGCTAAGAGGGTCAGTGTGACAATTCTAGAAAAGGTAGCCTCAGTTTCCTGTAGCCCAGGTTCACACTGAGCTGCGGGAATATAGCAGTGTGAGTTCAGCTGAACTCGCACAATTTCACTCCTGCATGTCAGTCCTGATTTCGGCTGCGATTTCAGAGACATCTGTGCAGGTTTCTACACAGATGTCAATGTAAATCGCAAAAAGTAGTACAGAAACTACTTTTTGAAATCCATGCGGCCATTGATGGCAAATGCCACCGATATGATGTGTCAAATCGCATGTCAGATTGCCCCAGTGTGAACCAGGGCTTAAAGAACAAGGCTTGGTTGGATTTTAACCTGTGACTGTTGCTTCAAGGGCTAAAACAAGAGTTGCTGTACCTTTTTTATTATAGATATTTATATAGCACCAACAATTTACGCAGAAAATATATTTTGTTCATTCACATCAGTCCCTGCCCTCAGGGAGCTTACAAGCTAAGGTGTATAACTCTTATTCATACATAATAGGGCCAATTTAGACAGGAGTAAATTAACCTGCCAGCATGTCTTTGGAGTGTGGAAGAAAACCCAAGCGGGCACAGTGAAAACATGCAAAATCCATGCAGGTAGTGCCATGTTTGGGATTTGAACAAATTACCCTAGTGCTGCCAGCGGATTTGCTAACCACATAGCCATTGTCCTGCTCATCTTTTTAGCATGGAGAAATGGAACACCAGGAGCCAGATGTGGCCATGGAGATGCATCTGCAGGGAGATTTTTTATTTTTTTTTCCCTGGCCTGATATCATTCAGATATGTTGACTAAAACACCTTTCTCTAGTGTGTTAGATGATACGTACTGCTTTCTGGGGTTCTGTTATGCCACGTACACACGATCGGAATTTAGGCCAGAAAAAGACCGATGAGAGATTTTCATCGGAAAATGCGACCGTGTGTATGCTCCATCGGAATTTAGCTGTCCGAATTTCCGCCAGCCAAAAATTTATAGCATGTTCTCAATTTTCCCGACGGAAAAACTTTCTATTGGAAATTCCGATCGTGTGTATGCAATTCCGACATGCCAAAAATCATGCATGCTCAGATTCAACTACGAGACAGAAGTTACTGGCTATTGAACTTCCTTTTTCTAGTCGCGTCGTACGTGTTGTACGTCACCGTGTTATAAACAATCGGAATTTGGTGTGACCGTGTGTAGGCAAGACAGCTTGAGCCGAATTCCATTGGGAAAACCATCGGAGCTTTTTTCCGATGAGAATTCCTCTCACTTCCTGTTTGCAGACAACAGTATTATCAAACGGCAAGTGCGGAAAAATCTGCAACAAGGGCGCAGACACAAATGGCATTTCAAACAGAAAAATGTCAGCACTCAAAACTGAACTTCCAAGATGACTGTTTATTGAAATCCCATATCAGAAGGGTACATACAAACATATCAGATTTTTACTGATCTGCTGTTGGAGCTCTGCCATTTTTTTGTTTAGATTTAGCCAACCATCTGCCATATAGGTGAATAATGAAGGTTGTGTAGTTTGATATTACAAGATTAAAAAAAAAACTGACCGTGATTTTAGTCTTTCCCCCTACTATACTAAGGAAACACATTTTTATTTCAGATGTTTTACATCTGTGATGCTGTTAGGAAGTGAATTTAACTCTCCATGTAGTAGAACATTGTCTACTGGGACAGGAAGTAAGGGAAAATCAATCTAATGGCGTTTCAGTGGTAGTAAAACCATGACGGGTGTCTTCTATTCCAAAGTAAGAATGTTTTGAGTGGGCATATACTTTAGATTCTATTATATTCTAGTTCTATCAAGGTTATAACATGTTGATGTCTGAAATTGTGAGCCCTAATGGGTAAAGCAAATTGTAAAACTGCTCATGTTCTTATAGCAAATTTTGGATTCATTAGCAACATGTCAGGGAGAGGCTCTTTTCTGTGCAATATGATCACATCTTTAGGATACTATTATAGCAGACCTTACATTTGATCACTTTGTCATAATTCTTGGCTTTTGGCCATCATTTTTTATTTTTTTTCCTCCCGAACTTGACACCGTTTAGATGATTTAAGTATTGCCTTTATCTTCAGCAGGAAATTTAGGTATTTCATAAAAAAGCTAACTGGCTGCAGGTTAGCAGATGGCAGTTGAATTTAAGGGAGTCTCTAAAGCTGGTCATAAATAGATCCCCGTTAATAGAGGAATATCCCCCCTGCCGTTTACTGACAGTGGGACTCTCCGCTGTTGGAATACACTAATCAGCAGCTTGTCACTGACAAGTTTTCCAACTTGCCCATTCTACAGAAGTCTATCAAATTTTGTCCAACAGGGATGGCCACATGCAGATCAAAATTTGGCTTAAAAAAAAAAAAAAAAAAAATATATATATATATATATATATATATATATATATATTAAATTTTTTTTTATTGGTTTACAGTTGTCTGTTCTGTGCAATAAAATTGCACAGAGCAGCTCCCAAACCTCATCTTGGATCCACTGCTGGAGCTCCTGGCTCCTTCCTTTTGTCTATTAACACAGACAGTGGGACTCTGCTCTTTGCTCTCTTGTCGAAGGCTTTGACAGCAGCAAGAGCCAGTGGCACCCTCTGCTTCAGCAAAGCCAGTGAGACACCGAAGTGAGGGGAGAGAACTGCTGCGGACAAGCACAATGCTGGATCGAATAAGGGCTCGGGTAAGTAAAAGAAGGGGCAGAGATTGCCAATGCCTAAACTTTTTTTTCCTTAAAGCAAGAAGGTAAAAACTGTGTAGACTTTAAAGCGGAGTTCCATCCCAAAAGTACTCCTCTCCCCCTGACATGCCACAATTGGCATGTCATTTTTTCGGTGAGGTACCTGCTTTTGAGAGGGACTTCCTCCTTCTGGCTGCCTAGGTGACTCCTCTCCCCCTAGGTGACCCCTCCCTCTCTGCAATCTTCTGGGACACTTCACAGGTCCCAGAAGATTGCCTGGCCACTGACAGAGCCTAGCGAAACTCGTGCATGGCTCTGAAACTGCAAGCTATCATAGCAGAGCGCCCACACTTATAATGCTGGCGCCGCAGGGGAGAGGAGCGAGGCATCGAGCAGCTGCATCGCTGGACCATGGGACAGGTGAGTGTCTGTTTATTAAAAGTCTTTAAATAAACTTAACCAGTGGAAAGCCTTTTTAACCACTTCCCACCCGGCCAATGCATATATATACGGCCGGGTGGGAGCCGTCTACTTCTGACAGGCCGTTCAGGAACGTCCTTCAGGAGTAGCGGGATCGCGCGCTCGCACAGCGGCGCGATCCCGATGTGCTCGTGTCACCCGGACACGGCACATCTCAGATCGGCAGGAGGGCTCTGTGATTGGCCCTCCTGATCACATGACGGCCGTGTCCAATCACGGCCGTCATATGATGTAAACAAACAGCCGGTTGCTAGGCAATCGGCTCTCCTCTCCTCACACGGAAGTCACCGCTGAGGAGAGCAGAACGCTGCAGCCGGCTGATGATCAGTGAGTATGGGCTGCTTTTTACAGCTTTTTACTCACTGATCATCAGTGTAGTGTAAACACACAACACACCACACAGTATAAACACAGTCCCCACATATGTCCCCAAAACATACATGTCCCCAAATAATAAAAACACATGTCCCTAATAATAAAAACATGTCCCCCACATATGTCCCACTAAAATCACATGTCCCAATGATTATCTGCACACATATGTACGTGATCACCTGCACACATATGTACATGATCATTTGCGCACATATGTCCGTGATCACACAAACCAATTATTATACACTTAACGGAATTTTTTTTTACCAAAAACATGTAGCAGAATACATTTTGGCTTAAATTTATGACAAAATTTGATTTTATTGGATTTCTTTTCAAATAGAAAAAAGAAAATATTGTTTTTCCAAATTTCCACAATTTTTGCACTTATATCGCAAAAAAAAAAAAAACAGAGTCGTGAATAAATAACACCAAAATAAAGCTCTATTTGTGCGAACAAAATGATAACAATTTCATTTGGGTACAGTGTAGCACGACCGCGCAATTGTCACTGAAAGCGCTAGAGCGCTGAAAGCTGAAAATTGGGCTGGGAAGGAAGAGGGTGAAAGTGCCCTGTATTGTAGTGGTTAAGTATCTGGGAGGTTGGACTGACATTCTCTTTAAATGGCACCAGGAAGGTAGTGCAGTTCTGGTCAATTTGTCAACAACTTGCTACATTTTTTTTAATTTAGGACTTCATGTTTGTATTTTTATATTCCTCTTCAAATATTTGACCAGGGAACTGCTGGAAACCGTCGCACTCTTACTGGGCGTGCAAGGCTTTTACCGCTTTGCGTAATGGTTGACATTTGCCCAGGGAAATACTAAACCATTAAAGTGGTTGTAAACCCTTACAAACCACTTTGACCTACAGGTAAGCCTAGATTAAGGCTTACCTGTAGGTCCAAGAAATATCTCCTAAACCTATACGGTTTAGGAGATATTTACCTGAAGACAGCCACCGCTGTCTACAGCGCATAGGGTAAGCCGCAGATCGCGGCGATATGCCACGAGTGTCGGCTCCCATGGGCATGCGCGGGAATGACGTCATCGCTGCTCTGGCGAATCACAGCGCCGGAGCAGCGAGACCCACCAAGAAGATGGACACTTGGAACTACAGGGGACATCGGTGACATCGCTGGCTCCTGTGTCAGGTAAGTGACACATAATGGACTACTATGCGATGCATAGTAGTCCATTATGCTTTACCTTTGCAGGGAATCAAAGAGGAAGTAAACCCATCAGGGGTTGCCATTGGTGCCATTCTTTTTAAACTGTTACTAAACTCAGGACCCTGCATTCACTATATATTGTCTCCCACAGTACACAGATCACGGAATGCAATTATTTATTAAATATAAACTGCTAACTACCTTTTCTCATCAGCAGTGTATAGTAGTCTTGTGACTTCTATCAGTGTCTGGTTAAAGCTTGTAGGAGGAGTTTTCATTCTGCACGGACTATCCTATCGGGATGCAGGGCCCCTGACCCTCTGTGGACAGTGCTGATCGCATTTACCCTCCCAAGAAAAAAAACTATAGAAATACACACCAGACTGAGCATGTGCAGCCTGTCCCCAAGCTCTGTATTATCAGGAATTATATTGAGGACCGTGGAAGAAGGGGAGGATCATAAGTCGGGATCATACAGCATTTTTACACAGTGCAGATGCTATACCCCTTAGGTTCCACGGTGAGTTTAAGACCCCTTTTGCACCGAGGGGCTTTCACGCTTAAAAAAAGTCCTATAAAGCTCACAAAAACCTATTTTCATTAGACTCCATGAATGCTTTCACAGTGGGGCATTGCACTAGACTGGTGAAAAAACACCCCTCTCCATTGAAATGAATGGAAAGCGCTTCAAAAGCACCTGAAAAGCTCTTAAAAATTGCTCAGTGTTTTACTGGGAGTTTACAAATGCCTCAGTGTGAAAGGGGCCTAACAAGAATGCTTTACTGCGTATACATGCTGATTTTACTGTTGTGGAGTTAGTAACACTTTAATATGACCAAAGATGGAAATTTTGCTGAGTATAGAGACATGATACACAATGTTACATATGGTGCATCTTATTGCTCATGTGTGAGAGAGCCTTTTTTGCCCATCTGACCACAAGAGCATTGCTTTTTATGAAATGTGTACAGCTACATAAAGATCAGTAATTCAGTGATAAGTTCACAGCTGTAAAAAAAAAAAACAGAAAATTTTACTTTTGAGTACAATGTTTTATGTACGTGCATTCATATGGATATAATCTATCCAAATTCTTGCCTTATACTGTAGGATCAACCCCCCCCCGCTATTTCAGCACCTTTATCAATGCTCTGGATGTAGCAGTAAGGACCTGCTAGAGATGAGCTTTGACAAATTTTACATTTTGAGTAGTGGAAGTAGAAAATTGTACAGAGAACACTAATCTGTTTTTGTGTAGCCACAGTATTGAGCTCTGGGGTCTCAACTATTTGTGCTTTTTGTATTTTGCATTTCTCTCTGTATGTCATCACAAATAACCTATCATTGCACATCTCCATGTAATAAGACTAGAGATGTGTAGAAGTAGCCAAGCATATATGATGCATGTCAACTGTTATCAGTGTTTGAGCACTTGAATGGCAGGTAAATTGGTAGAACTGACCACTTCAGAGGTTGCCCTTCAATATGGAATGCTTGGTTTTTGGATTTAGTTTTTTACAGAACTAAATGTGATGTAGTCAGTCTGTGGATAAGCTCTTAAAGGCTAAGTTCACCTTTACATTAAAATAATAAATGAACATCCTTTTGCAGGTAATGTGCATTTATTTGTATTTTTCATTTTATTTTTTTAAAACCAGAGCCTGCAAAGTTTTGCTCCCACAGATGCAATGTCAAGCCCCTTCACGCACTTACAGCTCTGTTGCCTGCACCTTTTGTACTGGCTGTCACTTTGAGAGCTATAGTCAGTGTGAATGAACTGTAGTTCAAACTACAAATCTGCCATGGTGGCGGAGGGTACTTGTGGTTTATTCATTCACAGGAATCTGTGAATGATGTGACTGTTGGCAGACCCCATCGGGTTGCTGCTTCACCGATTTGGGGATCACATGGGTGGTGCTGATCACCAATCGAATACTGCCTAGCCCACCCTGTCATTGGGGGAGAAGATAGAAAGCAGCAGGGATTTCAAATCCCTGGACCGGTAAATTTGCAAACCGTTGTCACCTAGCGGGTGATTGCTGGCCTCCGGTACAGTGGGACCGGGGGAGGATGGGGAAGGGTGTCCAGTATAAGTTCACCTTACAGATTTTCTGTAAAGGTGCCCTTACACTTTAAAGAGTAGTTTGTTATGCTTGCATTTTATATTGCTGAAAATTGCAAATGCATTTCTGAGCTCCCATCTGACTTGCAAGCTATTTAGTGAGAGTGCATATATCTCCCGTGTGTGTGTAAAAAAAAAAAAAAAAAAAAAAAAAAAAAAAAAAAAAAAAAAACCCCACATACCTCCTATGGCTGCATGCTGCCCCCCCATCAGCTCTAAGACACAGAACTGAGTGATCACATGACCACTGATTTCTCAGTAATCAGTTTGCTCTCAGCAGAGAGCAGTGACTGTCAGTCATTGGCTTTCTGTCCTGACCCTCCAGTGCCCATTGGAGCATCAGGCTGGGGATGGCTCGGGAGCTACTGATTCGGACTAGCAGCAGTGCACTGAGTAGCTAAACCAGCTGCTGATCAGGCATGTGGGTGAATCCCAGCATTGTCAGAATCCTTCCAGAGCCTAGACTGGCTCTGTGAAGGCAGCTGACAGCAGCAGGCTTTAGTCAAATCTTTTGCAATACTTCTTTTAGGCTCAATTCCCACATTGCACCCGAATCGCCGGCAGTTTGCACTGCTCTCTGCAAACTGCTGCGGATGTCAGAACAAAGTTAATGACACTCCCAGATCGGATCGCAGTGCCGCATGTGCAATTCTGCCAGGAATTGGATTTCATGGATTTGAACACCTGTACGATCCGAGTTTGGTCCGAATGCAATGGTTCAGCCATACAGTTTGTATGGCTGAATTTGTCTCGCACAGACCTCTGCACAGCAATGCGGTGTGAGTCACATGCAATGTCTGGCATCTCACCAGTGTGAACCGGTGTCTTGTCAAATAGCATCCTCCATCAGATAGTGTCCCCTGCGTACTGCGCATGTGCAGTACACAGGAACACAGATTCCGAAAATTGCTGAGGATGAACGGCGCCTGCGCCGCGAGTCCAGGTTCTATCCCCACTATCCAAGTGGACATAGAGTTATAATAAAAAAGAGCCGAGCGAGGCCGAGCCCGAAGCGTGGCGAGCTAAGCTCGCCCGCGAGGGGCCCTCTAAAATTCACAACCCTATGTCTGCTTGGATGGTGGGGCTACCACCTCCACTCACGGCGCAGGCGCCGTTCAGCTTCGGAGATTTTCCGAAGCTTCGTCTGCTCCGTACTGCGCATGCACAGTACGGAGCGGACACCATTTGATGGGCGGACTCTATTAGGCAGAACACCGGCCCTAAAAGCATTAAAGTGCTTGTATTCCCTAACACTTTGATCCTTTTTTTATTTTATTTTTTTGTCTGCTAAATATAGAATTGTTTTGTGTTTTCTGTTCGATAAGTGCAAACAAAATCTGTCAGTGTTTTTTGTAATCTGTCAGGAATAAAGTAGGCAGTGCTGACACCGCATGCTTTTGGACCCAGAGCTGAAATGCATTGCAGGGAATTTACTAAAACTGAAGCAGTCAGAATCTGGAGCAGCTGTGTAGGACAGCCAGTCAGCTTCTCCATTTACATTCACTGTGCTTTCTCATCAAAAAGAATATAGCTTTATTTTGGTTGTATTTGATCACTGCTGTTTTAGTTTAATTTTTTAATTTTCTTTTTTTTTTGTGCAACAAAGACTGGAAAATTTTGAAAAAAAGTTTTCGCTTTTGTTATAAAATTTTGTAAATAAGTACGTATTCTCCTTCACAATAGGCACTTGTGGGTGGCACTAATGGGCATCACTGATAAGGAGGCACTGGCAGGCATTAGAGATGGGCACAGACTGGCACTATTTTGGCACCGATTGCCATTGATTTTGGCAGATTGGCATACCTGGTTGTCATCAATGGTAGAAATCCCTGGTTGTCCAAGGTGGGCATCTGCAGAGGGGGGGCTGGGCAGATCCGCCCCCCCCCCCCCCGTCGTCAGAGCAGCCAATTGGCTTGCCTCTAGAGGCTTTTCCTATTTACCCTGCGATCAGCTGTAATTGGACACTGCTGATCCCGTGGTAAAGAGCCTCTGTCAGTGTCTCCTTACCGAGATCGGTGTTGTGGTGCACCACCGATCGGCACGCACAGGCTGTTATCCTGAAAGACTTTATGACGTCCAGTCAGAATAATGGAACCACCGCCTGCCCATCATTCTGCTATAGGCCGGGAGGGAAGTGGTTAAATAATGTTGCTCAGAAGTGCTGGTGTGTCGTCGTCTCCCCCCACTAACTGTTAATAACTACAGATCCCATATGAGCCATTTGGAAGGATAAGTTCACCCTTGGAGAATTTTACACCTGTATTTAGGGTGTAATATCCCCCCCCCCCCCCCCATGAGCACCCTTGTAATTGATAGACACTTCCTGCAGTTCTGAAACAGCCTGTTGGGGCTCAGAGCTGTCGGACGAGTGTGCAGGAGCCTGACGTTGCACCTGCCTGTGATCCACTAAGCGTGTGTGTTGTGTTTTTTTTTTTTTTTCTCTCAAATATATGAAAAGTGAGATGTGCATTTGTATTCAAACACCCCCCCCCCCCCCCCCCAAATGGCTCAAAGCTCTATCGGATATGATGATGAGCTTCTAAGAACAGCATTTTTCAAGTCTTGTCACTGATTGCCAATTAGATTTATCTCTGGACTTTGACTGGGCCATTCTAACAGATGAATACGCTTTGATAGAAACTATTCCATTGTAGCTCTGGCTGTATGTTTAGGGCTGTTGTCCTGCTGAAAAGTGAATCTCGCCCCCGTCTCAAGTCTTTTGCAGACTCTTAACAGGTGTTCTTCTAAGATAGCCCTGTATTTGGCTCCATTCATCTTCCCATCAACTCTGACCAGCTTCCTTGTCCCTGCTGAAGAAAAGCATCCCCACAACATGATGCTGCCACCACCATGTTTTACGGTGGGGATGGTGTGTTCAGGGTGATGTGCAGTTTGTTTTCTGGCACACATGGCATTTGGCTTTTAGGCCAAAAAAGTTCAATTTTTGTCTCACCTGACTAGATCGCCTTGCTCTACGTGTTTGCTGTGTCCCCCACATGTAGGGTTGCCACCTCATACCTTCAAAACCAAACACTCCTATTACTGACTCTGGTTCTGTGGCAATTAACCACTTCCCACCCGGCCAATGCACATATACGGCCGGGTGGGAGCCGTCTACTCCTGATAGGACGTTCAGGAACGTCCATCAGAAGCAGCGGCATCGCGCGCGTGCCCGCGCAGCGGCGCGATCCCGATGCGCCCGTGTCACCCGGACACGGCGCATCTCAGATCGGCAGGAGGGCTCTGTGATTGGCCCTCCTGATCACATGACGGCCGTGTCCAATCACGGCCATCATGTGATGTAAACAAACAGCCGGTTGCTAGGCAATCGGCTCCTCCTCTCCTCACACAGAAGTCATCGCTGAGGAGAGGAGAGCAGATCGCTGCAGCCGGCGGATGATCAGTAAGTATGAGCTGTTTTTTACAGCTTTTTACTCACTGATCACCAGTCTAGTGTACACACAAATCACCACACAGTAAACACACCACACAGTATAAACACAATGTCCCCACACATGTCCCCAAAACATACATGTCCCCAAATAATAAAAACACATGTCCCTAATAATAAAAACATGTCCCCCACATATGTCCCACTAAAATCACATGTCCCAATGATTATCTGCACACATGTACGTGATCACCTGCACACATATGTACATGATCATTTGCGTACATATGTCCGTGATCACACAAACCAATTATTATACACTTAACGGAATTTTTTTTACCAAAAACATGTAGCAGAATACATTTTGGCTTAAATTTATGACAAAATTTGATTTTATTGGATTTCTTTTAAAATAGAAAAAAGAAAATATTGTTTTTTTTTTCAAAATTTCCGCTTTTTTGCGCTTATATCGCAAAAAATAAAAAACGGAGTCGTGAATAAATACCACCAAAATAAAGCTCTATTTGTGCGAACAAAATGATAAAAATTTCATTTGGGTACAGTGTAGCATGACTGCGCAATTGTCACTGAAAGCGCTAGAGCGATGAAAGCTGAAAATTGGGCTGGGAAGGAAGGGGCCGAAAGTGCCCTGTATTGTAGTGGTTAAACTCACTTGGTGCCTTATCTGCATTAAATTAGCCACATAACCTGTGTCATTCATATGTGTTTGGATTTAAAGGGATGAGGTGACAGCCCACATGGCTTCTTGCAAACGGGACTTCTTATAGCTTTCTTTCAAAGATGGCCAGATTTGTGGGGTGCATGACTAATAGTTGTCTGGTGGACAGATTCTCCCACCTGAGCTGTTGGTCTCTGCAGCTCCTCCGGAGTTACCATGGGCTTCTTGACTGCTTCTCCGATTTAATGCTCTCCTTGCCCGGCCTGTCATTTTAGGTGGACGGCCATGTCTTGGTAGTTTTGCAGTTATGCCATACTCATTCAGTTTTTGGATGATGGATCGAACAGTGCTCTCTGTAAGATGTTCAGAGCTTGGTATTTTTTTATTTTTTTATATAACCTTGCTCAGCTTTAAACCTCTCCATGACGTTATCCCTGACCAGTCTGGTGTGTTCCTTGGCCTTCATGATGCTGCTTGTTCACTAAGGTTCTCTAACAAACCTGAGGGCTTCATAGAACAGCTGTATTTATACTGAGCTTGAATTGCACACAGGTGGACTCTATTTACTAATTAGGCGACTTCTGAAGGCAGTTGGTTCCACTAGATTTTAAGGCATCAGAGTAAAGGGGGCTAAATTCAAATGGACACCTCACTTTTTTCAGATATATATTTGTAAAAAAAAAATGGGGGGGAAAAACATTTTATAATTTTCCTTCCCATTCACAACTATGTACCACTTTGTGTTGGTCTAACACATAAAATGTCATTTAAATTTACATTTTTGGTTGTAACATGACAAAATGTGGAAAATTTCAAGGGGTATGAATACTCTTTCCATGCACTGTATACATTTTTCTTTTAGTGTTTGATCTTTTGCCTTTGATATATTTTTGATATTTAAGCTGCTCACAGCACTGTCATATACTAATCTGGGTAAAAACTGCATGCTTTTAATCTGGTGTGTTTTTTATTTATTTTTTTGCTGTTATTTTTACTTGTAGGTCAGTCTATCGGGATATGAGTAGCCTAGTTTTAGGCTTCAGTGTTGTGTGCGGTTAGCCAGTTTTATTTTTTATTTTTTTTATGACTTGCCTGTTTTAACCACTACAATACAGGGCACTTTCGCCCCCTTCCTTCCCAGCCCAATTTTCAGCTTTCAGCGCTCTAGCGCTTTCAGTGACAATTGCGCGGTCATGCTACACTGTACCCAAATGAAATTGTTATCATTTTGTTCGCACAAATAGAGCTTTATTTTGGTGTTATTTATTCACGACTCTGTTTTTTTTTTTTTTTGCGATATAAGCGCAAAAATAGCGGAAATTTGGAAAAAAAACAATATTTTCTTCTATTTGAAAAGAAATCCAATAAAATCAAATTTTGTCATAAATTTAAGCCAAAATGTATTCTGCTACATGTTTTTAGTAAAAAAAATTCCGTTAAGTGTATAATAATTGGTTTGTGTGATCACGGACATATGTACGCAAATGATCATGTACATATGTGTGCAGGTGATCACGTACATATGTGTGCAGATAATCATTGGGACATGTGATTTTAGTGGGACATATGTGGGGGACATGTTTTTATTATTAGGGACATGTGTTTTTATTTGGGGACATGTGTGTTTTGGGGACATGTGTGGGGACTGTGTTTGTACTGTGTGGTGTGTTGTGTGTTTACACTACACTGATGATCAGTGAGTAAAAAGCTGTAAAAAGCAGCCCATACTCACTGATCATCAGCCGGCTGCAGCGTTCTGCTCTCCTCTCCTCTCCTCAGCGGTGACTTCCGTGTGAGGAGAGGAGAGCCGATTGCCTAGCAACCGGCTGTTTGTTTACATCACATGACGGCCGTGATTGGACACGGCCGTCATGTGATCAGGAGGGCCAATCACAGAGCCCTCCTGCCGATCTGAGATGTGCCGTGTCCGGGTGACACGAGCACATCGGGATCGCGCCGCTGCGCGGGCGCGCGCGCGATCCCGCTACTCCTGAATGACGTTCCTGAAGTCCTATCAGGAGTAGACGGCTCCCACCCGGCCGTATATATGCATTGGCCGGGTGGGAAGTGGTTAAAGAGTTTAATACAGTTAAAACTTCAAATGGCGACAGGAAAAACATCTGACATTTTGCTTCAAAACGTATTTACTGAGATGCTTCTGAAACCATTACAGTTGTGCTGGATCTGAAACAGCCTGCTTTATGTTCATCAGTATCCGATTATGGACATAACTAATGTAGGTGTTCACTAAGCTGCTCAGATTGAGTTCTACGCTCAGTAATACCTCTGCCTTTATTGGAGAACAATAATGTGTGTTTTTTATTTTTATTTTTTTTAAGGGGGGGAGGGGGACATGCATTTATACAATAAGCTTGGCATGCCAGGCTAAGATTGCTTCAGGTGACTATCCCTGATGCAAATGAGAGCGGCAGCTGTTTGTGCCATCCGTGGCTAGCTGTACTGTCACTTCAGTGGCAGGTTGGCGGCCACAGCTATCCATTACCTATGGTGATTACTGCTAGCTGCTCACAGGTAGCAAAACCAGGGATAGTCACCTGTGCAAATGTAACCTTAAGCTACATACAGATGTAGACTGACCATGAAATGTTTTGTATTGAAAGCCTTTGCCACAAACATGGATGTTTCCATTGGCCCTATGTGTTAGTGTTATTAAAGAGGAAGTAAACCCTGATGGATTTACTTCCTCTTTCATTCCCTGCAAAGGCAAAGCATAATGGACTACTATGCATCACATAGTCCATTATGTGTCACTTACCTGACACAGGAGCCAGCGATGTCACCGCTGTCCCCTTTAGTCCGGTGCATCCATCTTCTCGGTGGGGTCTCGCTGCTCCGCTGCTGTCATTCGGCGAAGCCGCGATGACGTCACTCCCGCGCATGCGCACGGGAGCCGACATGCGCGGCATCTTCGTTGACGATGCTGCGCTCAGTGCGAGCCGTAGACAGCAGTGCCTGTCTTTCGGCAAATATCTCCTAAACCGTGTAGGTTTAGGAGATATTTGTTGGACCTACAGGTAAGCCTTAATCTAGGCTTACCTGTAGGTCAAAGTGTGTTGTAAGGGTTTACAACCACTTTAAAGCGGTTGTAACCTGCTGACTTTTTTTTATTTTTTATTTTTTATTTTTTTTTGTACCTGCAAGGTAAAAGCGTAATGCACTAGTATGCATCGCATGCTAACACATTATGTTAATGTTACCTTAAAACTAAGTTCGTCCAGAGGAAAGATGATGGCGCTAGCCACGCTGACATCTTTATCCGTCTTGCTTCTGGGTTTGTGGACTGGCCGTTCCTTTAGAGTGCATGCGCCAGTGATGTCACTGGCTGCATGTACACTGAATATCTATATTTACACTACCTATAAGTAAGCCTTTATAGTCTTCGCTATAGGTAAAAGGAAGAGATCAATGTTTACTTCCACGTGAAACCCTCTTTAATAAAATGTCTATGTAGCACCATACCTCATTCCCTTATTTTTGCTATTTTCTGTCCCTTTTGTGTCAATGGCTGTGACCACTGATGTGTTCTGGTAGGGGGGCAGTCCCCTTTTCAGAACATGGCGGCACAGCGGGGGGAGATCGCTGCATCAACATCCCTTCTGTTGGTATGGCAATCCGTCAGTTTTTTTTTTAGGTAGGTTTTTTTTTTAATGTATGTACCCAGCTTTATACATGCCAGAGCTTGATCTTGACCCAGCTATTGTGCAGGAGAGCAGAGGCTCCCTCTGCTCTCCCTTCCCATGGGGCCAAATCCTATGGCGGGGGTGGGTCATCAAAGCCTTTCTGTCTGTGTCTATGGATACAGGCAATGGGGCTTGAGAGTGAGCCTGCACAATTACCCCCTAGGAACTGGCTTGGGGGGGGGGGGGAGAGGAGATGGCCAGGAGCACCAGAGGGGGACCATTGTACATAGCAATTAAAATGTCACTAAACTCGTATCAAAAAATGTGGTATTCTGTATTCTGCAAAGAAACCTGGTTAATCCTGCTGCTCTCTATCTCCACCTTCTGTTAAGGTCCACAATTCAGCTATGGATTTTGCAGCTGCAGTGGCAACTCTGCACATGCTCAGTTTTCAGTGAGTTTCTGCTGAGCATTTCCTCCCTGTGACATCTGAGCAGCCCATGTGACTATAGAGCCACACATATGGACGTATACACAGTGGTTAATGACAGCACACTCCCTCCCTGATGGAGGAATAGAGGCTTTACCTCCCTCTTAGTCTAAGACGCAGGCTGGAGGGGTATGACACAGCCTGTGACTGGTACAAATCCACTCACACCATGATGTTGCCAAAAAATAAAGATTTGATTTCAAATATATTTTTGTGTGACAATTTTGATTATTTTTACTCTATTCCGAGGGCTGTTTTTTTTTTTTTTTTTTTTTTTTTTTTTTTTTTTTTTTTTTTTTGTGCTTTCTCTCAAAACATGTTACCAGCAGCAGAGGACTACAAGCTCCTCCTTATGTTTCCATGCATACAGGCTGGGAAAGATCTGGGTCATGTGACAGCTGTATGGAAAAAGGTACTTTAAAAAAAAAAAATTGCAGTGCCATCATTCACATACAGAAATAGGACATCAACTTCAACCGTGTGTGTTTAGTATCCCTTTTAAGTAGATATTATCTTATACTAGATATTTAAATAATACGTAGCATGTTTAAAAATAAAAATGAAAACCTCCTTGGGGTGACGGTGTCCTCAAATTGCTACTACTCACTATTTTACATTGTAGCAGAGTTTTTTTTTTCTTCAGTGCTGTCACATGAAAAGATATAATAAAATATTTACAAAAATGAGAGGGGTGTACTCACTATTGTGAGATACCGTAACTCGGGCTGAAGAACCTTTGATAGTACTGTATAAAAGGGATCTAGCCAAAGAGGAATGTTTCCTCTTAGGCAGCTGTCACTGAAACGGGTGTCTCCATAGCAAGTTTTTGCCTTAGTCCTCTCCATAACATTATCAGAAATGTGTGCTTAAAGTAGAACTATAGGCAACACTTTTTTTTTTTTTTTTTTTTTTTTTGGATAGAATAAGGGAGGGTTATAGTCCCCCGTGTGTGTGTGTGTGTGTGTTTTTTTTTTTTTATTATTTTTTTTTTTTTTTTTAAATACCATTCCTGTCCCATTTGCAGCATTTTTTCACTTCCTGCCCCATAGCCAAACAGGAAGTGAGAGGAAATCTATTCAAATTAAGGGAATCCATTGCCTAGACCCCCCCCCCCCTGCCCTCAGAATTGGTGTCCCACTTGAAAATTTCAGGGTGGATCTTAGTAAGGGGTGTGGCCTTGACAGGAAGAGGTGGGTCATATTTAAATTGGAGGGTGCATGAATTTAGTTAGGCCTAGCAAGGACCGCATAAAACCTAAATACGCTACTGGTGTGAACCCAGGCTGAAGGTAACAAAATTGTGCTTAAGAATAACTTTCCTAATGCTTTACTTCAGGTCAAATACATACTGAATGAATTGTAACTGATTGCAGTATCCAATGCCAGTTTTTAAGATGTCAATACCACACCTTGTCCATGACATTTATACTGAACAAAAAGTTTAAAGCATCAATGTAAAATGTGGAGCTATACATAGAGTATACATGCCAAAAAAAAAGTAAAAATGTTTCACATTTTGAGGATCATTCCTGAAGAAAAGCAAGGGCAAACATTTTGTCATTTTCGGTGAGATTGATGAAAATATGTTTCAAATTCTTCTTCTTCCTCTAGTTCTGTTTTCATTTGCAGGAAGACCACTTGCTACTATGAAGCCTTTTTGAAACCTATTTCTAAAATGCAGTTTGAGTTTTTGTTTATTCTTTAAAAGTTTTGAGGTGTAGTACTGTAAAGTAACAATGAAAGGGAAGCTGACTTCATAACATCCTGTCAGAACATGCGCATGTCTTGCAAAATAGACTATAGAACTATGTTTTTTTTTTTTTTTTTTTTTTTTTCTTTTTCTTCCAGTCTACAAAATTGATTTTCATGTAGAACTCCTGTAATATGTTTTGCGTGTTTATTCTACCTACTGAGTTAAAAATGTTGTATAGTGCTCTGGCAATGTATAGTGTTTCTTTATGTAGATAATATTGCAAGATCAGATTAAAACTGATGTCCGGCAGCATTATAACTGAAATTGGTGTGCAAGTGCAAAAAGAACACTTTCTATATTATGCATGTATACATTACCTTTAAGCGCTGTGCTCACATACTACACACAAGAGTTGTCGTCATTGCTTAAAGGGGTTGTAAAGGCCAAAGTTTTTTTTTTTTTTTTTTTTTTCCCTTTATGCATGAAGATAAAAAACCTTTTGTGTGTAGCAGCCCCCAGCATCACCGAACTACTTACCTGAGCTCCATCTCTCTGTCTAAGTCATCTGGGAAACTCCTCCTGATTAGCTGAGACACAGCAGCGGCACCATTGGCTCCCGTGGCTGTCAAAGTCAATCAGGGGGGAGAGGCTGGGGCCGGGTGTCTGAAAATGGTTTCACGGAGCTCTGACTCAGCTTGGGTGCCCCCATAGAGAGCTGCTGGCTAAGGGGGTACTCGATAGGAGGGAGGGGCTAGGAGCAGCAAAGAGGGACCCATGAAAAGGAGCATCTGGGCTGCTCTTTGCAAAACCAACTGCAAGTAAGTGGTAAGTATAACTTGTTTAAAAAAAAAAAAAAAAAAAGAGAGAGACTTTACAATCACTTTAAGCTTCCACTTCCTGCACATTCACAATAGAGCTGCATGTAGGCAGCTTAAAAATGCACAAAAAGGTAAAAGTGGTAGAAAAGGCATTCAAACTCTTCTACCAAAAATGTACATACCATGTTTTACCTTTGATAACACGGTTTGTTTTGTGAAGACTTTCCTGGAGAGTTGTAGCTGCTGGAGGAAAAATATGGTTATGCTGAACCTCCTAGCTTTAGTTATTTCAGTGATTAACTCAAGTATAGAAATGAGGACTGAGCTTTCTTTATTGAAAGGGTTTACAGCCAGTGGAGCAGTATAAGGGCGATAACATCTCTTCATCTTGCATCTAGGGCTAAAACAACTAATCGATTATGAAATTAATCGATTACTATTTTCATAATTAATCGGCCAGTAACAATGGGGTTAAAAAAAAAAAACTAAAATGAGCCATTTATAGTATAAAAAGCACATTGCTACTGTAAATATTACTTTCACTGTTCTACAGTAAAAAAATGAACCCCTTTACAGTAGTGACTATCTGCTTTTTTTTTTTTTTTCCTTTCTTTCTGCTATAAAGGGCTCATTTTCATTTTTTTTTTTTAGCCCCATTATGTTACTAAACGTCTTAGACCTTGTACACACCTATGTGTTTGTTGGTGCTTTTTGCAGAAATGCACTACAGTTCATTTACATGGTTTCCTATGGGACACGTTCACATCTGAAAGGATATGAGAATTTTAACGCAAAATGGTGCTTTATTGGTTCAATATACTTCAATGGAGAAGCTGCAGAAAAGCATGTAATGTGTTTTTGCAGCAATTTGTGTTTTTTAATCTGCCCAAAGAAAATGGAAAAAAATGCAAATTGCAGTAAAATCACGTGCGCAAAAATCAAAACGCACTGCAGAAACAGATCAAAAGAAAACTGCTTAGGTGTGTACCGAGCCTTATGCTGGCCACACAGATCAATTTTCAGATGAGAATATTCAGATGAAAAATCTTTGTACATTCGCTGAATGAAAGAATTTTGTTTGAAATTTTCACTTGTTTTTAACATTCTGTTTTTAAAATGAATGTAATTTCTGAACGAAAACCACATACGCTGTCAGAAAACTTCTCAGTCTAAGGAATTTTCAATTTCCAAATTTTCCTGTCACTGGTTGAAAATGTCAATGAATGTCAATTTGACCCATTTTTTTTTTTTTTTTTTAAGGTTATTAACCTCTTGCTTACTGGGCACTTAAACACCCCTCCTGCCCAGACTAATTTCCAGCTTTCAGTGCTCTCACACTTTGACAATTACTCAGTCATGCAACACTGCACCCAAATTAATTTTTTGCCCTTCTTCCCCCCCCACAAATAGAGCTTTCTTTTGGTGGTATTTGATCACCTCTGGGTTTTTTTATTTTTTGCGCTATAAATGAAAGACTAAAAGTTTTGGGGAAAAAAACGAAATTTTCTTTGTTTCTGTGATAAAATTATACAAATTATAAATTTTTCTTAAATTTTGGCCACAATTTATACTGCTACATATCTTTGGTAAAAAATAACCCAAGTTAGTGGATATTATTTGGTCTTTGTGAAAGTTAGTCTACAGTCTGTGGTGCAAATCATAAAAAAATTGATCATCTGATGTACTGGTGGCCTATCTCATTTCTTGCGACCCGAACAAGTCAGGAAAGTACAAATACCCCCCCCATGACCCCTTTTTGGAAAGTAGATATTCCAAGGTATTTAGTAAGGCATAGTGAGGTTTTTGGTGTTGTCGTTTTTTTTCCCACAATTCTTTGCAAAATGAAGATTTTTTTTTTTCTTCTCTCACTGATGCTGCAGCACGGAAGCTCTCCCTCCTTACGCGCTGTCTCTGTGTGAGGAGGGGAGCTGGCGATGAAAGATGATCTCGTATGTTTACTTATGAGATCACCTCCCATTGGACAGGCCGATCGAGTGCTAAATGACTTCTGTGATTGGCCATTTAGCACAATCTGTGATTGGCTGTGTCCGAGGGACACGGCCAATACAGAACTTCCCCGATGCGCACCCGCGGCGGCATGCAGAGGGCAAGTAAATGGGAGGACGTCCAGGAAGAGTGGGCGCGAAGTGGTTAAGTGATTAATCGAAACAATCGGCTAACTGATTATGAAAATAATCGTTAGTTGCAGCCCTACTTGCATCCCAGGGCATAGGGTATTTTTTATCTCCATGGTGCTAAGGTTATGCTGCCACCTTCAGGTGACACTTCGGTTTTCTGTAACTACTGATAGTGTTATTTGGAATTCAGCTTCCCTTTAAGTCCCTCTAAATCTTCTACCACTTCTCTCCTCCTGATTGACAATGATGCCTTCCAAAGGTGTGTGCTTTACTACCTTATCCAGATTGCCAACACCCTAAGACCAGAAGACTATTCCTGGCAGGATCACCAGGTGAAATAAAGGAGGGAAAAACAAAAACAAAGGCAGCCACCGCAACTAAGGATTAGTAAATTAATATATATTTTCCTTTTTGGTTTTTAATACTTGCTGTTCTGGTAGAGCGGAACAAAGCAGAACCTACTTCTGAAGAACCCCAGAATCTGGGCTTATCTTGCATGCAAAAGGTCTTTGTAAGCTTTCTTGCAGAAATAGTTTGGACCAATTTGCAGCTGCCGCTTCGCGTACCCCACCCTTCAAAGTTTGCAAGATTCGGAGTCTGCCATCACCAACATACTCAATCCTTCCCTGTACATCCTACTTTTAAGTATGTTTTGTATGTGGATTGGGCATGTGTCAAAGTCTTAAACCGCCCATAGACTGTCAGAATCTCTGCTGGTTCAGCAGGTCCATAGATTGTATGTTTTTGTAATGCTTGTGTATATATTAGCAGCTGCATAGAGAAGAACATTTGTGGTGTGTAGTCAGTAAATTCATGCCATTGCTGGCCTTTCCAATGATCCTCTGATATAAAAAAAAAAAAAAAAAAAATCTTCATTTAGTCACCCTCTTCCAGCTTCACTGCTTCTCTTAAAGCCACATTTGTAGGTGTGTCAATTCATGAGCAGCAGCAGTGCTCACTTGCCACCAGCCTCCAAGTGGTGAGTTCACCCATCACATGCTCAAGTCATTAGCAGGCGCATTGGTCACACACCCCAGCTCCAGAAGATCCCTACATATGAGTAGCACAGGTAGAGCTCTGCTGTTGGTGGGTTTGTCTTGTGAAGTATGACAGGCCTACGTTCCTAGGAATGGCAGTTGTTTCCAGTAAGCACAGAGAAGTGGAGTCGAGCCTCATTGGATATTAATTTCCTTTATTCCTACATGGTCGCACAGCAGTGGAAGGAGGGAGGCATGCTGTGGTCCATGCTGTCCCAGTTAATACAGTACATAAAAAGATGAAAACATGCAAAATTAACTTTGTCCTCTAGGGGACTGGAGCAGCAAAATAAAAAGTTGATTTCTTTAAAGTGATTGTAAAGGTTTGTGTGTTCTTATTAAAAGGAAAAAAATATATATATATTTTTTTTATATTTGCCACTTCTGGGCAGTTGGTTTTGCACAGAACAGCCTGGATCTTCCTCTTCTCGGGTCCCTCTTCGCTGCTCCTAGCCTCCCCTCCTTTTGAGTTCCCCTCAGCCAGCAGATTTCTATGTGGTTACCCAAGCTGAGTCAGAGCTCCGTGTATCCATTCAGACACGGAGCCCCGACCTGGCCCTACCCCCTCTATCTCTTGATTGACTGTGACAGCCGCGGGAGCTGATGGGATCGTGGGCATACCTGGAGATAGAAGGGGCTCAGGTAAGTAAGTAGAGGGGTGCTGGGTGGCTGCTACACCTTCTTCTCTTTTTTTTTTTTTTTTTTTTTTTTTTAACGCATTAAAAAAACTTTCTACCTTTACAACTCCTTTAAATCTAGACTCATTGTTTTCAATAAAGTGATTTAAAATGAAAGAAAAAATAATAATTTTTTTTAACCCGTTGTACTTACCTGCTCTTTGGTTTTGCACAGAGCAACCTTGACCATCCTCTTCTGGGGTTCCTTGCCAGTGCTCTTGGCTCCTCCTCTTCCCTGTGTGTCACCATAAGAAGCTGATCCTTATGGTGGCGCACGTACCACTTACAAGGGTGCAACAATCAACTTTTTATTCATATTAAACCTTTTTCCCCAAATGAAAAATAAACTGCTACTTTGATTGCTGGTGTAAGCAGTGTTAGCTGGAGTTTGGCTTCAATTTGTTAGCATATCTAAATCTGCAAGTCCCGTCTAACACTCCCCTCCTCCCAAGACTGATAATGCTGCTGTCTCTGTAGTTCAGGGGGTCTCAAGCTCAAATTACCTGAGGGCCACAGGATGAGTTTTCATATCCCATGGGGACCCGCATGCAAACTTTCAAGCTTCATAAAGAACATTAAACTAGTGTGTGTGTGTATGTGTGTATGTATGTGTGTATATGTATGTATGTATGTATGTGTATGTATATATATATATATATATATATATATATATATATATTAATATATAGTGTGGTAGTTACTGCTTGCTACCAGATGATTATCAGTGTTTGCTCTGCAGCGTCCAGCAGGACCCACAGTTCTGCTGGCAGCTGGCCACTGACCCTATGGTTCTTGCTGGTCTGTAGGCCATGGCCAGAAGGACCCACAGGTTCGCAACCTGCTCCTAGCAGGATCCTGCTGTCCATGGCCTATGGGTCCTACTGGTTGCTAACCTGTAGGCTATGGACAGCAGGACCCACAGTTCTGCAGCCAACTCCCAGCAGACCATGGTCAGTGGCCAGCAGGACCCCACAGATTCTCAGCCAGCTCCTAGCAGGATCCATGGGCACTTGGGCAGCTCCCAGTGTTGAGCGCTATTTTGAAGTTACTGGATGGGCACTGGGACAGGGTAAATAAGGTGTATGGGGGGGATAGATGGAATGATCATAAGGGGCTCAGCTGGGGGTGTCTGTGTCTTTTGCCGTGACCTCAGCGATGGGCCGATGGCAGCTGCCAGCTCAGCAGGACAGATCCTCCTTGCACGCCGAGCCAGTGAGTCAGACTCGACGGTGTCCAAGAAGATCCCACTGGGAGTTGTAGTTTGGCTGTAGTCAGTGGCGTCACTAGGGTTAGTGTCTCCTGGTGCGATAAAACCGGTGCCAACCAGTGCCACCTGCTAATCCGTGCCACCGCCAATCAGTGCCATGTGTCACTGCCAATCAGTGCTAGAGCCAACCAGTGCCACCTGCCATCGCTAATCAGTGGCATGTGCCAATAGTTCCACCTGCCAGTGCCATGTGCCACCGCCAATCAGTGGCATCTGCCACTGCCAGTCAGTGCCAGCGCCACCTGCCAGTGCCAACCAGTGCCAGTGACAACCAGTGCCACTGCCAATCAGCGCCACCTGCCAGTGCCACCTGCCAGCACCACCTGCTAGTGTCAACCAATTTCCCCTGCCAGTGCCATCTGTCAGTTCCACATGCCGACCAGTGCCATCTGCCAGTTCCAAACCAGTGCCACTTGCCAAAGCCAAGCAGTTCCATCTGTTGCCAGCCTTACTCTTTCTGTTCAGCCCATAACCCTGATGTAACAGCGTTACTTTGAAGTTATTGACTGGGTGCTCCATTGCGAGTTAGGGGGTAAAAATTACTAGCCTTACTTCGGGAGCTGACAATCCATACCACTCTATATAAAAAAAACTGTCTCCTAGATTCAAAGCAAATTTGTCAAGCCCTGTAGTATAGAGTGGTACAGTGGCAGGTTGGGGTGGTATAGGGCAGGCTAGGGTGGTACAGGGCATCTTAGAACTCTATGTAGTGTGTGTGTGCAGAGTAACTTACATAGCATGCCTCATTCCTGTAGATGAAGAACCGGATGGGTGGGCGGGGCTATTGTCTGTCCTCGCCTTTATCTGCTTCGGCATCATCCATAGTGAAGGAGTCTGGGAGGAGGCAGCCCCTCTCACACCCCATAGCAACGCCAATGGCTATATTTAGGCTGGCTCCTCTCCAGACTCCACCTGCATGGTGCCGGGAGCTTCAACGCAAAGCCGTGGACTACAACTCCCAGAAGCAACAGCGACGGACGTCATGTGATGTCACAGTCATCAGCTAGCCCGACTTGCGCCGAGTAAACCAGGAAGAGGAAAAAAAAAAGTAAGCAGACGGCCATTGTGTTTCAGGAAATGTATCCGTATGCATCAGTCTTGCGGGCCAATTGTAACCGCTCCGCGGGCCGGTACTTTGAGACTCCTGCAATAGTTGCTTCATCCAGAGTGGTAGCACTTTAATACAGCAGGTGTTACTGGCTAGATCACCAGGTGAAAACGGGATAGTGTAGCCACTACATCTAAGGATTGGTAAGCTGCCTGTGGAGTACTGTGGATAGAAAACAATTGCTATGTTTTAATATTAAAGTGGAACTGACAGATTGGGAGCAGGCAGGCTATTATTGCAGAAGAGGCATGCAATGTCTCCTTCAATAATATGCACCTACCTGTCTACTGGCAGCGGACTACGACCTGAAAACTGAGTGGCGCATGCACAACTCCGCTTATGGTGCCAGGACAGTCCTTGTATGTCAGGATTACTGACTCCCGCACATGCGCAGTAATGACGTCATTCCACACTCTCCATTCTCATTGGCCGAGGCACAGTGGCGAGAGCCATTGGCTGGCTATGGGGGCACTTGGCAAGGAGAAGGGGCTAGAAGTGCTGGCGGGGGACCCAAGAAGAGGATCGTGTTGCTTTGTGAAAAACCACTGCACAGAGCAGGTAAGTATATAATCTGTTTATTTTTAGTTGTTTTTAAAGTAAGCCTTTAATATTCCTTTTTCAAGTACAAAAAACTTGCCAGAAATGCAGTACTCTTGTCACACCTGTGAAATAATCTGGAAGCCAAATTACTAATCCCATTACCCCCATGTAATGGATATAAACCGAGGCAGACATGTTTGAAATCAAGATACTGTAAACCAGAGGTCTCCAAACTTTCTAAGCAAATGGACAGTTTACTATTCTTCAGACTTTATGGAGAGATGGAGTGTGGCCAGTGTGACAAGAAAAGTCCCATCATTGGTGTTAAGGGAGTAATGGTGCCCTGTTATTAGTATAAGTGGGAGGCATTGTGCCCAATCACTGGTTTCAGTGGGAAGAAATGGCGCCCTTGTCCTTGGTGTCAGTGGAAGGAATCATGCCCCTTCCATTAGTGTCATTGGGAAGAAATGGTGCCCCTTTCATTGGTGTCGGTGGGAGGAATTTGTGCCCCTTTTCATTGGTGTCAGTGGGTGGGGGGAATATTGTGTCAGTGGTAGTTGTATTCAGTGGAGTGAATAATGGCCAAATAAAAGCAACTGCTGTAAGCGAGTGAGAGTAACCAAGAGATGTTAGAGGGGCTCCAGTCACTAAAAAAATAAATACTGTAGCTGCTGACTTTTTTTTAATATCCAGGGATCCAGCACTGTTCTCACCCAGGCCGGTTTTTAAACTGCCAAAAGTGGGAGAAGAGGGGTGGACGAGGATTAATAGTGGCACTTCCCTTTTCAGGTGAAGTTCTGCTTTGATATGCAATATTTCCAGGTGAAAATAAATGCTGGGTGGGGGGGCCTGAGGAGATAATCTTGCACCCACTATAGCAACCGGGAGACTTTTTTGTTTTAAATGTAAGCAGGCAATGAACTAACCGTTTTATATTTCAAACTGAAAAATGGGTAAAAAAAATACGCTTGGACGGTTGCTCCTTTTTACTGCAATGTTTAAATGCTACAATGATGGTTAATTATGGGGGGGGGGGTGATTACTGCTGCTGGGCACTGATTGGCATTTCCCTTGATGGACACGGCTGATCATGTGATAAAGAGCCTCTGAGGCTCTTTACCAAGATCAGTGTAGCGGTGTGTCAGACTAAGGCACCCCACACCACCAATTGCCACGATGCACACCCCGTCGTTCTGGAGGGCCATCATATCCTGTCCACCCAGAATTAGAGCCACAATGTGCGCGTGCGTGTGTGTGTGTGTGTGTGTGTGTGTGCGTTTAATTTTTACACTTAAAGTGCTACAGCAAGGGTTGGTCACACGATGAATAGTCTGACCAAGGCTCCCTTACACAAATCATTTGCTTAGCATTTCACTGGTAAAACTTGTCCCCAAACACTGCTCTAATTATCCCTGAGAGATTTTAACTGGGCTTTAAATTTTATTTATTTATTTTTGTTTTCTTCCTCTTTACTTAACCATGGATAGTACCGCCATAATTGTTAAAAATGTGATGGTCTTGCAGGTTAATATGGTTGATGATCTATGTTGCACAGTAAAACTTTTTTTACTTCAATTCAATATATAACTTTTTTATATCTCTAGCTTACTAATGCTAGTATCTTTCTGCTTTGATTTAGGGTTTGTGGATGCACTTAGATGTTTGCAATGAGCACTGTGGCTGGCATGCCCCAGTGTTTTGGATCCCGATGCAGAGGACTCCATAGTTATCGAATTTATCAGAAGCGAACGTCATGAGCATAGTGGTCCCTTTGCGGGTTAAGACAGCAGAGACTCCATATTTAGAAATGGCTGCTGGTTCAGAGTAAGTGTTTGTTTTGTTTTTTTAGTTTTTTTTGTAAACCTTGGTATAAATGTGCTTTAAATCATTCCGATATTAACAGTTGGATCGCCTGACAACATTGTTCATATAATGCGGAGCCTAAAAATTTGTTGAATGCTGTCTGTTTTCCTCTTGTTCAAATCCACCCAAATTCTTCTGCTGGCCAATGACACTGGGGCCAGAACAAATAGAGTGCAAGTCTCCCAATGGGGGCAACGATCACTGGTGAGTATATATCTTCATGTGGGAAGATGAGCACGCTGTTCCTGTTTGTCTGTGGGTGGGATGTGGAACAACAACTCCCTGATGGCTACATAGCAGTAAAAGATGACGACTGATTCAAATCATTACTTCTCTGCGCTAGCCCTTCTGGGAGCTGCCAACCTAAATTTCACCTTGTGAAAATTAAATGTAATCTAAACCCAGAGAATGACAGTGTCCATATGTTTTCAAGATCAAAATAATCCCAGACACTAAGTCACTTTATGCTCTTGCATTCTTCACCTTTTTCTCAGGACTTCTGCAAGGTTGAAGCATGCTGCCAAGGTGAAGCACGTAAGAGCAATAAGTGACTTGAATAGTGTCTGGCATTATTTTGATCTTCAACTTGGAGAGATAGGAGTGCTTTCATTTTCTGGGTTTATAGTAAAACGTGACAGGTGTTCTAACCCTTCTCTACTGTATCCATAAACAGAAACCATATCTCCAGCTTTTAATGAGGTTTAAATAGTTTGGACCAATTCGTTTTCGATGGTACGGGGTTCTGGGAAATGCGTGAAAATTTATTCACTTATGGTGTTTTTTTCCTATCCATTCACAATTTGAATGTTCTGACGGACAAGCTTTGTCCTTGGAATAGGTCTGATTTACTGCCTCAAGGTCCCTTATTCCCCTTAGCTTCTTAATGGCTGGTTTTAACAGTATAGCTGTTAAAGCCCATGTCCTGTAGGGCCTCTCACCTGCAAGATCTCCCATTGCACATTTGCTTGGTGCGATTATAGACCTCTGAGCATCTGGGAATACTGTTCCTTGGCCTTTTTGACTGACTATCTGGACTTGACCCAAGTCTGGTCCTGACTACCCTCAAGGGACCGGTTTGTGCCCTCTTCTTCTTTTTTTTTTTTTTTTTTTTCCCCCTCCATTCTTTTCCAGAAACCTCTTGCTTCACAGTCCGAATCAAGACTTTGCTCAGGAAGTTGCACATATTCATCCGTCTTCTTTCAGAGACCTCACAAGTTTTCCTTTCTTGTAGCTATCATGTCTGTTAGGCTTGTTTCTGAGCTGACAGCCATTTCTTTTACCGGACAAGGTAATCTTAAAACTAAGATCTTCTTTTCTACCCTTGGTGGTTTCTTCATTCCACCTCAATGAAGCTTTTGTCCTACTGTCTCTTTCCGAAACGTTCCAGTGAAATTTCCCTGAACTGCTTTGGTGTTGTCAGGACTGTTGGGGTCTATATGCAAGACTTAGAACTTTTCCCGGGTTTACGCCCTTAGGTAACAAGTTCCTCATTTCCCATTCAGTTCTCAATCCACCAGATATATTGATGTCTCTTGGGCTATCCAGTATGAAGCTTCTGTATCTCAGATTTGCAAGTCTGCCATGTGGTCTTCTGTTCACACCATTCTCTAGGTTTTACCATGAGGATGTTCAGGCTTCAGCTGATGCAAGATTCGGGCACAAGTTGCTTCAAGCTGTCGGTTGAACCCCCAATTTTTGTTTAGGCTCTTAAGCTTGCTTTTGTTGGCCTGTTACATTGGCTGTCGGTTGAACACCCTATTTTTGTTTAGGCTCTTAAGCTTGCTTTTGTTGGCCTGTTACATAGTATGGTTGAAAAAAGACACAAGTCCATCTAGTTCAGCCAATAAAAAGGGATAAAATGTACAATCCTATATTCACGATCCTATACCCACAATTGATCCAGAGGAGGTTTGCCCTGTTGCCCGCCCCTCAGTTTATCACTTGGGTATGGCCCATGATTTGTCCTATGTTGTACACCCAAAATGAGGCGTATTTTACAGGCAAGTCCAAATTCTGTTATTAATTTTAAGTAAAGTGAGGGTTAAGACCTCTGTCAGTGGTGGAGGGGGAGTTTTATTTTTTCATGCTCTCTCTCTCCCTTTGGGGAGATTCCCCTTTGCTTCCAGTCCCTTAGTTGCAACGAGTAATGAGAGGAAATACCTGAAAGTCTGTAGGGTCCCCAGAACTAGTGTCCCTTTTTGGAGGTTGTACTCTCTTCCTGTTCTGATTCTCATTCAAAACTTTGGAATTTTACCTTACTTTTGGTGGTAATGGACACCGGGACAAATAGAGGTTGACTGCCTCTAATAGGGACAGAAACAACAATAAAAACCTGCCATATTGTAATTCCTTTCCAATCTATTAAAAAAACTAACTACATTTTTGCCTTCAGTTTTGGTTGGAGTTCTGTTGCAACATATAGCCTACTTTTTCTTTGTGCTAATGTTCTAATAGGACTGGATTGGTACTGTTGACCTAGATGTGTGTCCTGTCAACTATGCCAGCTACTGCTGTGTGGGCACCTGAAGGACCAATGGAACAGCACCAGTATTTATTGTGCCTTGAAAAAATTATGTATACCCCTTGAAATTTTCCATGTTGCAACCAAAAACTTTAATGTATTTTATTGCCATTTTATGTTAAAGACCAACACAAAGTGGCACATAATTGTGAAGTTGAAGGAAAATCATAAATGGTTTTCAATATTTATTCATTTATTTTTATTTTTTTACAAACATCTGAAGTGTCTGGTGTGTATTTGTATTCGCCCCCCTTTTACTCTGCTACCCCTAACTAAAATCTAGTGTAACCAATGGCCTTCAGAAGTCGCCTAATTGGTCAATAGTCCACCTGTGTGTAATTTAATCTTCGTATAAATACAGCTTTTCTGTGAAGGTTTGTTCGAGGAACCTTAAGTGAACAAACAGCATCACAAAGGCCAAGGAACACACCAGACAGATCAGGGATAAAGTTGTGGAGAAGTTTACGTTATAAAAAAATCCCAAGCTTTGAACATCTCAGGGAGCACTGAGTATGGCATAACGGCAAACCTACCAAGACATGGCCATCCACCTAAACACCTGGACAAGGAGAGCATTAATCAGAGAAGCAGCCAAGAGGACCATGGTAACTCTGGAGGGGCTGCAGAGATCCACAGCTCAGGTTGGAAAATCTGTTCAAAAGACAACTATTAGTCGTGCACTTCACAAATCTGGCCTTTATGGAAGAGTGGCAAGAAGAAAGCCATTGTTGAAAGAAAACCACAAGTCCCGTTTGCAAGAAGCCATGAGGGACACGGCACATGTGGAAAAAGGTGCTCTGTTCAGATGAGTCCAAAATTGAACTTTTTGGCCTAAAAGAAATACGCTATGTGTGGGAGAAAACTAACACTGCACATCACCCTGAACACGAACCAAGGTGATAGATTGAACAGTGCTCCGTGAGATGTTTAAAGCTTGGGATAATTTTAAATTTTTTTTAATAGATAGATATCTATCTATCTATCTATCTATCTCTCTCTAACCCTGCTTTAAACTTCTCCAAAACTTCATCCCTGACCTGTCTGGTGTGTGCCTTGGTCTTTATGATGATGTTGTTTGTTCAGTGAGGTTCTCAAAAAAAAATCTCTGAGGACTTCACAGAACAGCTGTATTTATACTGAGATTAAATTACACACAGGTGGACTCTTACTCTTTACTAATTAGGTGACTTCTGAAGGCAATTGGTTCCACTAGATTTTAGTTGGAGGTAAGGGGGGCCTGAATACAAATGCACGCCACACTTTTTTCAGATATTTGTAAAAAAAAAAAAAAATTTTAAAATGTATAATTTTCCTTCCACTTCAATTATGTGCCACTTTGTGTTCGCCTATCACCTAAAATCTATTTGTTTTTGGTTGTACCACAGCGAAATGTGGAAAATTTCAAAGGGCATGAATACTTTCAACACATTGTAGGTTAGCGATTGTGTATACAAGAGAATGATGCATAGGAGATCAGTAGTCCACAGAAACATCTGAAGATGGCAACATTCAAACCTCTTTTGATGCCTGTATCTGGGGATTATGTCAGTTTAATATGCTTGCATTCATGCTAAGTTTGCCTTAATTATGCTACATATTCCATCGCTCCAATTGTGTTTTTTTTTTTTTTCCTCTTTCCTTTAGACCTGAATCTGTAGAAGCAAGCCCTGTTGTAGTTGAAAAGTCAAATAGTTATCCACATCATTTATATACCAGCAGTTCTCACCATTCACACAGTTATATTGGCTTGCCTTATGCGGTAAGTATTAATATCATACCAATTTAGAATTGTGTGCATGCGACTCTGAAATCAAAATTTGACGCATCCTGGTTGCCATGGTATGTGGAAATAGTCTCCTGGCAGCCAGTTCTGATGTCTTGGCTATAAGCTCCTCCCACTGAGATCTACTTCTCAGGTGACCACTGCATGCAGCTAGGACGTGGGACCCAGCTTCCCCTGTGCTTTGTGTAATGTGACATATATTTACTTCCTGTTAATTGATTGGACACAAGGAAAGCTGTGTCTTGTTTTGCTGGTAGTATACCAGGTTTTTTTTTTTTTTTTTTTTTTTTGCCTTTAGGTTTTTATGTGGGAGAGCTTTGTGATTACCATGATGCCCAGCCGCTAACTGTAAGGCTTAATGACAGTAGACCCTACTCCAACAATGAAAACTAGAACAATTATAGGTGAAGTGCATATAGTGATGAATTGTGGATGATGGTACCATATATATGACTGTTGAAAAGGGGAAAGAAACTGTACATGTGCACTCCAATGCAGGTCATACACGGAGCAAATTTCTTTTCACAGATTGCAGGAAAGAAATTTGATTCCCCCATCAACAGACAGTGTTGACAGGTGAATCCCTCCCACTGAGCTGCTGTTTTCTCCCGGCGGGGACAGTGATTAGCTGCTAGTGATAATTGCATGCAAAAATCCGGTAGGTGGGTTGTACCCATGTTGATTGATCAACTTGGTACATTCAGTCTGCCCATACGTGGTTCGAAAAGTCTGTCTGACCTGCGGCTGCTAAAGTGCAATTGTATTGGAGCCCCATGGATCATAGGTCCCAGCTGATATTACGGCCTGGTCCTCCTGGGTATCAAGCTCCACCCCCCTTGCCCTTCATTTGTCTAATTCTAGACCTACATTTAGAGAGTAGGATTTAGTATTAAGAAGTAAGGGTTAAAGAGTCACTGTTTCCACTTATGTGTGTGCCACTGTGACCTCCAACACACTTCTGCTTGCACAAAATATTGAGCAGGTCTGCACCGATTCATGTTTCTGTAGTCAGACCATTCTACAAACGGGCACACTTTTTTTTTGAGATCCAGGTTATAAATAGGAAATTGAAAATTTAACTGAATTGACATTTTCATATTTTGTTGAAATTTAATAGGACCACAACTATGGTGCTCGCCCTCCACCAACGCCTCCTGCATCTCCACCTCCTGTTCTTGTTAAGAATGAAGTGAACCTATTTACTACTCCTCACTTTGATGAGACTTCCAGTGCTACAACCATCAGCACATCAGAAGATGGAAGTTATGGGTCAGATGTCACCCGATGTATTTGTGGTTTCACCCATGATGACGGTTATATGATTTGTTGTGACAAATGCAGGTATGTGAGAACTGTAGGCAGTATATATGTTAGATTTTTGTTTCAACATGAAGTGATTTTATGTAATCTATTTTTATAATGCAGCTCCCGGTTTGAGAGGTAGGCACGTCACTTTTTTCCTTATGGAATTGAAAGGAAGATTTATTCCTTGCACCATCTCGTAGCCATGTCCTGTTACTGTAATTGTAACAGCCTATTGTTGCTGCCTACTGGTGCAAATTGTGGGATTCTGTAAACCTTTTAGGAGTATTTTGACAAAATTGACTTGCATACAGTGGTGATACTAGCCTGGTAACTATTACTTAACCAATTGACGCTCATGCTCTAGTGGAAAGACGGCTACAGCGACGTCATCCTGTTCTCTTGCCGCTCTCTGTGGTCACCAAGTCCTTCGGACTTGGCTGATCACAGCTGGTGTCCTGTCGAGAAATGTCCCCCATCGGATAGTGTCCGCCCTGTACGGAGCAGCCAATTACAGCAGTACAGAGGACAAAGACACCGAAAGGCTCCGGAGATTAACAGCTGTTCATCAGCTCTATAAGTGCCTGCGCACTTACTACATTCTGTCAGATGCTCACGCACACTCCTGATGCTCGTACAACTCTGCAAGGGGCGGTGTGCCTACACAATGGCCAGAGATGGGGCGGTGATAAGGGCGGGTAGTTCAGTCCAGCAAACCCGCCTATTATTAACATTGCTAAACCCACCCTTCAAACACGCCCCGCAAAGATAGGCCCATTTGACAAATCCACCCCACAAGCATCGGGAGTGTGTGGCAGAATGTAGTATTAAGTGTGCAGGAAACGTGTACAGCTGATGAACAGCTGTTCATCTTCGGAGACTTTCGGCACCTTCTTTGTCCTCCGTACTGCGCAAGAGCTGTGCCTGCATAGTACAGGGCGGACACTATCCGATGGGGGGGGGGAACCTTTCTCGTCAGAACAACGGTAAAGGGCCAATCACAGCAGGCCCTTTACCATGTGATCTGCTGTCAGCCAATGATGGGACTTGTAGTTTGGCAACAGCTGGAGGGCCGCCAGTTTGAGACCCCTGGTTTAGACCCATAATGGAGGTATATCTCTCTATGGTATAGAAGTGGGTCCAGCAGGCTCAAATCCGAGAGAATTTCAATGGGGGATCTCGTGCAATGCGGATTAGTTCCTCCCTCCATTTCTGCTATTCTTCCCACGCGTGTAAGCCATTCGGATATAGTTGGGGCGTTGGGTGAACCCCAGTGAACTGGGATGCAAAGTTTAGCTGCATTGAACATATGTATTCCCAAAGATTTCCTGTATGAATGGGCTGATGTGGAGGAGTGGTGAAGAATAAGCCTAGCTGGAGTGTACTCCAGAGAGTATGTGGTAACTTGAGATGATGTCGTGTAACTGTATCCAGAAAGTCTGAAGTAGTGGGCAAGACCACCAAACATGTAGGAGTGTATCTGTTTCAGTTGAGCATCTCCAACATTTGTCTGATGTATCGGGATTAAATTTGTGAAGCAATTCCGGTATTTGGTACAAGTGCGAGAGGTTTTTGTAGTTATTCTCTTGTGTCATGACGTAGCCTTTATATGCTACTGTGAAAATGTTCTCCCAGTTTTACTCAGGTTTATTTGTAATTCGCTTTCCCATCCTTAATGGAGACTGATGCAAAGAGCATGGAATGAATGTTGGAGATCATGTGTTGCTGCGGGGTAGATTGGGAGCAGAGGATTTCGAATTGGGTTAGGTCTCGAGATACGGATGAGCCTCGGTTCGTTGTTTTAAGGAAGTGGTGGATCTGGAAATAAGTCCAGTATGGGAAGTTGTCGTTATCCGAGTTTATTGGGAGTGAATTGCCACCCTGAAAGAAGTGATGGGCTAGGATGTACTTAAGTGGCCATATGCTCAACAGGAAGTTGTTGGATATCCCAGGGGCAAAGGCTGGGTTGAGTCTAATAGGTGTCAGGGTCCCCAGATTAGAGGATAGTTGGAATTTCTTGCAGGCCTCACTAAAGCTGCTCAAGGTGACTTCTATAAGGGGATGATCTTTTAAGAATGAAAAATTTGGGTACAGTGTTGCTTGACTGCGCATATTGTCATTCAAAGTGTGATGGCGCTGAAAACTGAAAATTGGCCTGGTCAGGAAGGGGGTATGGGTGCCCAGTAAGAAAGTGGTTATCAGCGTAATTGGGTCCTAAATAAATCTTGGACCAAGGCAATCTGTAAGGAGTGTATTGAGAGGTTAGTGAGGGAGCAGTCAGTGGAACAATTTACGGACCTAGCAGTGTCCGTCAAGGAGCTTTCTAGCACCTTCCAGTCTTTTAAAACACTGTTCTCTAGCTTACAGATACCGCAGCCCCAGGTTAATCCTCCACCAGCGCAGCAGAGCATTTCACCAAGCCTAGTGGATGCTCCCTCCATGAGCAGAGAGGGGCCAGGGGGCTCAAGAGGAAATTGATGAAGAGCCAGACAGCGACTCTTCAGACTCTCCAGGGGATGGAAAGGGGATGGATGGGGAATCTACAAGAACCTCTTGCGACAAACTTTCCCTAGAGGAAGTGGAGGAGCTCTTAGGAGCTATTCATACCACTTTAGCAATCAAGGAGGAAAAGAGGAAGTTGTCGCTCCACAACCAGATTTACAAGGGCCTTGGGGAGCACAAAGTATTTCCGGTGCAGGACGTCTTGGTTGATGCCACCAAAAGGGAGTGGTTCTCCACCTTGAAGGACCTGGCTGTGGAACCTCCCTGGATTTTGCCTATCCAGGAGGATCTTTTTTCTCAGGGGCCAATCTGTTGTCCCCGGGTGGAGCCTCACAGCCTGGCTACTGAGGAGAAAATGCTGAGGGGAAGGGGTTTCTCAGATCATTTAGTGGCGACTCTCCTAGGTTGCAGAAAAAAGGAGACGCATGTGATCTACCTAAAAGGTGTGAAGACTCTTCAATAGCTGGTGCACAGAAAGCTACTTCAACGTACGCAGCTCAGTAGCAGTGTCGGAATTTTGAAAGGACAGGTATCCACCTGGAAAAGCTGCTAGCAATGGATCCATGGATAGCCAGGTTTTTTAAAGCCTTAAGCGGACAGAGACCAGTTAGAACCCCCTCCCCGTGTGGGATCTCTCTTTTAGTATTACAGGCCCTTACTGGGGAACGATTTGATCCGCTGGGGTCCTGTGCGTTAAAATTGGTCACCCTCAAGACTGTTTTTGGTGGCAATCGCTACGGCAAGGAGGGTTAGTGAACTCTAAGCCCTCTCCATTAGGGAACCTTTTTTCAGATTTTCCCGGACCATGTTTTTTTTTTTTAATTTTATTTATTTTTTTTTTTTTTTTTTTGATCCAGCCTTTTTTTGCCAAAGTTTTTATAGAGGCCAGGAAATTTTGTGATGGCACAGGAACATATTTTTCATAAATTGGACGTTAGAAGGTGCATCCTTCAGTACTTACTAAACTGTTTAGGAAATCTGATTCCTTTTTTGTTATTTTCAGGGACTAGGAAAGGGTCCAGATGTACAATAACCAGATGGTTGAGGTTAGCCATTATTCAGGCCTATGTGGTCGGGGGATTGGAGCCCCCAGAGGGTGTTAAAGCACATTCCACCAGGGCAATGGCGACTTCTCAGAGTGGGCTGGTGCTTCTCTGGAACAGATCTGTAGAGCTGCAACCTAATCCATCTTTGCCACCTTTGTAAAGCACTAAAGGTTGGACCTGCTATCGGCCAAAGACCAGGCCTTTGGGCGTAAAGTGCTGCAGGCAGTAGTCCCACCCTAGGTTAGGTGCTCGCTTATCCTCTATGCTGGCTGTCCTGAAAGACGAACAGGGGAAAAACAGTTACGCTTACCGGTAACATCCTTTTCCAGGAGTCTTTCAGGACAGCACCGGTACCCACCCAAATTGTTGGCTATTCCAGAGAGCTCACCACATGACTGATAAGATAAAGGTTAGTATGACATATTCTTGTCTCCTCAGCTGGCCGGAAGTACTTTTGAACTGAGGGGCCGGCAGGGCGGTGAGCCTTAAATCTTGCAGTATAAGGTGGTGTTTCCTGAGATGGCAGCGGCCAAGGTCTCTCTATGGTGTCTGTTTTGAAAGACTCCTGGTAAAGGATTGTAACTCACTCGTTTTTCCTGTTTCCTTCTGGAATGCTGAGTGGTTAGCTCCTCTTGCCTAGTGGCACTGTGGTCCTAGGTGGAATCAAACCACAGAACCAATATTAGTTTGTTTCCTTGCCACATGCCATACACACACTTTTATAATTTAGCTATACTTTTTTTTTTATAATTTAGCTGATAAAAATGATCCTAAAGCTGTCCTTACACTTGGCATTTTTGTTATTTCAAGCAGATGCCAAAAATGTCCAAGCAGATCAAGACCATTTACCTCCAAAAGTTCCAGACTATTTATTGTTTTAGGAAAGTCTGTTGGTATGTGATCTTTGATGTGTGATTGAAACTTTTTTTGAAATGGCTATAAAATTGCCCATGTATGATTAGCCTGAATTCTATATTGTTAGTTCCAACACTGTGCTGAATAGAAAGAGGGTTAATTGCAAAGCATACAACTGTACACTGTAAAACTGAAATGTTTAAGGTACAAATAAATCCAGGAGCAAACATGTAATATATATTGTAGTTTACCATTCCTTTAGAGGTAGTGAATACATTTGTTTTTTTGTTTTGTCTTTTAGTCCAAATACATTTTATTGATATTGTGCTAAGACAGACAACTCCTTTTGGGGAGTCAAAGTGACAAAATCATGCCTAACGATCAGAAAACGTGTGTGTGTGTGTGTGTGTACACATGTGCATCCAAAAATACCGGCATATACTGTACGCATATGTGCCAAGTGATAAAGAAAATATCATGTAGTGATAAGGTGCAAAGGGGTTCATTTGTAAAAATATCAAATTCTACATGATTAGTAGATGCTTTTGCACTATTTTATACATGTAACTGGAATAATACACATGAAAACAAACCATTCAATATAATGTGAAATTGGTCATTAATGCACTGATGTCTTTTAACCACTTGCTTACTGGGCACTTAAACCCCCCTCAGTCCCAGACCAATTTTCAGCTTTCAGCGCTGATGCACTTTGAGTGACAATTGCGCGGGCATACAACACTGTACCCAAATGAAATTTTTATCATTTTTTTCCCACAAATAGAGCTTTCTTTTGGTGGTATTTAGTTACAGCTCGGAGTTTTATTTTTTGCTAAACAAACAAAAAAAGATGCAAAAAAAAAAAAAAAAAAAATCATGTTTTAATAGTTTGTTATAAAATTTTGCAAACGGGTCATTTTTCTCCTTCATTGAAGTGCGCTGATTAGGCTGCATTGGTGGGCACTGATGGGCTGCATTGGTGGGCACTGATGGGCTGCATTGGTGGGCACTGATGGGCTGCATTGGTGGGCACTGATGGGCTGCACTGGTGGGCACTGATAGGCATAGTTAAGGCGGCACTAATAGGCACAGATAAGGCGGCACCGATGGGCACAGATAAGGCGGCACTGATGGGCAAAGATGGGCACAGATAAGATGGCACGGATGGGTGGCACGGATAAGTGGCACGGATGGGTGGCACGGATGGGCACTGATAGGTACCACAGATAGATGGGACTGATGGGCACTGATAGGTGGCTCTGATAGGTGGCACTGCTGGGCACTGATGGGCGGCACTGCTGGGCACTGATGGGCGGCACTGGGGTGCAGCACCTTTGAGGCAGATTGGGTGGCACTGTGGGGTGGCACTGTGGGGTGGCACTATGGGCACTGACGGGGGGCACTTACTTTTTCTTTTATTTTACTTCAGGATGGCACTGCGGGAGGCAGGTGGGCACAGGCAGGTGGCAGGTGGTCCCTTTTATTGATGGCCGTGATCGGGACTGATGTCCCGATCACGGCCGCCGGTGATCGGCTTTTTTTTTCTCTCCTCGCGCTGTCAGCGCGAGGAGGAATAATAGCCGATTACCGGCTCCGTTCTATCACATGATCAGCTGTCATTGGCTGACAGCTGATCACGTGATAAGGGGTCGGGATCGACCCCTTACACGGATCGGTGATCAGGCGAGTCTCACGAACTCGCCGATCACAGAGCGCGCCGCGCGCGCCCCTCAGGGGGCACGCAGGCCGCTCGTAACCAGGACTACGTCAATAGACGTAGTCCCGGAAATGTAGGTCCGCGCTAATGCCGTCATTTGGCAATAGCGCGGATCTGAAGTGGTTAAAAACAAAAAAACAAAAAAAAACAGACCAAAAGAAGCCTTTTAAAAAGCTACAAAACCTGAATATGACAACCATCGAAAAAAATAAAAAATAAATTGTATGTATGTGTGAATCTCTATCTAGATGCACAAAAAATATGTACTTAAAATGTTAAACTGATAAACTAATAATGCTGCAAATGGAAGCTATATTAAAAAAAAAACAAAAAAAACAGGAAGGCATGCAAACAAATACATAAACTGTAAGTGGACAAGACTATGCTACGATTTTTGAAGACCCTCAGACATTTCAAAAACCGTAATTTGGAATGCGAGTAAGATATGAAAGTGGCTTGTGCTGCATACCTTCAGTTAAAAATGAGAGCCTTGAATGGACTCAAAGTAAGGCTTTCCTGTTTGAATTGGTGTCAAAGGAAAAACGTATGGACATTTTATGTGAGAACAGATGTGTACATTCAAGTGTATTGAAAGGAGAATCTCTACCTCTGCAGGCAAGCTGGTTGCTGGATTAGAAGAATTTCTGGCCAGCAGTATCTGCATGAGCAGTCAAAAGAAGTCAGTCATGTTTGAGACCCAAATTTAAATAGAAAAGGGGAGGATATAAACTGTTGAAGTACATACTGGAGGGTGGCCTTGTCTGTTATGAGCAGCCTAACCTGAGCCAGTGGGCTCTCCAAATGTTTTTTGCCCTCTCACTACCTTGTATAAACTCATGCCAAAGTCCCAACACTTCTTTTGATGCCCTTTTTTATTTATTTATTTTATTTCTATGGCGATGGTCACAACAGTTTAGTCTGGTGACTAGGCTCAACAGTATTTTGAGGAAGCAATGTTTTGTGTGGCAACCATGGGGACAGGAAGTGTTACTGATGGGATCACCAGGTGAAAATTCAGGAAAAGGAAAACTAGTGCGGTGATCTCATTGAATATCGGATGAGCTGCAGTATACTACACACTTGTGTTTTAAGGTTTAGAAACTGCAAGAAGTTCCTTCCTGATGCTCCTGCTAGCTTTGAAAGTATTAATGAGACATGGATTTCTATATGATGACCTTTTAATCATGGTTTCCCCTTAATATCTTTCAGTGTATGGCAACATATAGATTGCATGGGCATTGATAGACAAAACATACCAGATATCTATTTGTGTGAGCGCTGTCAGCCTCGGTAAGTGATGCATTATGCCTTTTTTAGTTTTTTTTTTCTCTTTGCACTTTTATGGATGTTTATAAAGAATATGTAGTGTTTAATATATTTTTTGAATTTCTGCTGTTCAAAAAAGTAACACATCTATGTTGTTAATTACTTGATGCCTATTTTGCTTTATATTTTATTGCCATTACCATGCACTGCCACCAGAGAACAACCTAAAATCTTCTACCCCCTGCCCTGCATAGGCATACCACATGAAGCCCCGGAGCAAAAATTGCAATTTTTGCTTTTTTTGTTTTACCTAAAACACTTGGACGCTGACCTTTATTATTGATGCTGAGCTTAACACTAACCTAGACCAAGCCCTGTTCCAATTACTTTAGATTTATTATTTAACGGGCTGTTATTATGGGTTTCTCTTCATTCAGAGGGGAAAGCTGTGCAGAGGAGGTGTCTAAAACATGTGATCACTGATTTGGCTATTACAGGGATCACATGATTAGCAGCTTGTCCTTCCCACTCATGCTGGTTAGTCCAGGGTTACTAAACTGACAACGGTAAAATCAAGCCTGTATATGCAATAAAACATGCTTGTTATACCGTGGAATCTAAGGAGTTCATCCTCCCCATTGTGTCAAAAGGCTGTTTGATTGTCTTTTATGATCCTGCCTTTCTTCCACTTCATCATTGAGGGCCCTCTGCACATGCTCAGGTTGGTGTTTATTGCTAGAGATTTTTATTTTATTTTTTTCTTGGGAGAGTGCATGTGATCAGCAAAGGGTCAGTAGGCACTGTCCAGACAGAGGGTAAGAGGTCTTGTAGACTTATAGGACAATCAGAGGTGAATGAAAACTTCTCCTACAAGCTTTAACCAGACACTGATGGAAGTCACAAGACTGCTATGTACTGCTAATGAGACTGTGTTTAGCAGTTTATATTTACTAAAATAATTGCATTTTAATGTTCTACTGTGGGAGACCAGTTGTAGTGAATGCAGGGTCCTGGGTTTAGTAACACTAAGTAGGTCCCCTTTTCGCCACCAAAACAGCTTTGATCCATCAAGGCATGGATGCCTCTAGACCTGTGAAGGTATGCTGTGGTATCTGGCACGAAGCTGTCAGTAGCAGATCCTTTAAGTCCTGTAAGTGGCAAGGAGGGGGCCTTCATGGATCGGAATTGTTTTTCCTGCACACCCTGTGGTTGCTTGATTTGAATAGGATCTGGAGAAATTGGCGGACAAGTCAACTGCACAAACGCATTGTGTTCCTTTTTAAACCATTCTTGAACCATTTTTGCAGTGTGGTGGGGCACATTATCTGGCAGAAAGAAGTCACTGCCATCAGGGAATTCCATTTCCGTGAAGGGGTGTACTTGGCCAGCAACAATGTTTAAGAAGGTGGTACATGTTGTGTAACAACCAAATGACTGGTAGGACCCAAGTTCCCAGCAAAAGATTTCCCAAAGCATCACACTGCCTCTGCTGGCTTGCCAGATTTTCCCCAGTTAAGTGATGCACATGCACCCTGTCATCAACATTGGTGCAAAAGAAAAAGTGATTCATCAGACCAGGCCACCTTCTTTCGTTGCTTCTTGGTCCGGTTCTGTTCACGTACTTATTGTAGGTGCTCTTGGCTGTAGCCACGGGTCAGTTTAGGAACCTTGACAGGCAGCCACATACACAATACACAACTGTAATGTCCATTTTCTTTCCTGCTTTCAACACATCAACTTCAGGGACAGCATGTTTACTTGCCACATAATCTCGCCAACTTTCAAGATGCCATTGTAACAGGATAATCCGTGTTCTTCACGTAACCTGTCAGAGGCCCCTTCTAGCGGCAGAAGAAAGGGTTAAATGCGTCCATGTAGCGCCGCTGCAAAAGCGCTTTGAAGGGGCTTCGGCAAGGGTGCCCATTCATTTCAATGGGCAGGGTTTTTTTTTTTTTTTTTTTTTTAACGTCCTGCCAGCGTAGCGCCCCAGTGTGAAAGCACTCGGGTGTTCACATTGGGGTGGCAGGGGAGGCGTTTTTCTGGAGCTTTATGCCAGATTCTGTTTTTTGGCCCTTTAGCACCTGAAAAACACCTCCGTGTGAAAGGGGTCTTGCTGTTCTGGTGACAGCTGAAATTTTGTGACTGTCTTCCATTTTTAGTGATGCTGGTCACCAGGACAAATTGAGAGGGCACATAGCAGTAAAAACCGGAACTGCCAAATTGTGAGACTGTCCAGCAATATTTGCAATCTTAATCTATAAAACATTTTAAATAAAGTATATTTTATTTAAAAAAAGGGTTTGCTGAATGGGAACACCTAAACCTATTAGGATTTACTCAGATATGACTGCAAAAGTGAAAATGTACGGAGGCTTAATACACCTACCGACTTGGCAATTTGTAGCATTTTGTCACTGCACCTCTGAAGAATCTCTGATTGGCTGCATTAGTTCATAAGAAAATAAAAAATTTGAATAACGAAATATGGTGCGTCCGGAAAGTATTCATGGCGCTTCACATTTTTTTTTGTTACAACCTTATTCCAAAGTGGGTAAAATTCATTATTTTCCTCAAAATTCTACAAACAATACCCCATAATGACAACGTGAAAGAAGTTTGTTTAAAATCTTTGCAAAATTGTTAATAATAAAAAGGTATTCACAGCTTTTGCTTAATACTTGTTGAAGCATCTTTGGCACCTCAAGTCTTTGTGTATGATGCTACACGCTTGGCACACCTATTTTTGGGCAGTTTCTCCCATACTTATTTGAAGGACCTTTCAAGCTCCATCAGGTTGGATGGGGAACGTTGATGCGCAGCCATTTTCAGATCTCTCCAGAGATGTTCAATCGGGTTCAAGTCTGGGCTCTGGCTGGGCCACTGCAGGACATTCACAGAGTTGTCCCCTAGCCACTCCTTTTGTTATCTTGGCCGTGTGCTTAAGGTCATTATCCTGTTGGAAGATGAACCTTCATCCCAATCTGAGGTCCAGAGCGCTCTGGAGCAGGTTTTTATCAAGTATATATCTGTACACTGCTACATTCATCTTCTCCTCCATCCTGACTAGTCTCCCAGTTCCTGATGCTGAAAAACATCCCCACAGCATGATGCTGCCACCACCATGCTTCACTGTAGGGATGGTGTTGGCCAGATGAGCGGTGCCTGGTTTCCTCCAGAGATGACGATTGCCATTCAGGCCAGAGTTCAATCTTTGTTTCATCAGACCAGAACATTTTGATTCTCATGGTCTGAATCCTTCAGGGGCCTTTTGGCAAACTCCAGGTAGGCTGTTGGGCCTTTTACCGAGGAGTGGCATCCATCTGGCCACTCTACCATACAGGCCTAATTGGTGGAGTGCTGCTCCTGGTGGAGCCAAACTTCTTCCGTTTACGGATGATGGAGGCCACTGTGCTCATTGGGACCTTCAATGATGTGGAATTTTTTTTCTGTACCCTTCCGCAGATCCTTAGACTTTATGGCTTTGTGCTCTGACATGCGCTGTTAACTGTGGGACCTTATGAAGACAGGTGTGCCTTTCCAAATCATGTCAAAACAACTGAATATACCATAGGTGGACTCCAATCAAGTTGTAGAAACATCTCAAGGATGATCAGTGGAAACAGGATGCCCCTGAGCTCAATTTTGAGTGTCATGGCAAAGGCTGTCAAAACGTATCTACGTGTGATATTATTAATAATAAAAAAAAAAAAATGTATAATATAAAAAAAAAAAAAATATATATATATATATATATATATATATATATATATATATATATATATATATATATATATATATATATATATATATATATATATATATATATATATATATATTATAATATAATATAATATAATATTATATATATATACATTTTTTTTTTTTGGGTAATAAATCTGAAAAGATTTCAAACACACTGCTTTCACATTGTCATCATGGGGTATTGTTTGTAGAATTTTGAGGAAAATAATGAATTTAATCCATTTGGTTATTTCCATTTTGGAATAAAACTGTAGCATAACAAAATGTCAAAAGTGAAGTGCTGTGAATACTTTCTGGATGCACTGTAGTTAGTTTTCCATTACAAGGAAGAAATACTGTATATCGGGAGAGAAATATGGGGGCAGCTATTTGTGATTCATGCATCCTGAATGTACTAGATGTGTGGCTGTCGTGTGAATCCTCTGGTGCTGCGTTTCAGTCCGTGGCCTTTTTAACAAGTACACAGATGAGGACCTCTAAATTGTTGATTTGATGAGCTTGTTCTTCAGAAAGTATTGAAACCAATTGGTCGGCATAACAATTCTAACAATTTTTTTTTCAGTGTTCTGGACAGGGAGAGAGCTGTATTACTTCAACAAAGAAAGCGAGAACATTTGTCAGGTGAGTTAAGCAGGTATACCAAACACCTGTCTGTCTGTCTTACATATAGTTTTGTGTGCCCTTTTTCTGGTAAGGAATTAAATGTCACTTTGCTTCAGCAGTTTCCCTAAGCAAACTATTGATTTAGATTGCCAAACTGGAAAGGTCTGCAGCATTTTGGTAGACCCCTTCTTGACACTGACTTGATGCAAACTTGCATGTTATAAATCAATATTGTTTTTCTCCATTGAGGTACACAAGAATTGATACTTTGTGGTTATACTGCTGCCTACAGGTGGATAGGATAAAAATCTCTGGGTCAGTCCAGGATAACTACCAGCACGCCTCAGTTTTTGCGCTCCTCAAAGGACTGATGTCTTCTGGGCTCCACTGGGAAAAATGTTAATCTAATTTCTTTGCTATTTTTTTTTTTCTTGTTCCATTCCTCTTCCTATTTTCTTTAATCAAGGTTATTCGCTGCATTTCTTCTTGGTAAATGCAGTTGCAGCTATTTTGAGTGGACCTTTCTACAGCCTTATACTCGAGTGCTGATATCATACCCTGCTGGATTGGATGTTGCAAGGCTATCTGAAAGTGACCTTTGGGCACTGGGTTCTGAAATTAGGTGCGTTCCAGACCTCATTCTTGTAAGAAGTTGGCCGCCATGTAGCCCTTTCTAGGTTCAGAACCATAGGCATTGCCTCAGTGCTTGCCATTTTTCTGAATATTTGCTCTTTGTGGCCCATTGAGCTGAGCTTCAGGAGCTACACCCTTTTTCATTTTTGGACTGCTGATTGCTTTTATACCTTACGCTTTCCTTTTTGGTTTTACCACATAAAGGATTAAAGCATAGGTTTACCTTTTTTGTAACATTTTTCACCCTATATTCGGGGTCATCTCCCCCGAAGTTGCAAATGCAGCTTTTCAGATTGATTGAACCTCTGTCCCAACTTGTGAGACTCTCTAAGATGCTCTTATACTCCAGTCATTTTACTGACCTTTTGCCAATTAAACAAATTATTTGCAAAATATTCTTCCTGCTCTTCCTTTTTAGTACCACTTACTTTTCCAGCTTTTTTTTCCCATCTCAACTTTTTTTGAGACCTGTTCCTGCTTGTTTCATTTTAATTAGTTAGAATTATTCATTTTCTCAGTTTGTGAAATGACCCAATGGAAACACCCGCACCTAAAAAAGATGACCTTTTGATTGTAAGTCCATTGCTTTGCAGGCTGTACAAAAAAATAAAACAATAAATGAACTTTTTTTTTAAATTATATTTTCCTGCAAAATCCCATGGTTTTTATAGTTTTTATATATATATATATATATATATATATATATATATATATATATATATATATATATATATATAATATATATTTTTTTTTTTTTTTTGTAAAAAAGGTGAACAACTCCTTTACCTCTGAGTGAAGTGTTGCAAAAACATTCAATGCTCTTTCCTGCCATTCAGCATCTAGGAAGCATTGCCCATTTCTGCTCCTGCTTTTCAAAAGTCCATGTGGAATTTTGATCTCCGGTCTGCAGTGACCCTGCTCGCCTCCAGCTATCTGACCTTACCTGCTATCAGCTGTTTAGGCTTTTGTGGGTCAAAATTAAATATTTGAAACTCCCTGCTCAGGTAGAATCAAATGATGGTGATAGTGATAGGGAGACTGCTCACTCACTCACTTTTAGGTCGACCGATATATCCGGCTGATATTTGGCATTTTTTTAATTAATCGGCACCGGCCGATTGTGCTGCTAAAAAAGGCAGATTTAAAACTTTAGCACGACTTGCAAATGACTTCTGTAATAGAAGTTAATGCAAGTTGCCTGAAGTCTTCCTGTGGAGCACTTGTTTATCCTCTTTGGGCAGCCTGCCAAGTCTGAGAAGAAGCTAAAGAGATGCAATGTTTATACTTATCAATGGACTTAACTCCAGGTGTAGGAGTTCCCAGTTTAACCATTTAAAGACTAAATCTTTTCTGACACTTATTGCTTACAGGTGAAATATATGGAGAAAAATGTAGACCTTCCAGGCACATATACATTTACTTATTGTTTACAAGTAAAAATCCTTTATTTTCTGCTAGGAAATCACTTAGAACCCCCAAACAGTTTATATATATATATATATATATATATATATATATATATATATATATATATATATATATATATATATATATATATATATATATATAATTATACACACACACACATCTAAGTAGGGGTGCATCGGATCAAAAAACTCATGGATCGGATCGTTTTTCGGATCAGCAAATAATAATTGAATTTGAAAAAACCTGTGAAAATTCCACCACCATATATTCCCCACTGTAATATCCACATCATCTCCCCCACTGTAATATTGACTGAGTATGGCTGGGTATTGCCGGGTATTGGCAGAGTATGGAGGGATGGCTGTGACTGCACTTGTCACAGAGCAGCACTGTGGGCACTACAGATGCAGCCCACAGTGCTGCTGCCATCCGATCTCTCCCCTCCACCATACAGATCTGTACACAGAGGGGAGAGAGGAACCGGTGTCACCATGACACCGGTTTATTTACAAGTGATCGCTCCGTCATTTGACGGAACGATCAAATTGTAAACGCTGACTGGTGCACCAAGATGGCCACCGCTCCGGAGCTAGGCCGAAGCCACGGCCTTTCCTAAGGCCGAGACCGCAGCGTGTGCCGATCCGAATGGGGTGACCCGTTGCACCACTACATATAAGTGAACTGATTGGAGGTTTGTTTTTAATAAATGTAATTCATTTTCTGTATCGCTTATTACTTAAGGCTGCTTTCACACTGGAGCAGGCAGGTGTTGACAGTAAAACGCTGCTAGTTTTAGCGGCTGCTAGCGGGGCGCTTATGACCCAACTAGTGGCCGATGAAGGGGTTAAATGTGCCTGTGTAGTGCCGCTGCCGAATTGCTTTGCAGGCGCTTCGGCAGCGGTGCCCATTCATTTCAATGGGCAGGAGTGGTGGAGGAGCGGGGTATACACCGTTCCAAAGATGCTGTTTGTGGGATACTTTTTTAACATGCTGCCAAGGCATCACCTCAGTGTGAAAGCACTCGGGCTTTCACACTGAGACTGCAGGGGAGCCATTTTGTAGGCACTTTACAGGCACAATTTTTAGCCCAAAAGCGCCTGAAAAACACCCCAGTGTGAAAGGGGTCTAACTGTTAGATTTTATGAGATGAAGGAAAAAGAATTGGCCTAACATATCGGCCCATAAAATTCGGCATCATATATCAGCCATCAGCCGCCGCGATTTCTAAATATCAGCATCGGCCAGAGAAAAACCCATATCAGTCGACCTCTACACTCACTACCTGAATACAAGGTAAAAAATCTGACGGGTCAAAAATTTGAAGGGAAAACCCAAGAAAACTTGTGCTCTCAAACATAACCCTGAATAATACAAAGATGATAAAAAAGTTCTACAATCATATGAAGAAAAAAAAGTCTAGTAATTATGTGTACCGTGAAAAACTTAATGAAAATCCAATTGGCTTATCTCCAGTAAAAAAACTGCATGTGTTGATCGATACTGCAAAAATGTCAATTTCATTGCAACACTACCAAGTGTCTCTTACCAGACATATATTAACCCTACCAACCAAGGTCACATGCACTTGGATATATTGAAAATGTCCACAGGATGGCTATGGCCTGGTTGACACAGTTCACAGCTCAGACCACAAACAGCTTAGTAAAGTAGTGAGGGCAGCAAGAGACATGAGGAAAGAAACAAACCAGACAAGATAGTATTGCACTGTATAAAATGGCTGCATTTATTCAGTATATTGGGTACTTCACAAGACAATGTCTACAAGCTCAGTCTGCTCGCAAGCATTGGTGGACATTATGAAGTCAGCAGCTTGGGCTCTACCCAACATGTTTCGTTCCAGAGAACATAGGGTCTATTCAAGGAGAGCATGACCCGCTTCGTATTTAAGGAATGATGTTTCTTCAGAACTTTAGCCTTGACGTTAACATGAAGGATATCACTGAAGGACAGAGCAATCTGTGCCAACTTTGGGTTTTGGTCATTCAAACATGCAGTCCCCAGTTGTTTCACTTTGGGCCTGTTGGCTATTGTTTTCTGTGTTATCCACACCCTAGTTGAACTGCTTTTAGATGTTCTAAAAGTATGACTTCTGCGTCCCTCATTGGGCGAAAACAACAGTGGGATTTTTGTATGTGCCATAAAATAATTTTCTTGGAGTCCATTGAAGGACCACAGGTCACACTCCCCTGTTTTTTATTTTTTATTTTTTTATTTTATTACTTTTCTTGGCACTGCTTGCTTCAGACTGAGGCATTCTGTTAGTTGGGGTTATCCTGGGCTGGTATACAGATTGTCTGTCAGTGTCCAATCCTCCATTAGGCAGCAGTATAACCCTGAAGTAGGACTTTGTGTTCCTCCCAGAGGTTGCTAGGGGTTCCTTGAGCTGTGGCTTATGAACCACCTATTTTGATCATGCCTACAGAGTTCAAGAGCCAGCAGCCTGAGACCAAATATCTTTTTAGATGTCTTTTAAGGGTGGCATTCTAAAGACCACTTTAAGGGGGATATTCTTCCTACTGCCCACTAATATAAGGAGTATTGTTCCTATTGAGCCCTGATGATTTGGTTTTAGTAAGTGTTCCACAAGACATGAAAATGTATTTTTGGGGGGTTAAAAGGTTGAGAGAGCCTGCTTTACAGAGTACAAAAATCCAGTTTCATTAGATATTTTGGTAGCCAGGTCGTGCATGCAACTAATGTCTAGGCAGCTTTAGTGTAGGTAGTCTCCTTAATGCCTATACTTTTGGAAATAGCTGGCTGTTCAGAAAAAAACATCATACAGTTTTTTTGTTTTTTTTTTACATGCCAACATGGGTCCTTTGTGTTTACATGCCCAGGCTTGTTCCCTAGTAGCATGCAAAACTTCATTATGTGTTACATGTGAGGTCACCAGTTAGTTAATTTTTGAATTTATATAGTTTTACCTTGCACATGAAGGTTGAACAAAAGCTTTTGTTTCTCAATCCCTGAGCGACACAGGAATTTGGAGACAGTTGAATTACACTGCCACCTACAGGATAATTTGGACATTCATAGTTTCATAGTTAGTAAGGTTGAATAAAGACACCTGTCCATCCAGTTCAACCTGAGTGTCTACAATTGCCCCTATCCCTGTACATTGCACACTCACATCACACATCCCTACCCTCAAGGAGCCCACAATCCAAGGTCCCCATTCCTATACCAGGGTCAATTTTAGACAGAAGCCAATTAACCTACCTGCATGTCTTTGGAGTGTGGGAGGAAACCGGAGTACCCGGAGGAAACCCATGCAGGCACAGGGAGAACATGCAAACTCCAGGCAGGTAGTGTCGTGGTTGGGATTTGAACCAGCGACCCTTCTTACTGCTAGGTGAGAGTGCTAACCACTACACCACTGTGCCGCCCACACCACTGTGCCGCCCACAAACCATAATCTGTCTTTCATAATATTCCAACATGCTGCAGTTTTTTTACTATTGTCTTTGGAGAATGGATGCCTTTTCTCTACTCTGCTGGAAAAAAATAAAATTTTGCTCTTTTTCTTCAGTCAAAATGTACCTTCAAGCTGCTTAAACTGGTCTCTATACACAGCTATCCTGATTTGCTTTATCATTAGCAATATCTTTTGGAGGCCATACCTTGTCCCTGCTGGATTAGACTTTTGTTGGGCTGGCCTGGAATGTGACCGTGTTGCTATTGGTCTCTGCATTGCGGTGCTTTCGTCATCAGTGATTTTAGAATCTGCACCATTCTGCTTGCAACACCAAATTGTTCTATGCTAGGCAATATGTGCCTGGCTTAGGGCTGAAATTTGTTCATTGAGGTTCTTTGCCATGAAAAATTTACATTTTCCAAAGTGAAGAGAGGTCTGTTAGCCTTTACGGACATCTGGGCAGCCAGCATCTCTAACACCTGGGTATTGGAGGTAGGTTCCAGGGCTACAAGATAGATTTTCTGTCAGCCCCACAGATTAGGTGATTTAATTCTGCCCTAGCGTCCTTCTGGAATGGGAGTCCTTGCCACAGTATTTTTAAGAGAACAGTTCTAGGAGTTTTACTCCAGCCTGTTCACCATTAACAAATCAAAGGGGCTCTACTCCATCATGAATTTAAAGTTTCTGAATATTTTCATTCTGGCTGAGAAATCTTGCAAGGATGCACACATGCATGTCACAATTTTTTCCAGCACATCAGTGAAGACTTCACCTTTGGGTGGACATGCAACACTCCCAATTTGTGGCTTTGCCATTCATTCTATCTTCTGCTCCTTGAGTGCTCAGCCAGGGTACTGACATCTGTGCTTGCCTTGCTACGCTCCCAAGACATCCCCATTCTGGTATATCTACTGGCCCTCCTGTTGAGGGACCAGTGAGCACAAATTTTAGTTAATGTGGTACACTATTCTTTTGATACTGTTTAACAATAAACCAAGGCACACTGGAAGGAGGAGGGATTATACAGGACCAGTATTCCTGTAGGTGGCTGTGTAATAAGACAGTAGTAGACTGTCCCTCAATGAACTCCCAAAAAAGAGTGAAATAAAAATTTGTGACATTTTTTTACATTAACGGGAACAGGAGTTCTTGGTATGTTTAAATTTACACCAAAAACTGATCAATGAAAATCAAGTTTGTACCCATGGTTGTCAGTGTTGATGGGGGGGAATACCTCCCGGCTGGTCCCTGCTGAACTGGCTGAGATTTGAACCGTCTTCGGCCAGCCTTGGGGTCTGCTAATGAGGCGTTTCAGAGCTTTCACCCAGAATTCACAGATTTTTCCAATTTTATATAATTGGAAAATTGTGTGACTCTTGGGTAAAAATTCTGTGAGTTTTGTGTTTAAAAAAAAAAAAAAAAAAAAAATCGCTATGAATCTCCACCATTGCAGGATGTGATGCATTAATTATATAATTGGTTTAAAGTGTTATATTGTAGTTGTAGAGCTACTTGTTTATGGTTTATTATAGTGTAGCGCAGGGGTCCTCAAACTTTTTTTTTTTTTTTTTTTTTTAAACAGGCCAGTTCACTGTCCCTCAGACTGTTGGGGGGGGGGGGGGGACCAGACTCCTCGCCCTCACAGAGCAAAGCCCCCCATATCACAGACGTTAATACCACTCAACACTGCGCTATCCCAAAAAAAAACAAATAAAGCTGCTAACACAATCACAAGGATATAAAACAGTGAATAATTTGCAAATGTTAAATCATAGTGTAGCGCTAAAAAGAAAGAAAGAGTGACCTTATATATAACCAATCAGTAATCTCACAATATTATACAAATATCAAATCCAGAATTATATAGCATTCATTTAAAAATACACCTTATGTGCATAATTCATTAGTGTAAAAAATCATAAAAAAAAAAACATATAGTGATGCAAGAAAGTCCAAAAAGAGACACAAAAAAGTCTCTCGTAGATAATGATCCAATCCACACGTGAAGTAGAAATCACCGTCCACCTTCTTTATATGAGAATAACATGCAGACACCACGTGGTATTCCCATCACCATTTATGATATAGGCTTACCAGATGTATTAGATCCAAACGAATATACATTCGAAGGATCGCAAAGGCTTGTGCACTCGTATACAAAATCTTTCAAAGATAAACTCTCCAGGGAAGTTTCAGATCAGACTATTCCATTCCAGTACTCAAAAAATGTCAAATCTTCAGCGATATAATCCAACTCACATTGTCGAACCCATACAAAAAGAAATGAGGGCCACAATAGTATAATTCCGTTTTAAAAGAAAATGTAATAAAAAAAGTAATGAACTTACATGTATACAATGAATCAAGCGCTTATTTCATAAAAGACACAGCTGCAGTAGGAGTACCGACGCGTTTCGTCCTCAAAAGACGTCATCTGGGGTGACGTCCCCAGGTGACGTCTTTTGAGGACGAAACGCATGTTAAAGGCAGTTGATTGTTTGCTGGGACTGCCCCACTGTTAACCAATTGCCTGTTTCTTAACATGAAAAGTCTCACCCTTTTGTCTGAACCCATCATATTTCCTACGAGCCACTGAATTCACCTTTTAATATGTTTTAAATGTGTAATATTTACCCGTTGAGAATAGTTTTAGTTGAAAAATATATTGATCATCTTCATAGCTGAGACAGCGGTGAAGCCTATTAAGGAGGCAATACTTTCTTTGCTATTAGATGAACAGATCAGTCTGGTCATGCACAGGCAAAGAGTGTTGGTGCACTGATGATGATGTTTTTTGAGTGCCACATACATTTTGGACTATAACTTTTGTTACTCTAATGCAGATGATCTTCAAACCTGCTACAATGGTAGAGGCAACAGCGGAAACCTTTTATCTGGTAGGTACCATTTCAAGTGTGACACCTCCCACTTACTATATGCAAAAAAAGTTAGCATTTCTAAATAAGTTCCTGTTGTGTGTGTGTGTTGTTGTTCTTTTTTTTTTTTTTTTTTTTTTCTTTTAAGCAATCAAAAAGTATTCTATTCTAATAAAGTAGATAGACTTCTTAATTTTTATAGTAACTTGCACGCACAGACAATATTCATACATGTCCAACTAGTGGTAATCACAAGTAATATATGTATACTTGGACAGTATGGTATGACAGTCTGCATGCTCCATGTAAAAAAAAAAATTTTTGTTACATTTCTGCTTTTTCTTCGTTTTTATCATAACAATGGTCAAACGTTTTCATGTTTAAATTTGTGTACCTGTTTTCTTTGTGGGGATGGGGTTTCTTTGTTTATGGATGGAGTCTAAGCTGGATCCATTTGATTTTCTTTACTGTGGTGTACACTAAGAGTGCGTGGACTTGTGCTATCATTAGAGGATCGGCAGCTGCCAATAGTTAAACTGCCCGGGGAACCATACACTGGGGCATTTAAGCGGTGCTTTACTTTGCAAGTTTAATGATATTCCTTTTTGAGTTGAGTTGTGTCTTATGTTTTATTGCTACTTGAATCTACCCGTAAAAAAGGCCATGTTTACACAGTGGGTGCTACACCGCCTGCTTGTGTGAGAGCTGTGTTTATCGCATAGGGATGCGCAGGTGTTTTGTGCAGGCAGACAGTCCCATTGTCAGCTGGGTTGCATTGGCTTGCACGGACACACTCTGTTCCCAGTCTGACATCTGTGTATGTGCACAGCCCTCAACACACTGGGTGCTCATAAACACAGCCCTCACATGGGCATAGGCTGTAGTACACACCCTATATCAGTCATCAACCCTGTCCTCAAGGCCCACTAGCAGGCCAGGTTTTAAGTATTACCTTGGGGAGATGCAGACTGGAATACTGCAGTCACTGAGCAGCAAATGGTATCACCTGTGATATATTTCAGTTATCTTCCAAACCTGGCCTGTTAGTGGGCCCTGAGGACAGGGTTGATGGCCACTGCCCCATATGAACAAGGCCCTCCCTCTATAACAGGGATCCTCAAACTACGGCCCTCCAGCTGTTGCAAAACTACACATCCCATGAGGCATTGTAAAACTCTGACATTCACAAACGTGACTAGGCATGATGGGAATTGTAGTTCCTGAACAACTGGAGGGCCATAGTTTGAAGACCCATGCTCTACAATGTGCTATCCTGGCCTTGTGTACACACACCAGCCTATTTATGTTCAAATTCACAGGTACATAGTACCCCCTACTATTCATTGACCCTAAAAAGTGTATGCCCTAAAAATAAACACACCAAGACTTTTCGCAGGTTCTTTATTTAAAAAAAAAAAAATGCTTGATTGTCCCCCAATGTACATCCATCGTCCACCAGGATGAACGCCACCCACACGAAAAAGAAAATCCTGCTGACACGACCGTTCAATCGCTTGGCTCCTGCCTACTGACACACTGCTTACTCTGCTGTTGAAATGAATGAAGGGGCGAATTTACCTGATTTCATTGACCATACAGGCACTCATCCACATTAGATCAATGATGTCATTGGGGTGTGGAGCAAGAAAATGCATTTAAATACTGATAGATAGATAGATAGATAGATAGATATCTATCTATCTATCTATCTATCTCTAACCCTAACATTTTTATCTGCAACACAGCGCTAAGGTCTGTTGAGCCAGAGTTTTTATTGTTCAGCCACAAGTTACCATAGCAGCAGTTCACACTGCTCTGGTTGTGGTGCAGCAAAACACAAATAACTGGTCATCTTTGACTTGGCAGTACTACCACCAAACGTGGCCCATTCATGACAATGGAGCTATGCTGCGAAGTGGTGTTCCTTTTCATAATCCATAGTTGGCTACCAAAAAAAAGAAGAAAAAAAAACATTTTGAAGAAACCCGACCTTGAGGAGATAAACTGCCAGTAAATACAGATATAAAGTTCTATCTATAGTTTCCACCAATGTGTTGTAAAGTCTTGTGTAAACTTGACATTCTCTCAACTTAAGTGACATCATCTCTTCCCCCGCACCCGCTGTCACAATTTAAATGCAGCCCTGCTGAACTCCATCCACACAGCCATGTCATTCTTTTACAGAGCTCTTTGAATTCATAAACTACGAGTACCGTTGGCCATTGCGGCTGAGGGCTTGTAGCTCCCAATGAACTGCGAGGACACTGGCAAGTGCTCTTGTAGTTCGTTGATTCTTCCAGCAATTCAGGAACTGCCTGCCTATATCAAAGGTAAGTGTACTAAGTCTACAGTATCCTGCCATTTCATCTGTGATTTGTTGATCGTGGGTGCAATGCTTTATAGGCTCCAGAGTAAATAAATTCAATTTATATTAATATTATTAAACTTATCCTTCAAGTGGACTTGTATGCAGTGTTGAGCCATGTAAAATGTAAAGTAAGTTTAAACCGTGTCTGTGTAGATAAATTGAGAATCTTATGATTATGATGAGGAAAGGGAAAAAAGGCAAACCCCAGTGTATGACGATGATGGGGGGAAGAAAACCTGGCAGATCATCCCAGTTTAGGGTCTCATGCACACAGTACTCCTCCCACCCCCCCTCATAAGCCTGTTTTTTTGCAAGCGTCCATACATGTCAAGCGTTTGCCCATTTATTACAGTGGCCATATTGGATTTATTATTCTGGCCATTGGAATGAATGAGCACTCAAACACTAAACGCACCTAGCATTTAGGTGCATTCTGTGTTTTCTACAAAAAACGCTCCTTACCTGAATATGCAAGTGATTTATTTATTTTATTTTTATTAAAACATTTAGCCAATATTTTCAATTAAACCCATATTGGGGAAAAAAAAAATCCTCTCAAATGTATGACTTTTTTCATTTGCATTAATGTTAGGGATTTGTTTACAACTATTTTTTTTTTCTAAACAATTTGCTTGTCTGTCTCTGGTTTTAAAGATGGTGACACCAGTGCAACTGAGAGTTGTGATGAAGTTCCAATGGAGCTGTACACAGCTTTCCAGCACACTCCAACAACACTTACACTCACTGCCACAAGGGTAACAAAGACAAATGACAAGAAACGGAAGAAAAGTGGAGAAAAGGAGCAGACTACTGCAAAATCTAAAAAGGTATGGATTCAAATAGGAGCATTGGCAATGCTTTCTTTAGGTTATCAATTTTAGTGATTGTGTTCAGAAAGATAATTTTGCTTTGTTTTGGTCATATTTGGGGAACATAGCACTGCAGGGTTTGCGCTCTGTCTACAGAAGGACTGACCCTGTTAAATTTGATCCCTTCTTTATTGATGTAATGCTCAATAATCGAAAGCAGGTACTTTTCTCCAGTCTTCCAGGACAGCCTCTGAGATCTTGGATTGTTCCCTCCGAACAGGAAACGTGTACCCCTTTCCAAATATCCTCCCAGGCCCATACCGCTGAGTATTTGTGTTTTTTCATCTGGAAAGAATAGGATGCATGTTGTGGAATCTAGGAGAGCTCTGGGTCTCAGAGGTTGACCAGAGGGGCTTCTTTTAAAATTTAAAAGCTGTACTTTTTTTTTTTTTTTCCTGTCACAATCATTCCCTGGAGAAGTGGAGTGGGGCTGTGTGGTTGCTGTCTTCTGAGAGAGAGAGAGAGAGAGAGAGAGAGAGAGATATGCACCGCTGCTGTGTCTCCCAGCTCCCTCTGTGTGGCAGGGCCTGCTCCTCTGTGTAAGGGGAAGCACCCGGCGTGTCACTTCTGGTGGGGGGTGGGGCCTATGCGTTCCAAGCTGGTCAGTCCAGGAAGCTGCAGAGAATGAGTGACGTCATCAGCAGGCGCCAGAGACTTGTGCTTCATGGTGTCCTTTTAAAGCGGCGCAGTCAGCATCCAAAACGGGCTGGCTGGTGATTTTAGGAGTGACCCAGCGTGGCTGTGGGAGAACACAGTTGTTACTCTGCATTAAAGGCTGATCTTATGGTGACATTGTTTTTTTGCTATAACTATTGTTCAGCAAAATACTATATATTAAAGTGTCTCTGCTTTTGTGCTTAGCACTATGACTTCCAGAGCTACCGCAAGGGTACCAAAGATTCCACCCCCAGGCTCTGGGAACTCCAGTCGTGCATCCATACTGTCACCCTCTCCGGAGATACCTAACGTGGCAAGTCAGGGTGAGTCATTGGAAGCAATTGGTGGTGCTACTGCTTCGCACACTTCAGTCCCTATATATGTGACTGAAGATGCATTTTCCTTTGCTCTGCCTAGAAGGAAGATTAGCAGCTTTATTCACATCCTCTATCCAATTGGATAGAAAGCGTGCTAGATCCCGCTTACCCATCATCCGGATAAGCATTTTCTCAGTCCTCTATCTCACGAAGGAAAAATTCACAAAAAAATACCAGTGGTTGACACTGCGATTTCCAGTGTGAATACAATTTTAACTTGTCCTAGACAATGCACATATGCTTAAAGATCCAACAGCTAAAAAGTTGGAATTCCTGTTAAAATCCTCCTTTGTCTTGGCCTCGATAGTTTCTCAGTCTGCAGTCACTGCAGTAGGCATCTGTCAGCCCTTAAAGGACTAGTTCAAAGAGGCCCTTACGGAGGTCCCTGCACAACAGGCCCGTGAGTTAGCTGAACTACCAAAGGCTATGTTTTGCTATAGACACCATAAAAGACTCTATCCACTAAGAGTCCTGCCTTGCACTTGTGCTAAAACGCATGCATAGGACCCTGTGGGTACAAAGTTGGTCAGCCGACGCATCTTGCAAAAGAGCTTCTGACTGTTTTCCCTTTTCATGGGGAGTGACTATTTGGGGAGGATTTGGTCAAATTCATCCAAATAATTTCTAGCAGGAAAGGTACTCTTTCTACCAAGAAGGTATAAACATTCTTTTATTTAAAGGGACTCCTTCCCCTGCACCAGGGGCAGCTGCCCCTAGGCAGCGGCGATGGCCTCCACCATCAGACTCTAGAGGAGGAAACCTTCAGCCCCTGTATACATGATTGTAAATGTGTTTTTCCTCCGCCCTGTAGAGCCTAGAAGGAAAATTAGCGTCTTTAACCACTTCTGCTATCCAAGAGGATAGCGCGTTGGATCCCCCTCCCCCACCTTAGACCCCTTATCAAGGCAACAGTGGGTAGAGGATGGGGGGGTTACCCTCAGGTGATCAGGAAGAAAGGCAAACCGATTACTCCTCCGCGGAGGAGACAACTGGAGTTGAACCTTTTTTCAGCCTCGCAATCTGAGAGATTGCTTGTACAAATCTCTTACAGAGATGGTTTGTGCCTCTTTAACGCTACCTCTAGTAGAGTCAGCTGATAGTTTTTCTTCTTGGGTTCCTTAAAACCTTCACTGCCTTTTTCATGTGTTTCCTGTACATGTACAGATCCATGCAGAAATTGAACAGATCCATTCTAGATCTAAAAGAATCTAAATCGGTTCCTGAAGATCCGCTCCTTTCTATGGAGTCGATCAGGTCAGTAGTTTCTATCCTACAAGGAAGAAAACTTCTGGCATCTATCGGCATCAGGGATGCATATCTGTGTGTCCATATATTTCCCGCTCACCAAAGGTTTCTGTGGTTCTAAGTAGAACAACCACATTTCAGTTTGTAGCCGTGCCCTTCGAGCCAGCTACAGCACCCCGGATGTGTTCACAAAAGTGCTAGCCCCACCTCTAGCCAGGTTAAGGGCACAGGGTATAAACAGTCTTGGCATACCTAGACGATCTATTGCTAATAGACCGTCTTGGCATACCTAGACGATCTATTGCTAATAGACCAATCAGTGTTCGGAGTAAGGTGTATGCAAGAGAAGACAACTGTCCAAGGACAGTGTACAAGAACCGAGAGAGCCTTGGCCATCAACATCCTAGAGATTCGGGCAGTACGTCTGGCTCTGAAAGCCTGGACTACCAAGTTAAGGGATTGTCCTGACAGGATCCAATCGGTCAATGCCATGGCTGTGGCCTATATCAATCCCCAAAGGGACCACCAAGAGTCTCTCAGCGCAGAGAGAGGTGAACCGTATTCTAACTTGGGCAGAAAGAAATATTCCATGCCTATTGGCAGTCTTCATTCTAGTAATGTAGAATTGGCAGGCAGACTACTTTGTCACCAGCAGATTATTCCCAGGGGAATGGTTTCTTCACCCCGACATATTTTCGGGCTGTTTGTCAAAGATGGGGGACCCCGGACGTAGATCTTCTAGCGTCCAGTTTAACATAAAGTTAGTCAACTGTGTCCAGACCAAAGGATCCGTTCGCATGCAGAACAGATGCGTTGGTGATACCGTGGGATCAGTTCTTGCTGATCTATGCATTTTCCCCCTATTCAATTGCTGCCTCAACTTCTTTGCAAGATCAAGCTGCAAAGAAAACCGGTAATTCTGGCAGCACCAGCATGGCTCAAGGTCATGGTATGCAGAAATTGTAAAGATGGCAGTGGAGAATCCCTGGTCCCTTCCATTAAGGCCAGACCTGTTCTCACAGGGGCCGATATTCCATCCTACTTTACGAACGCTAAATTTAACGGCTTGGCTATTGAAACCCACATTCTGAAGAAACGTGGGCTTTCCGGGTCAAGAGGTAGAGAAGTTATTTTCCCTGAACCCTCGGGATCAGATGATACTTAGACAATCAGCCAGGTGTATTCTTTTCCCCCTGATGAGGTTGATTCCGCTTGTTCTTTGAAATTTCATCCCAGAGAAGACAAGCCTCATCCTGGTGGCCCCTTATTGGCCCAAAAGGTCATGATTCTCCATGCTGCAAAGCCTCTTGGTAGTTCCCCCAATCCTCCCGCAGAAGGAGGACTTGATTGCACATTGTCGGCATCAAGAGCAGAGAGCTGGTGCTTTGCCATACCAGATATGTAAAGCTGTGACTTAGTCCAGTTACTCTACCTTTTTGTAAAGCATTATCACCTGGATCTGCTTACAAGCAAGTATCAGTCTTTTGGACATAAGGTCCTCCAGGCGGTGGTTCAGCCCTAGATGGTAAGTTCTTGAGAATCTGGCTGTCCTGGAAGACAACTGGAGAAAACTTGAGTGAGACTTACTGGTAACTCTTTTTCTAGGAAGTCTTCCAGGAAAGCCAGGTTAAACACCACCCAGATGGGTTTTTTGTTGTTTTTTATTTTTTAATTTTTTTTAATTTTATTATCGTGCTGAAATGACTGTTTTGTCTTCCAGTGTCTTCCTATGGGCCTGGAGGACCGCCTTTTATTTTGAATGGGGTACGTGTTTCCTGTCCAGAGGGAGGAGCCCAAGGTCTCAGAGGCTGTCCTGGAAGACTTCCTAGAAAATGAATTACCGATAAGTCTAAGTCCTTGTACACACGGTCGGAGATTCCGACGGAATGTGTCTGATCGGACTGTTTTGTCTGCTATTCCGACTGTGTGTGGTCTACATCGGACTGTTTCTGTCGGAGTATCCGACGGACCAAGTTTTCCAACTTGTTGGTAAAATTTTCAGACAAAATGCTCCGATCGGACATACTCCGATCATGTGTAGGGAATTCCGATCGGACAAAGTGTGACGCATGCTCAGATCAAATTCCTACACCAAAGCTATTGGCTACTAGCCTGAACGTAGTCCCGTCGTAACGAAATAACGCCATCACGTTGGATTTTCTGACAACTTTGTCCGACCGTGTGTATGCAACAATCTCTGACAAGTGTGTACAAGGGCTAAGGCCCCTTTCACACATGCGGACAGTATGTCCGTATTTCATCCATCCATTTGCGGATGAAATACGGACATACATGCATCCCTATGGGATAGCGGGTGTCTGCGGATGAACATCCGCAGACACCCGCTTTTGTGCGCCTCCGCAATTGTCCAAATCTGCAGACTGAGGAAAATCCTATTTTTATATCAGTCTGCAGAGCGGATCGGATGAACACGGACAGACGGTCCGTGCTCATCCGATCCCCCATAGAGGAGAATGGAGAGCTGACAGGGCGGTCCCTGCACAGTGCCGGGACCGCCCTGTCCGCCGCGGGGACAATGGAGCGATCCCCGCTGAGCGAGCGGATCATCACGGGGCGGATCATTACTGATCTGTCCCGTGTGAAAAGGGGTCTTGCTCTGGTTTTTGCCCAGAATTTGTAGGAAGATGATGCTGTTAGAGCTACGTTACTCATACATATTTATAATTCTGCCTTTTCTTTGGCCCTTATGTAATTTAATACTGTTCAGACTAACATTTGTTTTAAAGGCCCCGTTAAGTTTGATACATTGTTTAAAATTTAACTTTTGAAATCCAGAACTTTTTTTTGTATAATTTGTTAGTTCTTGGTATATATGAGGTTGGTGACACAGGCATTCATTTGACACATTTTGCTACTGCATCAGGCTGAGCATTAATAGCAGCAGAAGGGCTGGACTATTGCTCAAGCAATGCATGCATTCCTTCTGGTAGTACCTCTGCTTTGTGCATCGTGCTATGGTCGGAAAGGTGGTTAAAATCACCTAAAAAAAGAGTTCAAGAAAGACTATAGTCAGTAGGGAGCCTAGACCCATCTCAAAAAAGAGGGCATCCTCTCCTGAGAGTAACATGGCTCAGGACCCTCATACTGAGGAACAAGGATTAAGAGATTACAAATTTCTCTCAAGGGACCAGGAAGAGGCTGATGTCCAAAGAACCTAATATGAAAGGATCAGGTTTGCAGGAAAGGTGGTTGGTATAGTCTCTCACTAAATTGGTCCGCTCCACATTTTTACCGCCAGTGAGCGCAGTCAATTGATGAGCCCACTTCTGATTTGGGTTCACTAAAGCCGCCTCAATCTGTTCATGCTTTTTCTATCCATTTATGGCTAAAACAAGCGTATGTATTCGGAGTCAGAGCACCCAGATAAACATTTTTTTCATTAAAAAAAAAAAAAAAAAAAAAAGCTTTCAATACTTCATCCTATGGAGGTAAAGTTCTATAAGAAATGGGGATTTCCAGCAGTTGACGCTGCTATATCCTCTGTACCTGACTTGTCCAGTAGACAATATGCTAAAGGATCCAACACAAAAGAAGTTGGAATTCCTTTTTAAAAGCTGTAATTCGCTCACAGGTTCAGTCTGTGCTGGCAGCGATCAGAGTATCTCAGTCCTTAAAGAACCAGTTTATGGAGGTACTCAGGATTATTCTTGAGCAGCAGGCCCAAGATTTGGCCGGGATATCAGAAGCGTTGTGTTTTATAGTAGACACTATGAAAGATTCTATTCTCCAGGCCTCACGGCTTATGCTAGGGCTGGTACATGTGCATAGAATCCTATGGTTGAAAAATTGGTCAGTCATAGCCCCATGCAAAAGCTCTTGGCCAGTTTCCCTTTTCATGGTGAACGGTTATTTGGAGACAACCTGGATGGGTATATCCAAAGAATTTCTAATGGGAAAAGTTTCCTTTTACCAGTTAAAAAGAAGTTTAAGCATTTTTTTCTTCTCCGGTGCCAGGGGCATCAGCCTCCAGGCAGTCGTGACGGTCTTCACCATCAGGTTCAAGGGGTAAACCCTCAAGGTTAGTCCCAGGGTCAAAACAGGAGCTGGGAGAGGAAACCCACAAAAAAACAAAATACTAAAGCCTTTTTATGAAGGGGCACCCCCGCTCGCTCGAGTGGGGAGAAGGCTTCTACAGTCTTCAATTGTCTGGCAAGAACAATGTCAAGACAGATGGGTGGCTTCCTCAATTTCCCTAGGTTACAAACTATAGAGTTTCCAAGGATTCCCGTCTCCTCGTTTTCTCAGATCATACGTTTCCAGAGATTCAGTGAAAAGTCTTTCTAGCTTTGGTCCCCTTGAAAGAGCAAGGATTAGGGTTTTTATTCAAACCTTTTCACGATTCCAAAACCTAATGGGGATGTGGACCCATTTTGGATCTCAAAGATCTAAACCGTTTTTTGAATATCGTTCTTTTCACGTGGAGTCAATCCGATCACCCTACAAGGGGGAGATCTTCTGGCATCAATCGACATTGAGGATGCTTTTCTCCATGTGCCTATTTTTCCCCGCTCACCAGAAATTTTTTACGCTTCAAGGTAGGAAATCTTAATTTACAGTTTGTAGCTCTGCCTTCGGTCTAGCTACTGAACCTCAAGTGTTTACAAAGGTTCTGGCTCCTCCTTTAAATAGGTTAGGGGCTCAAGGTATAACGATACTAGCCTGTTTAGACGATCTACTCTTTATGGATAAATCCATAGCCCACTTAAAACCAAAGTTTGGTCACCACAGTCAGCCTCCTGGAATACCTAGGTGGGATTCTCAACCTAGAAAAATCCTCCTTGAAACCATCAAGGAGATTGCAGTACTTGGGGCTGATTATAGATACAGCTCAGAAGATCGTGTTTTTGCCCCAGGATCTGTTCCATAAGGGAACTGATTCAGTTGATCAAAACAAAGAAGAATCCTTCTATTCGACTTTGCATGAAATTGTTGGGAAAGATGGCTTCTTTCGAGGCAGTTTCTTATGCGCAGTTTCATTCAAGACTGCTGCAAAACGGTATCCTGTCAACTTGAACAAGAAGGTCCAAGCTCTGGACTTCCCAATATGTTTATCCCCCAACGTGCATCAGAGCCTCAATTAGTGGTTGATATCCAAGAATCTTCAAAAAGGTAAATCCTTTCTACTAGTTACCTGTAAGGTAGTAACAGATGCTGGCCTTCTGGGCTGGGGGGCAGACCTGGAAAAAGCGTCTGTCCAAGGGAAATGAGAGATGACCTTGCCCATCAATATTCTAGAAATTTGGGCTGGAGGCCTGGAAGCTCAGAATACGGAGTTGTCCTGTTGGGATCCAATCTGACAATGCCACAGCTGTGGCCTATATCAATCACAGAGGGCACAAGAAGTCATGCAGCCCAGAGAGAGGTGATTTGTATTCTATCTTGGGAAAACAACATTCCTTGCCTATCAGCAATTTTCATTCCAGGGATAGGGAATTGGCAGGCAAACTACTTGAGTTGCCAACAATTGTTCCCGAGAGAATGGTCCATTCACCTTAACATCTTTCTGACATTATGCTAAAAATGGGGAGTTCCGGACGTGGATCTGTTTTTGTCCAGGTCCAACAACAAGATGTGTCAAGGACAAGGGATCCGATGGCATACATAACAGATGCCTTGGTTTTTCCATGGTATCAGTTTTTCACCGATCTACGCGTTCCCTCCTGTTCTGCTGCTTCTGCGCCTTCCTGCAGGATCGAGCATGAAGGGAAGGTGGTGATTCTTGTGGCCCAGGAGATCTTGGTTTGCCGAGATCGTAAAAATGGCATTAAGGGACTCTTGGACCCTAGTGCTGTGGCCAGACCTTCTCTTGCAAGGTCCAGTGTTCCATCCTTCCTTACAAATGCTAAATTTAGCGGTTTGTCTATTGAGACCCACATTCAAAATAATCGTGGGCTGTTAGCTTCAGTAGGTTCTACTTGGTTAATACTAGGAAGCCAGCCTCTGGAGTTATATAGAATCTGGAAGGCATGTGTCTCCCTGGTGTGAATCCAGGGGTTGACGCCCCAGGAAATATGTCATAGATAGGATCTTTGAATTCCTACAGATAGTACTCAAGGCCAGCTACTTTTCTAATCCCATCAAGGCCAGATGTCTTAATCAGTGTTTTTTTTTTTTTGCTTCACTCTCTGGTTCATATTCTTTATTCAGGGCGTAACTAGGTTTAATCCTCCAGTCAGGTCACCCCTGAACCCTTGGGACTTCCTCTTGATGAGGAAAAATAAATTTCTTGGTTGCGATATCTTCTGCAGGAAGAGTATCAGTTGCCTGCTCTTTCTTGTAAAGAGCCATATTGCTTTACTCATAATGATGAGGTTGTATTGCTGCCTCATCCTGAATTCCTGCCGAAGGTAGTATCTTCTTTTCATTTAGACCAGGATATTCTGCCTTAATTTTTTCCAGAACCTCGTTCTGTGGAAGAAAGATCACTACATTCTCTTGATGTGGTGAGAGCGGCCAAAGTCTATTAAAAGTGTCCGCTCAGATTCATAAAACAGATGTTTTTGTTTTGTGTTGCCAAACGGTCCTTTGGGCGCATTGTACTGCAGGCTGCAGTATGAGTCCTCTAGTCTCTAGGTGCCCTACTTTTATTGTGTCTCCCTCCCTTCAATTGGCATTGCTGTGGGACATCCCACATAGTAACTATTATGCCTCTGTGTCCTGTGATGTACGATAAGAAAATAGGATTTTTATAACGGCTTACCTGTAAAAATCCTTTTCTTGGAGTACATCATGTGGCACAGAGGTCCCTCCCTTCTTTAGTTTACACGTGTATTGCTTTGCTACAAAATTGAAGTACTCCCACCAGTGCGAGGGGTTATATAGGGAGTGCACTTTTTCATTTAGGGCGTGCTAGTGTCCGTCACCTGAAGGTGGCCTATAACCCACATTATAGAAAAGGATTTTACAGGTAAGCTGTTATAAAAATCCTATTTTTGTAGTATAGTTATTCAGAGTGAGCGGACAGCTATCTGTTGATAACTGCCGAACCGGATCAGCAGCTGCTCGGTTGTTATCCCAGGCAGTGGGCGCCAATGGCGCTGATTTTTAAAAGAATGACCGTGTTCAGAATCCCAGATTTTGAAGTGCAGAGGAGGAATTTGGGGTCTTTTAGACCCCCGATCCCTCCATAAAGAGTACCTGTCACCAACTATTACTGTCACAAGGGATGTTTACATTCCTTGTGGCATCAATCAAAGTGATCAGATTTATTTATTTAATTTTTTTTAACACTGTTGAAGAAAAAAAATATTTATTTTATTTTCTTACCTCGTGCTCGCGCAGCAGAGAAATCGCATATGTAAACGGAGTTCAAATCACACATGCGAGGTATCGCTGTGATCATCGGAGTGTGAGCGATATTTCTAGCACTAGACCTCTTCTAACTCTAACCTGGTAACTGTTTAAATTTTTTTTAAAGCATCGCCTATGAAGATTAATTAGTGTCATTTGTTGCCACTCCACAAGTGTGCAGTTTTCAACCCTAACATATTTGGTATCTATTTACTTGGCGTAACATCCTCTTTCACAATGTACAAAAAAAGGGGCTGATGTTACTGTTAAAATGTTTTAATTTTTTTTTCCAAAAAAAAAAAATTGCATTTGAAAGACCACATTGCATTATATATATTTGTGTGTTGGTGATAGCAGACCTGATTAACAAATTAAGGCAGCATTGCACCTGGTTCTGTTTATTAAAGTCAGCAGCAACACTTTTAATAAACAAACACTCACCTGTCCCACGGTCCAGTGATGCGGGGGCCTGAAGCCTCGCTCCTCTTCCCCACCTGTCCACGGCGCCGGCATTATTACTGTGGCCACCCGACTGTGACTGCTTGTGGCTTCACAGTCGGGTGCGCACTGTGCACGTGCGAGACTTGAATGGCCATGCAATTTGCAGAGCTGGGGTTCGGCCCCATCCCCTCTCTGTCCTGATTTGGCTAACTGACTTTGACAATAGCAGGAGCCAATGGCGCCACTGCTGTCACAGCCAATCAGGAGGGAGAGTCCTGGGTGGCTTATACACTCGTGGACAGAGATGGGGCTCCGGTAAGTATTAGGGGGGCCAAGGGGTGCTGCTGCACACAGAAGGATTTTTATCTTAACGCATAGAATGCATTAATATAAAAAGAAACTTTCTGACTTTACAACCCCTTTAAGCTTTGTAGCTTTTCTAACGTATTGGAATTATTTTGGCTTGCACCAATGCTTTTCTTTTTTTCATACAAAACATGCTAAGCAAATTCTCTGTAGGAACTTGTCTACTGTTACTGTATATGCTGATGAGAGAATCCTTTATTCTACGCAAAAAAAAAAAAAGTGGATGTCGTGTTTTTATTGTGGTATTTTTTTTTTTTTTTTGTCAATTGATTTTTAGTTAACTGATGGATTAAAATGTCAACCTTTTTTTTTTTTTCTTTCTAAAGGCCTTCAGAGAAGGATCAAGAAAATCTTCCAGAGTTAAGGTGCATATTTAGTGTGTGCATGTGTACAACAAATGTATAATGTAATATATATATATATATATATATAATATAGTTTTTAATGTGTGTAATAATATAAATAAATATATATTTGTATATCAGTCAAAAATTTTAGAACCACCCCCATTTTTCTAGGTCTTTTAAAATGTAAATAGTCCAGCAACGTTTATTAAAGTCCAGCAAATAACCTTAAATGCTACAAAAGTAAGCGGTAAACTGCCAGAGGTGAAAATAAAATGTTTAGGTTAAACTGAAAAATAATGTACATTTCAGTGTTATACAAAAATGCCTTTTTCATGGAAGAAGTAATAGGTTAACCATTTTTTTTTTATGCAGCAATGTAAGTAAATTAAGCCTTGAAAGTTTATGCTAACAATTCCTTCCTACAGGTGTCCCAGCTTTTGTCGATTACTTACATGCTCTCTGTATAAAACTTAGTGTTAAAATGGACTGTTCCCACACCCCCTTAAGAAATATTTGGACTGTATTGTACTGCAGGAAGTAGTATATTGCACTCAAAATGGCAAGAGAATGGAAATTAACAAAGGAAGGCAGACCATTATGACCCTTAAAAGTGTAATTCTTTCCTTTAGAGAAATTGCATAGAAAGCCAAGGTTACGGATTCCTACACCATCAAAAGGCACTTGGAGGAAATTGACAGGAGGTATGGTAGACCCAAAGCCACAACAGAATCCGAAGACAAGTTTCTGAGAGTCAGCATCTTGCATGACAGGTGGCTCACAGAACCGCTTCAAGCACAGCTGCACATTCAAGTAAGCCTCAGTTTCAACCGTGAAGAGAAGACTTTGAGCTGCAGGCTTGAGTGGCTCTAAGAAAGCCATTGCTAAAATTGCTAAATAAGAAAGAGGCTTGCCTGGAACATGAAGCACTGCCAGTGGACTACTGAAGACCGGAAGAAGTTCTTCTGGACTGATGAATTAAAATTTGAGATCTTTGGTTCATCACGCAGTGTTTTTGTATGCTCTCAAAAAGGTGAAAGGATGGTTCCTCAGAGTGCGACACTAACTTTCCAAAACGTGAGGAAGCCTGATGGTCTGGGGCTCTTTTGCTGGATCCACAGTGACCAACTTGCACAGAGTGACACCCTGAACCGAAACTACTACTATAGTATTTTGCAGAGCCATCCTACAGCAAGATAATGACCCAAATCCTACTTCAAGGCTGTGTCAAAGTTGGTTTGGGATCACCTGGACAGAAGGGTGAAAGACAAGGAACCTATAAGAGCAATACATTTTGTGGGAACTGTGTTTGGTAGAACTGTCTGAACAATATTTGATTTCTGTTGTAGAAAGAATGCTGCAAGTGTGTTTGGCTGTTATATCTGCAAAATATGCTTATTTTGAGTAAACCATTTAGCTTGCATTTTGTGTTAAATCAATTCCATCATTTATTTTGTTTCCAATTGTTTTATATGCTTTATTTTCAGAGTACATTGAGGCATTAAACTGTGTCGTAATCCAATAAAAACTAGGAAAATGGGGGGGGGGGGGGTTCTGAAACTTTTGACCAGTAGTGCATGTTCCC
>NW_027507903.1:173924979-173932479 GCF_037356315.1 Lithobates pipiens
GCATGATAGTTTCCAAAAAAAAAAAAAAATGCAGCCATATACGTATACAAGCCAATCAAATGCCTGATGAAGAAGAAATATAAAAAACAAATCCTCTATATGCTGGAAAAACGGTAAGATAAATACGCTAAAATATATGGTCATTCATTGGTATTAGTGGCATGGCAGGTCGCAGGAACTTGGGTGGCTTCCACCCCAAATATAGCAAAGAAAAGAAACCTGACCTGGCATAGCCGCAGTAGCAAGCCTCCATCCTCGATTATGTGAATAATCAGGGTTTTTTTTTTTATACAATTTAACACTTATCGCTGTTCATTTCATTTTATTCACATACACTATTAATATATTTAATTCACATAAATATTTAATGATAAACTCTTCATTCCAGATGGCATGTGGTCCCTTGTGTGTGTGTGTGTGTGTGTGTGTGTGTGTGTGTGTGTGTAATATATATACACCATCCAATTCTCACAGATTGCACTGTGGTCACCTGACCTGTTTTCTGGAGGTCCCCTTGTTCCGGTTTGAGCTACCCCCCGTCTTAGCTCTGGACCTTATACCTATATTAGTATACCCAATTTTTGCCATCCATGCTCCTCATGAGTGAATGTAGTTGTTTTGGAAAAAAAAAAAAAAAAAAAACAGCTCAGCTTTTATGTTTGGTAAATGTATATCAACTCATCTGTATATGGCTGTGTTTATATTTTGGAAACTGTATCATTTCAGCTATAGACTAAAGGCACTGGTTTTATAAAAAGGTTTTACTATATACATACTCCATACGTTTTATTTAGCAATAGCATACCTCGTTTAAAGCCCAATATTTCATATTTACAATATTTACATCCAATTTGCAACAGCAAGAGTGTGACTGGCTCTCTATGGAGCCGGTTCACATCTCCGATGCGGCTGTGGTGTGAATTTGCAGAGGAACCCTGTGTGTCTTTTGGTCCGTTTTTCAGGTCTGAATTCAGCAAAAAATTGAGGCTGAAATCGGTCCTGAAATGATGAACCAGGACCCCTGCTGGGAGCCGCATCAGTATTGGGTGTGAACTGAGCCTAAGAATGTAGGAAAGCCACATTCCCATTGGTTGGTTCTAGTGTGCCTTTTCCACAAACCTCTTCTGTAAGGATGAGCTCCGCCGTGTTCGCACCCTCCACGTGCAGAGCCCGCCAGGAAGACGGCGCAGCGCTAATCACAGGCAGTGAGACATTTCCCGATGTGCGGCTGCAGAGATCGGGACAATGTCTTGCTGTCTGTGATTAGTGCAGCGCTGCGCCAACTTCCTGGCGGGCTTTGCACGTGGAGTGTGTGAGCACGCCAGAGCTCATCCCTATTCTTCTGTAACAGACATGTAGAGATGGTGTTTGTGCATTGCCGCAAAATCGTATTGAAATAAAGGCTATTAAGACTATCCTTTTAAAAAAAACTAAACTTTTTGTTATTTTCTTTATTTGCTACAAATGCAAAATATACACATCTTATCCATTTTATTTTTTTATTTTTTATTTAGGCCATATCCATTTGTTTTATTCTATTCGAAATTTCATGGGCTGGAAATGTGTGTTGATGCAAGAACTTTTGGCAATGAAGCAAGATTCATCAGACGGTCTTGTACTCCCAATGCTGAGGTGTGTGTATTATACAGTGAAAAGCTCATTTCATAAACGTTTGATTTTCAGCATATTTTCTCTGTTTGCTGTCAATATACATACATTCTTAATATTGCTATTCCATTGATGGCTTTGAAGCAAATGCAGAAAGTTGTAGGTTTTGAGTTAACATATATTTATCCAAATTTTCTTATCTCCTTGTCTAATTGGGACATTTCTCTATTCTTTGTATTCTAGGTACGACATATTATTGAAGATGGAACAATTCATCTTTATATTTATTCAATTGCAAACATTCCAAAGGGTGCTGAAGTCACAATTGCATTTGATTTTGATTATGCCAATTGGTAAGCGAAGTTAAACCTTGCTCATGAACTTATATTTATTAATCAAATGCGTTACAATTTTTTTTTTTTTTTTTTTTGCTACATTTTTTCATGACAAATCTTAAAATTCATTTTCGGGGTTCTAAGTCAAAAGTGTTTGCCTTGTTTTATGTATGTGTGTATGTATATATGTATGTATATGTGTGTGTGTATATGTGTATATGTGTATATGTGTGTGTATATATATATATATATATATATATATATATATATATATATATATATATACATATACATTTTCTTTTATTTTTTCAAAATTTTATTAAGATAAGCAACTTGGAAGGTAAAATTGGAAAGACTTTTATGCAAAACTTTTTTTTTTTTTTTTTTTTCCTGGATGCCTGTGCAGCAAATATAAGGTGGATTGTGCATGCCTCAAAGATGATCTTGATTGCCCAGTACTCCGATGTAGTACTGAACCAACAGAAAACTTCAACAGTGGTTATGACACTAGAAGAAAAAAAGGAAGAAAAGAAAAGGAGGGTTCCAAAGAGAGAGAGGCTCAAAATCAGAATGTTGTAGTGGACACCGATGATACTGTAGCCAAACTGAAAACGCCACCAGATAAACAGAGGAAGATGTCCCCTCTTCGACTGTCACTTTCTAATAATCAGGTAATTTTTAACATATTTTAAGTAATTTACTACCTTCCAAATTTACAGGGTGACATTTTAATCTTTTTTTTTTTTTAATTTTTTACTTTTATATGGTGGTACAAGCACTTGAGGTGAATTTAATTTATTGTAATCATTTTAAGTTTACAATTGTATTGGTCTTTTGCATGACTTTTGGTGTATAACATTGGGGGTCACCATGTGCGCTTCCAAATTTCACTTGTATTTTGAAGAAGATCTTGCATTGAAACAGCTTACCTGTGTTCTGTTTGTTGTAAATATCCCTGCTCTGGCCACTGTCTTCTAGCTTGACATTGCTAAAAATATATTGTGTAGTGTCAGTAATATCCATCCTCCCTCCATTCCTTGCCTTGAAGCCTGTGTATCTGTAGCTGAATGCATCTTTGGAGGCTCTGGAATGAGGAAATGCTTTTTATGCGCTGAAGCATTTAAGTCTGAAACTTATATATATATATATATATATATATATATATATATATATATATATATATATATATATATATATATATATATAATATATTTTAATGTAAGGTCCCTTTTTTAACCATTCTCTTCATGAGCCACGTTTAATCTATTTTTGTTTCATTTGCAAAGTCTTTTCCGAACACGAAGGCTTTGGTTTTTAGTTTTATGTTTTGTTTTTTTCATCAGAATCAAACGTATAAGCTCGATTTACTAAGCCATATCAAGTAATTTTAACAGGTAAAATAAAGTATTTTTGTACTTGACGTTTACTTGGCGTTCATTGAGGAGCACAGTAAGTAATGTACCTTTTGAGTTATACTGCAACCTCCGTTTTGTATCAAGTAGTATCTAGAGCAGGATGATAAATGCAAAGGATGGGACTGCCAAAAGCTCAAGGCTTTTTGGGAGATGTGATGCATCCAACATCCATGTTCACTACATTGACATGGTGCCCAGGCCTTCTCCCCAGTCAAACAGGCTGGTATCGATCGTGAAGATCTTCCAAAAGATGTGACTGACTTCCCCAGTTCCTAAGCCACTAAGCCAGAGAGAACCTGGTCCTCGGTGCCAACCAAATTGGTAGTTTCAGGTACTAGACTGACCTTCCCACTAGAGCAGAATATTGCATTGTAGAGGTCTTCAGTGGAACTGGGAGGACAGAACTGCCTCCTAAAGAAGCTATTGGACCCTGGAATCTCATGCAAAGATGCAAATTTTGATGACTCCTAAGCTTGGCTGCTCGAATCTGAGGGCAGGAGTGTCTGAAGTTTTTCTGGTCTGTGCTTTGTCCATGACTAGACCCAGTTACCCCAAGGAATAACACTGCCAGTTTCTTGAAGCTTCAGGATCCATCCGACCAGTGTATTGTCTAGACTGACTGGCTATGTTCTACAGAGCCTGCTCCAACTGTTCCCTTAGTAGAAGGTCTTGTTAAGGATGCCACAAATTTACAGCAGGGCTAGTGCTGGGTTCTGCAACTTGGAGAACACAAAGTGCGGACAAGAGGCTGAAGGGCAGGGTCACAAACTGGTGATGTAGGGGACCCACAGCAAAGTGTAGGAGATGATGATCAACATGCTAGAATGTCACCCTGGTAAGGCGAGGAGATGACAGACAAGGATTCCTTGTGGAATTTCTGAGCCTGAATGAAGACATTCATTGCTTTCAAATGCATGATGGGCTAGATGCCTTCTTTTTGTGTTTGGAAACTGTGAACAGATTGGATTAAAACTTCTGAAAATATTATGCAGAATGAACTGGGGCGATGGTGCCTTGGTCAAGAAAACCTGGGAGTGCTCATTGGAGATCTCTGCTTATCTGTGAAATAAGAAATGAAAGGGGGTGGCAGGCATCAAAATGCTACATTTTTAACCCTCCCACATGCAAACATTTGAGATACAAGCTGTGCAAGTGTCCATAACCATCCACAGATCTCCCCTCGCTTTGGAAAGTGGGGGCCCACCTTCATGCCGAAGAATGCCTGTCTGAGAATTTTGCAGACTTTAAGTGTTTCGATCTTGAGTGGATTAGGAGCCAAGCTTGGGGGGACTAAATATGAATGGTTTAGGTGTGGAGAAGCGAAAAAAGGTAGAGTACATCTGAAGACTAAGTCCCTTAAAAGCCATGCGGATTCTCTAGTTCAAAACTTTGGTTAGTGTCCTCCCATACCTATGGACCGGAGACCCGTGCAGATAATAGAGAATTTCCAGCAGCCTGCCTGTTTTCTCCAAATGGTAGGGCTATCCTAGGCTGTTCTGCAGTTTTTGTTTGCCAGTATCCAGTCCTCTTGTAGGTAGCAGTATAACCTTAAGCCTGCATTCACACCTGAGCATTTCAAAGTCACACGTTTTGGTGTGATTTTGTACAGGTCACCATTGTAAAAAGCTGAAAACCGCCTGCCCCAAAGAAGCTCATGTTCTGTTTTTGAGCTTGGGCGTTTTTCAGGCGTTTTGCTTCAGGTGACAAAACGCTCAGATGTGAACAGGTGCCATTGAAATTAATGGGATTTTGCTTGTTGGGCGTTTTTTTACGAGTGAGTTATGAGCTGAAAACGCTCAGGTGTGAATGCAGCCTGAATGTAAATGATTTCCTGTGTCTCAATGAACAAGAGAAAAATTGTCATTTCTGAAATAGTTATGACATAGAAAACAGTGTTTTTGTTCTTTCTATTATCAGATCTCCTTTTCTCTCTGACACGTTTGTCTCCAAGACATGAAATAAGAAATCACCAGTGGAGAGACACACAAAACCCGTTTGTTTTAACCCTAAGAAAAGTGATTATTTTTGTGTCCATTGAAAACCTTTCCTCTCACTTCTGGTCTCAGAGATTCAGGGGCTGTAAATGGGAATTTACCCAATAGAGACACAAACACAAACCACAATCTTAACCCACATTAATGGAGATTTGAACCTTTCCAACTTTTAAAACGTCAAAATAACATAAAGTCAAACATTAATTATCTTGAACTTTTTGAATACCAGTTCAACACCCTTGTAGACAGTGTTTAACTCCAATTCTCAAGTACCCCCAATAGCGCTTATTCAGGATTTCTTACATCTTGCACTGCCAATTTAGTATTTTACTTAAAACTTTTAGGGTCCTTTCACACGGGGCGGATCAGTTCTGATCCGCCCCGTGGATGTCCGTTTGCTCAGCGGGGATCACTCCGTCGATCCCCGCTGAGCAGGGAAATAACAGCTCCGTCTCTGCACACTGCGCAGGGACGGACCTGTCACAGCACCGCTCTCCCCTATGGGAGATCGGATGACGACGGACCGCAGTGCCCGTCGTCACCCGATCCGATCCGCAAACGGATGGAAAAATAGCTTTTTCCTCCGTTACACTTTTTCGGATCGGAGCGGGTCGGATGTCAGCGGACATGTCACCGCTGACATCCGACGCTCCATAGAGCTCTATGGAGCACCCGTTCAGGTCCGCCTGAAAAACTGACAGGCGGGCCTGAACGGGACGTTAGTGTGAAAGGGGCCTTACAGGTCCTGAAAACATGACTTTTATAGTGAGGGGGAAGTGTAGGACTAGAGTTGAGACCCTGCTTTAGAATCCCCTTCTTTCTGTTACAAAAGGCTGTTTGTTACCACCGTTGCACTGTTTGTGACTTGGCTTTTTAAGTCGTTAAGTTTAGGTAGTCCCATTTTTCACAACATGCAACTAATTTTACTTTTTCGTTAGGTCTGTTGGGTTTACAAAACCATGTATGTATAAACATAATTCTAAGTTTAGTGCCAACCAGAATCATGGCATAGCATGGCTCTTGGTTCCACTTGTAGTCGTATATTATCTATTCCCTTCACAACTATAACAAAGGGAATGCAAGAGAATAGTCTGTGTAGGTAGTTAGAATTATGAATATTGCACTGCACAAAATCAAATGCCTTTCTCATTCATTGAGGGACACATGAATTCAGATTTAACAGTTGGGTTAAACTACAGGAGGTCTGGACACTTGAAAACAGCAATGTAATCCTTCTCTATCTAGCATGCCTCTGTTTTTTGCTAATGACCTGGGCATTAGACGTTTGCCCTTAACTCTGATTTACAGTGATTCCAGTGATTAATTTATACGTAAGGAATGTGTACATGCCTAATGTGTATTGTGGTGTATGCACTTTTTTTTTGGCAGCAAACCAACACACATCCAATGGCAATGGCTAACTCGTGTTTTAGCACCTCATTCACTTGGCCCCCTCTTTACTCTTCTTGTGATGCCGCATAAGCAGTGTTAATTTCAAACCTTCCTCGATTTCCCAAACCGTGGAACCCCTGGTGGGTTCCAGCTTAAGATATCCTCTCGAGGATGGAGTGCGTTCAGAATCCTTTGTGAGATCTGAGCGTTTGAAGATGGATCCTCCTGTGGGTAATCGGCCTCTTGAAGTTTTCCCAAGATCCCTTTCTCTGTGCTGCTATTAATCATGAGTTTGTTTTTTTTAGCAATATGGCTAAAATTCTTTCATGCTCAACAACTATGGATGCTTTGCTGGACTACAGCGGGTCAGGAGACCCATATCCAGCATATTTTTTGCCTTAAACACGCCAGGTGTTGATGTGGATTGTATTTTACCAATTTTCTTATTTTCGTGGTGTTCCTTTTGTACTAGTTTGGGTTTGCTGTATGTTTTTAATTCCTGCCTATCTTTTTGTAAGAGTACCTTTTGTGCAGTCTACCCCCTTTTTCAGTTAGGCTGATTTAAAGGTTGTACCCGTAAGTTGTTTACCAGTCTTCCCTCTCTTGGCTGTTCTTTTTGGGATATTACGAAGTATTTTTTCACGTTGTGAATATCTCACTTGAGAGGTTTTCTGGCAAGGATCCTTCTGTCCCTGAATCCTAAGGGTTAGGGAGTGTAAAGCTTGTGTGTCTTAAGTAGACCAGTTGGTCTTCCCA
>NW_027507903.1:173934979-174195874 GCF_037356315.1 Lithobates pipiens
CCTAAATGACTGATGGTGATAAATAGAATCCACCTGTGTGTAATCAAGTCTCTGTATAAATGCACCTGCTCTGTGATAGTCTCAGGGTTCTGTTGAAAGCGCAGAGAGCATCATGAAGACCAAGGAACACACCAGGCAGGTCCATAATACTGTTGTGGAGAAGTTTAAAGCCGGATTTGGATACAAAAAGATTTCCCAAGCTTTAAACATCCCAAGGAGCACTGTGCAAGCGATCATTTTGAAATGGAAGGAGTATCGGACCACTGCAAATCTACCAAGACCTGGCCGTCTCTCTAAACTTTCAGCTCAGACAAGGAGAAGACTGATCAGAGATGCAGCCAAGAGGCCCATGATCACTCTGGATGAACTGCAGAGAACTACAGCTGAGGTGGGAGAGTCTGTCCATAGGACAACAATCAGTCGTACACTGCACAAATCTGGCCTTTATGGAAGAGTGGCAAGAAGAAAGCCATTTCTCAAAGATATCCATAAAAAGTCTCGTCTAAAGTTTGCCACAAGCCACCTGGGAGACACACCAAACATGTGGAAGAAGGTGCTCTGGTCAGATGAAACCAAAATCCAACTTTTTGCCCACAATGCAAAACGATATGTTTGGCGTAAAAGCAACACAGCTCATCACCCTCAACACACCATCCCCACTGTCAAACATGGTGGTGGCAGCATCATGGTTTGGGCCTGCTTTTCTTCAGCAGGGACAGGGAAGATGGTTAAAATTGAGGGGAAGATGGATGCAGCCAAATACAGGACCATTCTGGATGAAAACCTGTTGGAGTCTGCAAAAGACCTGAAACTGGGACGGAGATTTATCTTCCAACAAGACAATGATCCCAAACATACAGCAAAATCTACAAAGGAATGGTTCACAAATAAAGGTATCCAGGTGTTAGAATGGCCAAGTCAAAGTCCAGACCTGAATCCAATCGAGAATCTGTGGAAAGAGCTGAAAACTGCTGTTCACAAACGCTCTCCATCCAACCTCACTGAGCTCGAGCTGTTTTGCAAGGAAGAATGGGCAAGAATTTCAGTCTCTCGATGTGCAAAACTGATAGAGACATACCCCAAGTGACTTGCAGCTGTAATTGCAGCAAAATGGGGCTCTACAAAGAATTAACGCAAGGGGGCCGAATAATTTTGCACGCCCCACTTTTCATTTTTTTATTAAAGTTTCAAAAATCCAATAGATTTCGTTCCAGTTCACAATTGTGTCCCACTTGTTGGTGATTCTTCACAAAAAATAAAAATTGTATATCTTTAAGTTTGAAGCCTGAAATGTGGCAAAAGGTTGAAAAGTTCAAGGGGGCCCGAATACTTTCGTAGGGCACTGTGTGTGTGGGTGGTGTGTGATATATTATAATTTTTTTTTTTTCTCTCATAACTACATTCAGGTGTGGTGGATATTTTTTTGTTTTTCATATATTTGCCTGGAGTGCAACTTTAATACAAATCTAAATTGAGGAAAGAATGCAATTGCTTGATTGGCCATACATTTTTTTTCACCTGTTGGATGAAGTACTTTCATCCATAGAAAACTGGCTTTTATGAAGCATAAGATACTGCATTAGGTGACTTGACTTATGTAGCAATTGTAGTGTTAGAATCCCTTGAGTAATTAGAGCAGTAGAGCTTCTATAAAGCAGTCATTTCCATCTTTCAGGAGCCAGATATTATTGATGATATAGAAGAAAAAACTCCTATTAGCAATGAAGTAGAAATGGAATCTGAGGAACAGATTGCAGAAAGGAAAAGGAAGATGGTAAGTCGGGAAGATAGTGACTAGTTAATGTCACTTGGCCTGAGTGACAACTTCTCTTCCCATGCTGACTGTTGCTTCCTCTTAGGCTTTAGACCAAAATCATTAATAACTGCATCTTTTGTGCTTTTATATCTAATAAACAGCTTGCTTGGTGCATTCATTCCATTTGGCCCTCTAAATTTTGGTTTTGAAAATGTGTTGAGTTGTAATTTTAAAATATTATGCATATTTGTATTTGCTCTTTATGGCTTCCTTCTGCTCATTTGTATACCAATGCAACAAACTGGTGCTGGGTTTGGTTTTTTAATTTTGCCTTTAAAATCTGCCAAACATTCTCAATTAAACTGATCTATCCATTTGATCAAACCTACAGTGGCAATAACAAATATGTAAACCCCCCCCCCCCCCCCCTTCTTTTTTTTTTTTTAAATGTTTTAATTTTATTCTTATAACAAAAAATTGTTTACTTTCTGCAGTAATTTTCCATAAAATGTGATCTGATCCTCCAAGTCACAATTTTATAGACAAACACAATGTGCTTAAAGAGGAACTATAAAAATATCTTTGCCATTCTGAAGCTTCTCTCCGACCACTCTGCATATTATTTTATATATACACTGTAATTATGTACTTGCCAAATGTGCTGCATAAATCTCCCTCCACTGATTCTGGCTGCATCCATTTTAACTGGACAGCTGCTGCCTGTTCACTTCCTGGATTTACACAGAGGTGCACCTCCAGTTATGCAGCTCTCATTGGCCCTCTTATGACTCATCCGCCTTCCTGGTAAACTCTCACCAGATTGAGAGCTGTGTATAATGTCATAAGTCTAGGCTTTTTACCAGACACAGGAAGTGGACTGTATAAGGTATTTACTGGCTGAAAAAAAAGTTTTACTATCCAAAGTTAAAACAAGGACAGAGGATTTAATAAATGGAAAGATGAAAAAAATCACTGAAGTTCTGCTTTAAGCTGATAATACACAAACAATTTGTTGTCTTTTATTGAACACACTCATCAGTGCTGGAGGAAAAAGTAAGCCTTTGGAGTTAAAAGCTGGTCGAAGTTTCTTTTGACAGTCTTGACCTCAACAAGTGCTTTTTGGTAGCTCTGAATCAGACCTGCACAACATTCAGGAGGAATTTCTGACCATTTAGCTTTACAAAACTGCTTCAGCTCAGACACATTTGTAGGATGTCTGGTGTTAACGGCTCTCTTGAGGGTCATTCCACAGCATCTCTAAGGTCGGGACCACTCCAAAAGGCTCATTTTCTTTTTCTGAAGCCAGTCTGTGGTGGATTTACTTTGATGCTTAGTGTCATTGTCCTGCTGCATCACCTGACTTCTACTAAGCTTTAGCTGGCGGACAGCCACCCAGATGATATCCTGTAGGATGGTTTTTAAACTTGGGAATTCTTTTTCTCCTCTGGAAAGTTGTCCAGGCCTTGAGGCAGCAAAGCAAGCCCAAATCATGATGTTCCCTACTATTGGGAAAATATTCTGATGTTGGTAAGCTGTGCTCTTTTTGCACCCTACGTGCTGAGTATTCTTCCTGAACAATTAAGCTGTTACTCTTGGGTTCTTCTTTATGGGATTGAGTATTCTGCATTGTGTCTCGGAAGTCTTCTTGGCTGGGTGCCCACTTCTAGAAAGAGTATCCACAGTACTAAACTGTCTCCACTTATAGACCATTTGTCTGTTGACTGATGGATGCCTAAACACTTTTTAAAATTACATTGTATCCTTTTCCAGCCTTATGCAGATCAACTGTTTTTGATTGTCTTCAGAGAGCTCCTTTTTTTGCGAGACATGATTCACATCAGTTGATGCTTATGAACAACCATCCTAAAATGTTTGTAGTGTCTTTCATCAACTCTAAATCACACCTTCAAACTCTGTTAAACGAGAAGTATGGGATTTTTTTTAAATTATTTTAGATTCATACGTACCTATGTGAGTGGAGAATCAGACTGATACTGCAGCTGTCCCCTGCCGTCTCTGCACTGAGAACTGAGTCACTGATAATTGCTGATGGCTCAGTTTTCACAGATCCCTGAGAGGAGAGCTGTTGACTGTCAGCGTCTCTCCTCTGTTTCTCCAAACTCATTGGAGAGCTGAGCTGTGGAGGGCCGGGGAGCAGTCAACTCGGGCTCGCTGAGACTGCCACCAATCATGGCAGATCCAGACTTGGCAGTCGGGATGACGCCCTGCCTTGGTTGATGGCAGTGACGTCAGCGGAGAGCGGACCTCAAGCTGCTCTCTGCTGAAAATTGGACACAGGAGTGCCAAACGAATTGCACTCCTGCGACCTTTAGGAGAAGCCCAGCCTAAAAAGCTCAGGCTGGGCTTCTCCTTTTTAATTGGACGACAGATGTTCAAACTACTTACTCCAGTTAGCTTCCTTTTTGAGAAATTGGTCTGTGAGTTTACTTTTTTCCTCCAGCACTGCAAATGTTTAATGGGTGTATTCAATAAAGACCTGAGAAATTATAATTGCCTGCTATCAGCTTAAGCACATTGTGTTTGTCTATTGTGACTTAGATGAGGATCAGATCGCATTTTATGGCAAATTACTGCAGAAAACCAGCTGATTCCAGTGTGTTCACACACTGTTTATTACCACTGTATGTGTAATTCTGCTTGCTATGAATTTGATATTTGTTGCAGCAGTGCAGCTTTTTGCCTATTTATTTGACGTGACTTCACAACAGCTTTTTTTTAGACATTTTATAATAGTAAGATTTTTAGCAGTCTTCTAAACTTTCATTTGTGTTAATTGTGTGATAGTCACCATTTTATTTGCATGAATGCATGCAATGTTTTATCTCATTAACTGCAAACTGTCACAAGCCTTGGCATATTTAAGTACAAATTGTAATTGCTCAACTTGATGCATTCAGCCTGCCCATACACTGTTGGAATTTTGGCCGGTTCAGCATGTCGGCCGATTCAAACTGTGTCTGTCTGCCCTTTGAGTCGGACCTGCTGTTTTCTATCTCTAGTGGAATACATGCTAAAAAATGTTACAGTAAAGAAAAATGTATTTCAGCAAATAAATGGTTTTCTGAACTATATGATAAAAACCTAATTCTATTTTTTTTCTATTAATAAGTTTGATTTTTCAGGTATCTGAATATAGTGGAATGGAGTTATGCACGTATTTAATTTAATGGTATACACTATAGTATGTATTGTAACTGCTTTTAGGTTAATCACATATGTTGTAAATATGGAAAGGCGAAAAAAGTAATAATTGGAGCAATACAAAGCTTTGTTTTTCCTCCATTCGATACTACACTAACAATCTGCTAATATCAATCACTGTTGTCAGTAGACTCTGTATTAAAATCGCTGTATGTAAGAAAACCCTTTACACTTAGAATCACAGGGTCGTTTCGTTTAAATGTCACAATTTATCTGAATTTAAAGGGTAAGTTAGAAGTACAGTTTATAGTGCATAATAGGTTACCAAAGAAGGGTATATTCAGTGGAACACTGTAAGAATAAGTAGAAAAAGTCAGTAAAAAAAAAATTCTTCTATTTTAACTCAGACAATTTAAAAAACTTTAACTTGATCTTGATACGAATGGTCTAGGCAAGCCTAAATTAAAGCTTGCAGGAGAAGAACCTGTTCTGTAAGCATATTTGCAAGGGGCGCAGACACTGGGTAGGTTTCTAGAGGGGGGACAAGTGGTTGTAAACGTCATGACACAGAAAGATGAACAAAGCACATCCTCTTGTACTGTGTACGTGTCTCTATCCAAAACGATGAATGTAGTTTCTGTCTGCTGCCTCATTTCTCTGCCTGAGTCACTTTTGAGGGTTTTTCTCAACACCAAGAATAAGGTAATGGTGAAGGGAACTCCAGAACACTGATTCATACCCTTAGCTCTGCATGGTTCCTGTGTGCTGTGTGGAGGGGCTGTATCCCTTCCCTCCAATCGGCTCTCAGATCTGTCCTTGAACTGTATCGTGATATCCCTGCCCCCTGCTTCTGGAGCTGAGAAAATAAATCCTTTGATCGGTTTGAAGATTTGTTTAATCTGTGTATTGTCTGAGGCTAGTCGCTTCACTGGGTGTATGTGAGGGTTTCCAACCGCTTCAAGATCACGCTTTGTTGTCTTATTTATAAATGGTGCAAAGGGAGAACCCAGGCAGTAGCAAATTGTAAACCCATTTATGGTATGCACAGGCAACCCTCAAAATTTCTGCTCACAATAGGTAAGTGGAAATGAACTGAGGGCGAGTGAGGAGCAGGGGCAGACTGACCATTTGGGCACTCGGCCACTGTCCGGGGTTAGTAGGGATCACCATGAGAGGCTCAGTCTGCTGCTCCTGCCCATTCCTGCCAGCGGTTGATGCAGAGCTGGGAGAGGACACAGGTGCTGGACTGGAAGAGAGAGCTATGGTGGAACCATGGGGATGATTTGTAGTGGCAGTCGCTCCGGCCACCTCTTCCCCCTTGGGAATTTTACTGAGGGGCGTGCCACAATCCACATCCCCGCAATTTTTTTTTTTTTTTTTTTTTTTTTACAGCCTGTGCTTACCCAGAGTCTGGCCCCGCAGTGTGTAGCAAACTGTGTGCAGCACAGCAGAAGGTCAGTATGTGATTGCCAGCCCAGCAGTTTAGTATGTCACGTTGCTTTAATCTATTCCAGACAGGCTGATTGTTCCTGCCCAGTGCCCATCCACCAGGTGGTTATCCCTGCCCTATAGCTAATAAGAGTCTGCAACCGGAATTTACGGAGAACCAGACGGCATCACAGGGTGGCTTTATGCGTAAGCAACCCAGCGATCCGGTCTGGTCCTCCGTAAATTCCGGGTGGGGATGTGTACAAGGAGGGCACAGTTTGTATGGCTGGGCAACAGTGTACATGCTCGAGGTGCATGGCTCCTCCACAGGTGAGGGATCCTATTATGATGATCGATCCCTCTCCCTTCCTTCCTCCTTCCTTTTCTCCCCCTTTCCTCTTTCCTTCCTTCCTCCCTCCCCCTTTCCTCTTTCCTCCCCCTTTCCTCTTTCCCCCCCTCCTCTCCCCTTTCCTCCCCTCCTCTCCTCTTTCCTCCCCTCCTCTCCCCTTTCCTCCCCTCCTCTCCCCTCTCCCCTTTCCTCTTTCCTCCCTCCCTCCCCTCTCCCCTTTCCTCTTTTCCCCTCCCCACACTTAACAGTGCCCTTTCATGAGCTAATTTATGTGGGTGTGTTTAGGGTGGAGCAATTGGGGGCAAGTAACTCTTGAGGCCTGGCTAGTAGCTCAGAACTTGCATTTTGAGCCCTGTGCACAGGTATTTTTTTAAACTATTGGCAGGTCCAATTTTGTATGTACCTGTGCTTTGTGTATTTAGCTGCAATATTTTAATGTTCAAGAAGATTTGTTATTGAGGGGGAGACTAGCCTTTTTATTTGTCCCCCCCCCGAATCCTTTTGAGGTAGCAATTGAAAAATGCATACAGTTTCTTGCTCCATATATATAATTTAGACCTAGATGCCTCACATGGCTATGTATGTTTGAAAAAAAAAATGTAAAATGATTCTCCGTTTGAAATCCGTGAATATTGTAAAAGGAGCAGAATCTCTGAAAATAAGGTTGTTTTATAAATGCTGCAGATTAGACCTGGATTTTCCATTGAAAAGTAATGAGTGTTGATTGAAAGTACTACTTTATAAAATGAAATGCTTAAAAAGGTGTCCTGTGGCAAATGGTTATCAATTCATAGTTTCATAGTTGGTTAGGTTGAATAAAGACACCAGTCCATCCAGTTCAACCTGAGTGAGTGTCTACAATTGTCCCTATCCCTGTACATTGCACACTCATGTTGGTCCCTACCCTCAAGGAGCCCACAATCCAAGGCCCTCATTCATATACTAGGGGCCAATTTTGGACAGAAGCCAATTAACCTACCTGCATGTCTTTGGATTGTGGGAGGAAACCGGAGCACCCGGAGGAAACACACGCAGGCACAGGGAGAACATGCAAACTCCAGGCAGGAAGTGTCGTGGTTGGGATTTGAACCAGCGACCATTCTTACTGCTAGGTGAGAGTGCTAACCACTACACCACTGTGCTCCCTTTTAAATATTAAGTATTTTTATGAGATTTTTAAAACCTTTTTTCTCTCTCATGTAATGTTGCTGCTGTTAAATGTATACCTTTTTGTTCGCAATTGGATGTTATTCTTGCATTCTGTAAACTTTTGCACATTTTAAATGTTAAATTATGCAAAATCTATTGTGAAAACACTTTCACAATTTGTGCTTTGCCTTAGACAAGAGAGGAAAGAAAAATGGAAGCGATTCTTCAGGCTTTTGCAAGACTAGAAAAGCGGGAAAAGAGGCGAGAACAAGCCTTAGAGAGAATCGGTACATCTAAAACTGACGTCAAACCTGACATCAAGGACCTCCAGATCGTCAGTGAATGTGAGATCTCTCAGGTAATTTGAGTTATAGTTCATACAGTGAGATCTAATCTACTAAATTTTTGAAGAAATCGTTCTTTGTGGACTCTCTTTAAAAAGATTTGGATAAACGTCTGTTGCGATCATTCTAAAATTAACTGTCAGATTCAGCATTCACATCACAGGCAGTAATTTGTTGCAACAGCACAGTTTTTCTACCACACTTTTTCCTTCCACTCCACTTTCCATGAATATGCTTGGAAACTGCACTATGTGAAAGGCCAGCTTTAGCAATGACCTTTTGTGACTTACCCTTATTGTAGAGGTTATCAATGACTGTCTGTCTTCTGGACAACTGTCAAGTCAGTAGTCTTTCCCATGATTGTTTAACCTACTAAATCAGACTGAGAGATCATGTAAAGGCTCAGGAAACCTTTACAGATGTTTTGAGTTAATTGGCGCATTAGAGTGTGACACCATGGGGTGGAGTTACAAAATCTGATGCCGCTGATTTGCCAATCTGCTTCCAGGTTTTTTTTTGTCAAAACTGAATTAGTAGCTGGCTTCCACAGCTGCATCAGATTGTGCACTCTCTAGTTTTAGTAAGTCAACCCCCATGAGTCTACAATATTAAAATTTTCTGAGATAATGAATTTTGGGTTTTCACTAGCTGTATGCCATAATTATCAAAATTAAAAGAAAAATGCTTGAAATATCACTTGGTGTGTAATGAATATATATAACATATGCTTCACTTTTTGAATTAAATTACTGAAATAACTTTTTGATTATAGTCAAAAAAAATTGAGACGCGTCTGTATTTACTGCAACTATTGCTTATTAACTTGCTGTAATATTTGGCAAGGACTGTGAGGTGAATAAGTCATCAATGTGTGTTGTTTTTTTATTTATTTTTTATCCAGAAAAAAAAAACTTTATTCAGTAGTACACACATACAGTCCAAATAATCAGACAGTACAAAACAATGCAGTACAGTGCAAAGTGGTCCACGGACATAAAGTACATAAGGGCCTTTTAGTCCCCCCCCCATCCCTCCCATCTACAACCCGATAATGATAGTAATCTTTACATTCACCAAAACATTAATCCACAGCCATGCAAATAGAAATATCTGTATATTGCAGCGCTTATCAAACCCCTGGTCCGAGCAGTCGGTCCATGACTAAATCATCCGGGGCAAGACCCAGAGTGTCCAGCCACGGCCCCCATAGTTTTTCAAATTTATCAGGGCAACCGCTATGCTGATATATAATTTTTTCCATTCTCAGCGTATTGCCAACAGTGGTGGTCTACTCCCGGACCGACGGCGGTGAGTCCGATTTCCAGTGGAGCATTATCAACCTGTGGGCAGCAAAGAGCGCCCTAGTCAGGGCCTCTCTAGTATGGGATTCCCACTCCAATTCATCCAGCAAGTTCAAAATGCAACACTGGGGATCCCAGGGGACTGACACCCGAAACACTGTGCTCAGGGTGCCAGTCACCCCTCTCCAATAAACATGGAGTTTGGGACATCGCCACAGCATGTGTATTAAGTCTCCATGATCCCTTTCGCATCTGGTACACACAGGTGTCGGTGTAAGTCCTATAGAGTGTAGCCTGTGGGGAGTATAGTAAATTCTCAGTATAGTGTACAGTTGTGTAAGTTTGTGCGTGACATTCAGCGAGCACACGGCCACCGATTGCAACACTTCCTCCCACTGCTCGTCCTCCAGGGGCCCCACATCTAATTCCCATTTCCTTTTAACAGTCAGGGGGTGCTTCGACAAAAATCTGCTTAAAAGTGTAGCGTAACTCTGCGAGATAAATCCTTTCGAGTTTTCGGCTGATTTAAGCTGGGAAACAAGAGGGAGTCCCTCCAGCTGCCAATCCAAAACCTTTGATTGGGCTAGGAAGGCATGCCTAAGTTGCATATAATAAAAGTACATATGTGTCAGGAGTTGATATCTTGCTCTCAAGGTATCGAAGGGTAATAATTTACCATTGCTGACTATCTGTGTAAGATAAAACACTCCCCTTCTCTGCCTCCTCTCCTTGTGCTGTAGCTTTGCTAATTCAGGATATGACTCGACGTCATCAATGTTAAACGTAATTGCACAGAACAACTTCAGCATTTTTCAGGGTGTATAGGAATGTTTTTTGAAGAGAGAAAAAGCTTGCAGATATACGCTCTTCAAAAAAGTTTTGCCCAGGTATAGATAGTACGAGAAGTATAGAATGCAGTACAATAACATTTTACAGCATACAAAAGCGGTAGGTAAATTGCAGATATTGTGTTGCAGCACTACATACAAAAGTAGCCTGCTGGTTATAAACTTCTATATTCCTTAATATTTCTAGGAACCCGTGAAAGAAGAACCTGTCAGCAAACCTACCCCTGCAAAAATAAGCAGGACAAAACAAAGGAAAAGTTTTACTAGAAGCAGAACTCACATTGGGCAGCAGCGCCGGCGGCACAGAACTATAAGCACCTGCTCAGATGTCCAGCCTTCCTCCCCAGATGTGGAGGTCACACCACAGCAAGTGGAAACTGAGACTAATACACTTGTGGAAGAGCCTGTTAGTGAGAACTCTTCTACCACAGCAGTGGTTGCAACTGCAGATAATGATGAAGTTACAGATCTTGATTCAGTTGCACAAAACAAATGCCTGCCTAAATACCCCAAAACAAAAAAGGTATGTTTATCTGGTAAGCCAAGCATCCTAAACTGTAGCAAGCTTTTTTTCTTTTTAAAGCATGTATCTGTTTCCCAACTCCTGGGATGGTAAGAAGGGACACTGCCTTTAGAAATGTATAGGCATTGTTTGAAGCTGTTTTAAACCCACAACCAAAGATGTAATATATTGCAGTTTACCAATCATTCGATGTGATGGCTGCATTAATTTTTCTTTTTTTATAGGCTCCCCCCCCCCCCCCCCCTCTGTTTTTCATCTGTTGCTCTGGCCAGTAACACTCCTGTATTAGAGTGCCCCCACTCTCTGGATGAAGGAGAATAGGCACGCCTTTGGACAGCAGCATTGTCAGTCCAGGGGGGAGTGTTAGATGCATTAGCAGATTTAGATACACTAAACCAGTGTTTCTCAATTCCAGTCCTCATGGCCCACTAACAGGTCATGTTTTCAGGATTTCCCTCAGATGAAACAGCTGGGGTAATTACTAAGGCAGTGAAACTGATCAAATCACCTGTGCAAAATAATGGGAAGCCTGAAAACATGACCTGTTAGTGGGCCATGAGGACTGGAATTGAGAAACACTGCACTGAACAAATTGAAGCTGAACTTCGGTTAAAACTATTTATAAGCAATTACAGCAGTTTCTTTTTGGGATCGTGTTTTTTTTTTTTTTTTTCCATGAAAAAAAAAAAAAACACCAGGTGAAATAAAAGAAAGCAAGCTTTTAAGGACATGCCCCCTGGTTAGCCCCGAACCCCCCACCCCATAACCAGAACTCACATTTGGCTGCAGCTTCGGCAGCACAGAACTGCATGAATGTAAACAAAATCCTTCAGCCTTTACAACCTCTTTAAAGGGGTTGTAAAGGTTTTTTTTTTATTTTCCATATGGGTTCCTTTTAAGATAGTGCATTGTTGGTTCACTTACCTTTTCCTTCGATTTCCCTTCTAAATGTTTTTTTTTCTTCTTTGTCCGACTTTCTCACTTCCTGTTCCTCCTCAGTAAGCTGTTCTGGCTGACTAAACACCGCTCGAATGATGGTGTGAAGTTTACTGAGGAGAAACGGGAAGTGAGAAATTCAGAGAGAGAAAAAAACATTTAGAAGGGAAATTGTAGAAAAGGTAAGTGAACCAACAATGCACTAGCTTAAAGGAACCTATTTAGAAAATAAAAAACAAACCTTTTCAACCCCTTTAAATCAAGTACAGCAATTACACTTTGTTCTGCTCTTTTGTGTGAATGCCTTAGAACAGATGAGACATATATCAAAAAAAAGAAAAGTGCATTTTGGGACTTTAAATGAGGCCAGCGTCAACGGGATGCCAGCCTCCATCCCTATCAATAGTTTCTAAGTGGAGGGGGGAGAGAGATGGGACTTTGAGTGAAGCACACAGCAGTAAATGGATAAGTCAAGTGACTGGGAAAATTAAATTTATTTGTTTTACAGTTCATACATTGTTAACAAGTATTTTGGACATCAAGCCTCTAAAAAACACTTGGGGCATCAAGCCTCTATACAATGAACCGCAGATCAAACCTATGTAAAATACAGAATAAATCACAGTCCAATAAATAAGCATACATTGTTGCAGAAAAAAAATTGATAAAAAATAACAAGTAGTACATGTATATACAGTGATGTAGTAATTAGAGGTAGAAATAATTCTGCTTCTACATAATTAGAATTGTATCCATATCTACAAATTTTTATTTTGGCCATTCGGTTATTTCATCTATCTACTAAGGTGATGAGACATATTTCCAGAACGGCCCTAATAATTCATGCATGCAGAATCTTAACGCTCAAAGTGTGAACAGCTGAGGCTGCCTGTAAAAAATAAATGGAACGCTTTTAAAAAAAAAAAAAAAAAAAAAGTTTACTCTTTCAAGACATACTTCTTATTTGCGAGGCAAATGACATTCATAAAAGATGTTGCAGACTTTCCGTCATTGTCCCTAGTAGACTATGGCGCCAGCAATGAAGGGAGGTGAATGGAAAAATTGCTGCTCTGCCATCAGTGAGGTAGTACTAGTTACAAGGGAATACATGTCAAAATTCACAAGCAGATCCATGGAGTTGGCCTCAAACGTGCTCCCCGTGATTTGAAGGAAGTCTACAAATTCGCTATAAAAGATGCTTACTCCTGATGTGCATATTGACACCAAGCTGAACAAAGCTGTGTGTGCGCCAAGCTGTATTTGTGTGTATTTGTCCAGAAAGTGTAATGTGTGTGCACAATTATTTGGCAAGTGAGTATTTTGACCAAATCATCATTTTTATGCATATTGTCTATGTCCAAGCTTATCATGTATTTGTGTAATAAGGGAGGATGTGGCTTAAGGAGATCAACACCCTATATCAAAGTGTGCATAATTATTAGGCAGCTTCTTTTCAGGCAAAATGGGCCAAAAGATATTTAATTTTAAAAGTTTTTCAGAGGGATGTAGCCCAAGATATTGGGGCATGATCACAGAACAATCGAACGTTTTGTTATAAATAGTCAACGGTCGCAAGAAATCTGATGAGAAAATGACTTAAATTAACTACCAAATATTTTAGAAGAATTAAATGTGAAGCTACTAAGAACCCGTTATCCTCCAGTACTGTCACATGTCAGAACTGCAACCTACCTGGAGTGCCCAGAAGTTCAAAATGTTCAGTGCTCAGACACATGGCCAAGGTAAGGAAGCCTGACTACCACTCCACTAGACACACAAGTTGAAACGTCAAGACTAGGCCAGGAAATATTTGACAGATTTTTCAAAGGTTTTCTGGACTAATGAGAGGCGAGTGGCTCTTGACAGACCAGATGGATGGGCCTGTGGCTGGATCAGTAATGGGCACAGAGCTCTACTTTGGCTCAGACACCAGCAAGTGTAGAGGTGGGGTACTGGTATGGGCTGCTATTAAAGATGAGCTAGTTGGACCTTTTCAAGTTGAAGATGGACTCAAAATCCGCTCCCCACCCTACTGCTAGTTTTTAGACACTTTCTACAAGCAGTGGTACAGGAAAGTCTGCATCTTTCAAGAAGACCATGATATTTATGCAGGACAATGCTACATCACATGCATCAAAATACTCCACTGTGTGGCTAGCCAGTAAAGGCCTTAAAGATTAAAAAACGACCTTGCTCTCTTCTTAAATGGGAGGTTGACTGTGAATGGAAACAGTACACCTCTCTGAACAGTGTCTGGGAGGCTGTGGTTGCTGCTACACAAAAAGTTGATTGTCAACTGATCAAGAAACTGACAGACTCCATGAATGGGAGGTGTATGAATTTTTTTTTTTTTTGTTTTTTTTTTTGTTTTTACATGTTCATTTGTATATGTTGAGTTGTTGTTAACAGCTGAAAATAAGTGATATTGGAAAATTGTTGTTTGTCATTTAGTTGCACACTAATAGTTGCCCAATAATTACGCACACAGATATTCTCCTAAGAGCTAAAATCTCTTTTTACTTTCTTAAATATTCATGTTTGAGGCTTATTACTATTTTGGATTTACCAAGAGCACTGTAGTTGTTCAACAATGAAATCCTCAAAAATGCAACTTGCCTAATGTGCATGCAGTCTACAAATTGGTCACATATGTTACATACAAAGGTCTACAGAAAGTCAACATTGATGAAAACTAAACTACTACTTCATTGTTTAAATAAAATATGTCACGGGGGTGGTTTTAATTCCACTGCAGAAGATTCCAAAAACCCCTTCCTCAGGAACCACTACGTCTTTCATATGCAGAGCACCTAACCTCTCTATCTAGGCTTCAAGTTCAAAACTCAAATTCAGCCCTTCCTTTTGGTGCAAGACTTGGTACATTAAGTCTTTCCCAAAGCTCTCTTCCCTATGCATTACATAAAAGGATTCCCCCCTTGATGAAGTCCTTTTTTTTTTTTACATAACTGGTAGGGTGGAGTGCCACACAGCACAGAGAAGGGACTATTGTGGAAAATGGGCGCAGATCCATCTGAGTGAACCATTTTGTGCTATTTTTACCCATGTGGTTCCACTTTTTAATATAAGGGATAGTTTGATCTTCCTCCTTGCATGTTTTATGGCCTGATGTATTTTTGGGAATCACGTGAGAGAGAAAAACCAGAGAGCCAGTGCACAGCTGATCCCGGCTTTAAAGGGAGCAGGCATATTGGGACCTTATATAATTTGAAGGTCTTGCATTAAGGTGAGAATCCATCTATAATCTCTCTGGTGTTGGAGACGTGGCATGCACACATCATTTTGCATCTTTGGGAAAGTAAATTGTTACAAAAATTATGGTCTATCTTTTTTTTTTTTTTTTTTTTTTATCACAATTTTTTAAAATCTATATTGAACACTAATTGGTAAAGCTATTATTGAGGAAATTGTTGTCATTCGTATTTAAATAACTTGAAACCCACTCAGTTTAAAATATAAATTAAAGCAAAAACATTTGTCTTGCCCGTTTCATTTCAAAAACTCATGGCTTCACTGTCCCTTGTCAAAACGTTAGTGTATCCAATGTCAAGCCCCCTTTGCAGCATCTGTGCTTCCTTGGGATATTAACTTTGTTCTCATCTGCCCTGCAAAAAAAGGAATATTCCTTTTCGATCTCTACAAATTGGTCTTTTTGCTTGCTATCGCGTCATTTTAAGATGCAACTTAGTTGGAGGTGCTCTTCTATAAGGAGCTGTTCCTCATTCTTTAAAATGGCAAGGTAGTGTTGCGCTGAAGACCATCCTTTCTTCCTAAGGTGGTATCCGTCATCCACCTCAGTAACAGCATTATGTCCTGCTTCAAAGCACACAGTGGAAATTGCTTTCCCATGCTTGGACAAAGAGACATAAGAATCTACCCCAAAGCAACTCCTTTGATCAGGAATCAGAATTCCCCATTTGTCCTGTCCTCTGGCCCTCACAAGGGACAATCTGCTTTCATCCACCACTATTACTCAGTGGATAAGATCTCTGAGCACTAGGGCATTTGCTGTCAAGGATACATTTTTCTTCTGCACTCTTACACGCCCACTCTCCTAGGTCTGTGGGCATTTCCCTGGCATTCTGACACCAGGTCTCTCTAGCCCAGCTCTGTAAGGCTGCCACCTGGTCCTCTGTTCATATCTTTTTTTCTTTTTAAAATCTTTCTAGGTGGACGTCTAATCTTCTGCAGATGCAGTTTTTGGCCACAAGCTTCTTGCAGCTGTACTCTGAAGTTGGGTCTATTCATTCATTGCTTGGGGACATTCCAGGGTCTATGAAGACACGGCCTGTGTCCTGTACTGTACAATTAAGGAATTTTTGTCTTGCCTGTAACTTGCTCATCTTAAAGTACAGCACAAGATACAGGACGCACTACCTTCTATTCCCTGGTTACTCTGCATTGCTTGCTATAAAACTTAGGATTCACAGAATGTGGCAGGGTTACTGGGGACCAAGTAGAAAAAAAATAGCTGCACACCACCATCCTTCCAACAGGTTTATTGAAAAACTGACACCATGACAACGGACCAAAGGGTGACTGCGTTTGACACATACATTGTGCTTCTTCAAACCCAAAGGAAGACTGACCCACCGAACCTCTAAATAGGACACTCCCACCTCAAACAGGTGTAGAGTGGTGTGATCAGCTCTCCCCATGCCTTGATGAGCAAAATTTTAAAACATTCTGAACAATGTGAGTGCATGTGCAAAACCACATAGACCAAATCTATAAAAGGCTGACACCATAGAAAAATTTAATACAAAGATAAATGAAAATAAAAATATTTTTTATGGCGGACACCAAAACGCATTCGTCTCGATGACAAGATAACAGATCGCAAAGAGACACATGATATGTGGTGTCCAACCGTCAGCACAATACAAAAGGAAATGGACAAGAATATACTGTATGGGGACATGTGAAAACTGTCCCTATTAGAGGAAGTAAAGGCAAAATATTTTTTTTTTTAAAAGCATACCCTCTAAGGCAAAGGCATAATGAGCTAGTATGCATAGCATACTAGCTCATTATGAATAACTTGCCTGAGAACGAAGCCCCCGAATCGGTCCTCCGTCTTCCTCTTCGCCGCTGCCATGGATCCCGAAGCGACTTCCGGGTTTCGCGGCTCCGGTGCTGTGTTTCCCTGGAGCCGTGATGACGTCACTCCCGCGCACGGGAGCCAACACGCGCAGCATATCGCCGCGATCTGTGGCCTGCCCCATTGCGCCTGCGCGCTGCTGTCTTTGGGTAAATGTCTCCTAAACCGTATAGGTTTAGGAGATGTTTCTTGGACCTACAGGTAAGTCTTAATCTAGGCTTACCTGTAGGTCAAAGTTGGTTGTAAGGGTTTACAACCACTTTAAATATCCGTGGCAGACCCAAAAAACAGTAAGTTTAAGGCTAAATAGCAACCCAGTATTACCATGTTCTAAACAATTCCCTAAACCTACCTAATCACAAACCCATGTCATACAAAAGCATATGTATGCAAATAGCCAGAAAACACCGGGGGGGGGGGGGGGGGCAGATGAAAGTTTGAGTCGAGTGACACCATATAAGTACTACTAATTCTAAAAATGGCTTGCATCCCACTCAAAAACAAAAATATCCAAAATACCTCCCTGTGACAAACTATTTTATAAAAAAATTGGGGGGGGGAGGGGGGGGGCAAATGTCCTGAAAAGCTTGCAGAGTCTGACTTGGTCTTGGTCTGTATCCTGTACTGCTAGATTTGGAATTTTCTGGTAAGTCAAAATTCCTCTTATTTTAAGCATACTATTGCTATCCTGTTCATACATTATAACCATTTTGGAGTTTGTCTTGCATGTTTCAGAAATGTTTCACTTTTACACATAATAATTTGATGCTATTTTCATTAAACAAAAGTCCTAATCAAAAAGTAAGAATGTATAGATAGAAAAGTGTGACTTCTAGAGCAGCATACCAAAGTGGTCTGTTTATCCTGCACAAAGTGCAGTCGAGTATAAGGGGCAGCTTAAAATATTATATACTATTAGCAGTAAAATGCCCATTGGTGTAGGTTGTTGACAGTGTACTAAATTTAAAAATATTACAGTTCTTGTCTGATCTGAAATCAGGAAACGCATAAAGGGAAAGCCAGTCGCTTTGTTCACTGTAACAGTCTGAGCACTGACATGGTGTCATAAAAATGCAGTTGATGGCATGCTTTGCTTCTTATGTCTGATCAATAATGCATACATTGCAATTCTGTTTACAGTCTTCAGTATGCACTTGTGTGACACTTCAAAAATGGAAGGACACTCTTGTTACAGTATGTATCAAAGGTGGTTGGTGATTTGTTTGTTTTTTTCTACACAAGAATTTTAATTCATAGTAATACATGTAATATATAAAAATAATAAACATGGAATGACCCTTCTGTTACAGACTATCATTTTGTAGCTTAAAGAGTGCTCCTGTTTTGCATTTATAGTTAATAGACTTGTAGGCATTTTTTCCATTTTTAATTTTTAGTATGAGATTTTCAGAAATCTCAGCCTGCTTGAAATCTCTGAAAACCTGTTTAATGTAGCAGCAGCCATCTTCATGTAGGTGTTCTCTGCTCTACACCATGGGAATGTTTGGCAGTTTTTGACTTGATTTCTATACATTTTTACACATTTCATTTTCATTTAATTAAAAAAAAAAAAAAAAAAAAAAAAGTTTCTCTATTGGCCATTGAGGGTCACACCTTGGTAATGAAGCAACTTGGGATTATATTGCTAGATAAAAAACGGATACTAGGTACATTGAACCCCAAGGGGGCTGGTCTTCAGTTTCCTAACTGCCCACCTCACACCACCTCAGTTTTGCTCGGTCTCCTTAGGAGAATGGATGTTTATCTTCTGCTGTTTTTTCTGACTGTTTTGGAAGATTTGTTTCCCAATTTGTTTTACCAACAGCTCCTTGTAAATTTAGCCCAGATATTGGACATCCTAGAAAACATTCCAGTTGTTGAATTTATTGTTTCTACTTTGGAAGCTGTTGCATTTGCTCAATTTCAACAACTTTGCAGTGGAACACTAGTTGATCTGTGGGGAAGCTCATTTGGTTACATCCTCAAACCAAAATTTTTCTGTTAGGGTACTTTCTGTCCCCATTGCTGTCAGAAGGCAGACCTTTATATTTCTTACAGGAAAGATTATTATGATGGATGCCAGCTTCTAGTTTGGGGGTGGTGCTCTGCACCTTCTGTCTGTTCATGTGTTATTATCTTAAAAAAAAAAAATCAACACATCAATCAATACCCTGGAATTACAAGCAATGTGTCATTGGCTTACTGTACCCCCACTTTTTGACTTTCCATCTGGTCTGGCTCTGAGGTGTTGCAGTGGCAACAGAGTTAGTCTATCCTATTTTGAAAGAAGTTTCATGTTCTGGCTATATCCATAATGGACATTCCGGGGGCGGTGAACTGACAGGCAGATGTCCCCAACGGACAGGTGGAATTCTGGATCAGGATGTGTTCTAAGCCAAATATCTGAACTGAGGTTTCCAGATTCCGTTAAACAAGAACCTGGACAGGCTTTTTCCAGAAAGCAGAATGGACAGTGGACCCAGCATATGGCCCTGATAGTGGGATCAGTATACCCAATGCTTTTCCTTAACTTTCACTTTAACTTTTACCTTGTCTGCTTTAAAGGATCGGCATGTGTCTTTGATATTGATATTTCATAAGGTAACCTTTCTTGTGGCTATCACTTTGGCCTAGAAGGGTATCTTTTTTTTTTTTAAGCATGGTCTTTTTAGGCCTTATTTGATCTTACGCAAGACAAGATTGTTTTTACAACCAAAAATCTTGTTTTGTTTTTTTAGCTTCTGCTTTAATGAAGACACTATGCTGCTGTGTCTGGCAATAATTCACCCAAGGAGATTTGAAAGTAAAAAAAATTACAGAACAGTAGAGCTGCACGATTAATCATTATGAGTAGTTATCGTGGGTTTTTTTTCTTCCAGTTGCGAACTTGACAAAGTGTTCCCAGATTCTTTCTATGCAGAGAATTCTCTGCTCTGCTAAAGCCAACAGCAGTCAAAAAGGAAAAAAAAAAAGGGGGTAGTCTGCCAAGAATCACAACATTCTTAAGCAGTGGAAGTATAAACACTGTAATAATTTTGTCCTTTAGATCAAAGGAATACACTTTGGTGTGTAAATGAGGGAAGTTTAACCACTTAAACACTAAACCTTTTTTTTCAAACATTTGTTGGTTTCAAGTTTAAAATTATTATTTATTTATTTTGCTAGAAAATTACTTGGAACCCCCAAACATTATATATAATTCTTTTTTTAGTAGAGAGCCTAGAGAATAAAATGGTGGTCGTTGCAATATTTTATGTCGCACTGTATTCGCGCACCAGTCGTTCAAATTTGGGGAAAAAATTACACTCTACTGTTTTTTGTTTGTTTTGTTTTTTCCTGTATAATGTGAACGATTTTACGCTGAGAGAATCGTGATCTTTTTATTCTGATTATTATTATTATTATTATACTCATTTTGTCATTTTGGCCAGAATCGTGCAGCTCTACAGAACAGTAATGGGGGGGGGGGGGGGGGGGGGGTGTGTATTCCAATATTTCTGGCGATCCCGGTGAGAATTAGTGGCTCCCTCAATTTTGAACACCAGAGTTTGCATCGGACTTGCACAATTTCTTGGACAACCAATAGCTTTATTACAGCCATCTCTACCAAGGGCTACAAAACACTAGCTCCTGTGTCTCTGTTGGATCATAATTGGCCTATAAGAGGTGAACATGGAAGGGAAAGAAAAGGGCCTGCAGGCAGTGTTGAAGGAGGCTGTGTAAGATTTTTCACCCCCAGACTCCTACATACTTGAAGCTGTAGCTTCTTCCATTGTGCTTCCTAATGTGGAAATTCTCATTTCTACTGTGCACAAATGCTTCAGCATTTGCCCCTTTGGGTACAAAATAACACTTGGCACTATTGTTGTGGAAGTAGACTCTTCTCTCCTGTGACATCCTTAAAAGATTCAAATCCCTTCCCCAGGAGCCCTCTACTGCCTTAAAACAGAGCACCTAATAACACTTCCTGAGCATAATATTCAAAAGTTCAAGAAATTCAGCTTTTCCTTTTGGCTTAGTACTTGGCCGACAAAGCCCACCAGGTCTTCCCCAAGAGCCCTCTTCCAAATGAAAGGGTGTCCTCTGGGGGACATTGTTCGCCTTTCTGTGGGTCACAGACATCCCAGAACTTTGGGTTCAATCGCTGATTTCAAAGGGTATAAAATTAAGTTAAAAACTACCTCCTAACTGTTTTTTCTTTTCTCAAATCAACCAAATTTCAAGCAAATTTTAGAATTACAGAATGCCTTCAACCATTTCTACCCACTTGACAGTTTCAAAGAAGTGTATTGAAACCTGTTCACTGTATCAAAGCTCAACAAGGGGTATTGTATTCGTCCTATTCTGGACCTAGAATCTCTAAGGAAAAATACCATGAAATTTCATATAGAATCTGCAAGATCCGTTTTTGCCTCCTGACACAAAGGGAATATTTAGCATTTGTGGACACCCAAGATTCCTTTCCGCATATCCATATCTATATACCTCATCAGCGTTTTGCCAGTGCCATTAATACAGTGATCAGTGCTAAAAAGACATTGTCACTGTACTAATGAAACTGGCTGGGAACAGGTTAATATCTAGGGCACGGGGTAGGCAACCTTTTGAGCAGTGTGCTGAAAAAAAATGTTTTCAAAGAAATTGAGCGTGCTGATTAAACATTTTAAATTTCACACTCTGTCATGAATAGTATTTTTTTAAATAAAGTAAATGCTCTAAACTACTTGAGTGGTAGTGGCAAATTACCCCCTTTCTCACCTGCCCCACCACTGTACCTCCTGCACATCTGTCCCATCTCTTTTCCCCTTGCTCTTCTGCCCCACCACTGTAACCCCCTGCTCATGTGTTCCACCGATGTACCTCCTTTCTCCTCTGTACATCTGCCCACCTCTGTACCGCCTGCTCTTCTGCCCAACCACTGTAACCCCCTGGTCATCTGTCTCGCTAATACACCTCCTTTCAGATCTGCCCCACCACTTTACCCCCCCCCCCCTCCTTCTTTCTGTCCCACTTCTGAACCCTCTGATCTCTTCCACCACTAACTCCCTGCACATCTGCCCCACCGCTGTATACCTCCTGCTTTTCATTTCCACCTCAGAACCCCTCCTGCTAATTTTCCCCACCGCTGTACCTTCCTGCTCATCTACTCCACCGCTGTACACTCTTCTCATCTATGATGCGCGTGATATGCGAAGTGGTGAAAGGAAGCGGAGATGAGACAGATCTACCTGTCCTGGCACACTCATCCTGCTGATCCACCACTTGCTTCCAGCCCATGTGCTTGTATGTTGTGTCACATACAAGCATATGGATTGGATACGCAATGATCAGCTCAGGTCAGGGGCATTTTCCGACAGCAGTGGGCCTGGGTTCAGGATCATAAGTTGAGCCCCCCACAGCTGAGAAAAAGTGTGCTGCTTTGCGCTGCAGCAAAAGTTGGTTTGGTTTTCATTGTGCCGAATACTGGCTGTGGCTTAAAGGGACACAGAGTGCAGGGGTTCAGTTGTAAGTGACGTAAAGGTTTGCGTGCCCAAACCCAAAGGTAGGCACTGAAGTACCAGTACATTGCTTTGCCTAGTGCGCCGCCTGTCCTCAGTAAAATGTGCTCACTAGTTAAATGGATCTAAATTAGAAGATTAGAAATATTTAGTTTTTATATAGTTTAACTATTTCAAAATAAAAGTTGATATACAAAAGTTGCCAGAATTTAGAGATGTATACCACTTACAAACCAAAAGAAAATATACTTACAATTCCCTCAGTCCCATTGGATCAACCTCATATTTTGTTTTCTTTGTATTTGTTTGATGGATACCATTTTGTTTAAAATTATTATTAAAACTTTTATCAAAACCTTTTAGTCCTGGTGTATCTCAGGTCAGGCTCCCCTTACAGCACCCTGTGCATGTTTAATATTGTCCTGCAGAAACCACCCTTTGAACCCATAAGGATAATCCTCCTTCGAGGACCTCTGCTGCAATTTAGCATTTAATTGCTATCACGTTTGTTTTGAAGTGGTTATTGAGGGGCCTTCCTCATTCCAGACAGTGACCTAAGCCAAAAACCGTCCTTCTTTCCTAAGGTAGTATCAGTCTTTGACCTCAGTGAAGACCCATTCCTTTTTTTGTGCTCTTCTGCAAAGCACCCAAAGGAAATTGCTCTTTATTGCCAGGACATACCTCAAAGCCACAGCCTCTATCGCTAGAGTCTACGCTCTTTAAGAAAACCCCTCCTGCTCTTTTATGTACCCACTCCACCAACTTGGTGTTTCCTGGCCATTCCAGCACAAACCCTCTGTTGCCCAGCTTTGTAAGGCTGCCATCAGGTCCTTTTATTCATACCTTTTTTTCAAGTTTTACAAGGTGGAGTTCCAGTCTTCTGTAGCTACAGCTTTCGGCCGAAGTTGGGTTTGTTGATCCTTGTTGGACCTGTTGGCACAGTTCTGTTTGCCTAGTTGTTACCTTTCTCATTTATTTCGTGGGGACATCCCTGGGTCTCTAAATACTCAGCCTGTGTACTGAAACAATTAAGGGCAGTGTGACTTCCCTGTAAATTCCTTATCTTTGAAGTACAGGACAGTGGACACCCTCCCTTCTATCCCTTGGTTACTTTGCATTGCTTGCTACAAAACTGAGGATTCAGAGTGTGTGGTAGGGTTATAGGGGAGGCACCCAAGTCCAAATACCTAAAGGTACCAACATATAATTTAGGGTTTGTGGATACTCAGCTTGTGCCCTGTACTATTCCTCTGTGGAATTCACAGGTACATTAAAATGTTGTTATAAATGAATATTCAGCTAGAAAATACTTTTCTTCACTGGATACTGCAAACTAGTAGTGAGCTACTTTCACTTAATGCAAGACAAATTTAAAAAATGGCTTATGGTAAATGTGGTATTGTCATGTCGTTGTCTGGTATAGCCTGTCTGCCCTAAAAAATTATGTTTGTAGGACTATGAACTAAACCTATATTTTTCATTCTAGCACTTGGTTAATGAATGGTTAAGTGAAAAGCATGAAAAGTCTGGCAAACATGGGGAGACATTTTTGGAGAGACCTTTGCGGATAACCACAGACCCCGAAGTTCTGGCAACACAGCTAAATTCTTTACCAGGTCTTGTCTACAGTCCACATGTGTATACCACTCCGAAGCACTATATTCGATTCACCTCTCCATTCCTGTCTGAGAAAAAGAAGAAACAAAAAGATGAGGAGAATGTTTTAGGTTACTGCAAAAAGGTACATCTTGCTACAGCCTTCATTAATGTTTGTTTTTTATAGTGTATTAAAAAATAGACTATATGGCATTAGTGTTATGTAATGTACATACATCAATGCCAGAAGAGGTCTTGTTTAACCTTGTTGAATGTACAGATTACTTTGCTGGCATGGGATAGTGTAACTAAAAAGATCTCATAATACGCTTTGTATCTTTTATGAGAGACAGGTTACTGATCAGGTTGCTTTTGTTTAAATTTTTCTGCTCTCCATTTACTTTACCTCTACAGTCTGTTAGCGCAGACTATTGTAACAAAATAACATCTGTGCTCAGCACATTGGCTAAATTAAGCACCTATTATGAAACCAAGATCAGAGAGGTATGTAAAGGTAAATTAAATGGTGTAGGGGGAAGTAGTTACATCACGTGTGCTGTTCAAAATTAGTTGGGGGGCACTTGGTCATTACCTGATATATAGGAGCAACAGTGTGCAAAGTGCAAAAGTTTATTTAGGTTAAACCTGGATTATTAGATTTATTAACAATTTTATCCATACTATTTGTAATTGTGTCAACATTTCTTCAACCCCTGTTGAAGCACTGTCTCATTTTACTGAAATGCTTCAGTAATGGAGAAAATGTCTTGCTATCACTGATGGGGATATTTGTACATGTCTGTGTAAGTTGATGCAAAAAGGCATGTTTGAACACTGCATATTCAGCTAAGCATTAAAACATAGGTGCTTTTCAGTTTTTTTTTTTTTTTTTTTTTTTAAATGGATACTTTATTATTAAAGTCAGGCAAGATTTGTCAGCGTGGATGTAGGTCTGAAGTGTAGAGAGGGACTGTTTTTAGCTACAAAGTGGAGTAAAGATGCTGATGTGACAAATGGATAACGAAAACCTATCATTTGAGGGACCAGCACAATGCTATTGCTGACCTCTTCCCCTCTTAGGAGCAAATTTCATGGGTTGCAGGAAAGAAATTTGCTTGATTCCCCCATCAACAGACTGCGTTGATGCAGGAATCCCTCTTGCAGGGCCATTCTTTTCCCAACAGGAGAAGACAGTGATTATTGCTAGCACCTATAGCAACCACTAGCGATAATCGCAGGATAAAAACCCGGCAGGCTGGTTGTACCCAAGTTGATCCATCAATCATTCAGCCTGCCCATACACATTCCAAATTCAGCCAGTTCCTTCTCAACCAGCCAAGCTTCGAACCGTGTATGGCTTGCCCAAGTCACCTGGCTGTCATGCCTGACTCTTCTTTACATTGGATCACTGGCCCAAAAAGTACTGTTTGTGTATAAGGAGTTCTGTCTGTTTTTTTTTTTTTTTTTTTTTTATTAATCTGAAGGCTTGTTCTGAGACAGTAACTCAGAAATGCTAAACGGCCAACCTACTAGAATTTTCAGAAGGTTGGCAGTGGTAGCCATTTCCCCATATTTTTCTTTACATCAAAGAATGAAAGCGTGGTTACCCTAAGGAAAGGAATGCTGCCAGTAGGTTGACGTATATGAGGTATAGAAGAATTAGAACAATGGTGAAAGAAAGTACAGTGCATTCTAAACTTTAGAAGAAAGCCAGTCGGCATTGTGCATCTGTTTTTTCGATGCTGTAGAATGTTAAAAACAGGAAAACCTGATATTTATTTTTTTCATTTTTAGCGGTGGCTGAAACAAGCTTTGGAGGAGGAACATTCTGCACCTCTGAATCCATTTGATTCTCCTGCTCAAGATCGATCCCAAAGCCCCAGTACATTTGCAGAAAATAAGTGCCACTTAGTCATGAATGGCAGTTGCCCACTGACAGGTGAGATGAATTTGTGTGTGCATACAAAAGTGGACTGTTACCCACCAATCTTGGATTATTACTGCACTTTGAAATACCTGTGTGTGCCCCGACCTTTATGTTTACTTGTTTGATATTCTGTACAGTGTGCACCCGGGATTCATTGATATTCATCTAGTGCACATGTGTCAAACACGAGGCCCGAGGACCAAATCAGGCCCACCAGGCCATTTAGTGTGGCCCTTGCAAGAATTTAAACAGAACTACTTTTTTTTTTCCTGCATCTAAACATTTGGACTTTAAAACTTGGCTCTCATTCTTTGCCTTCAACACAGAAAACAGACTGTCATAACAGAGTTGGCCATTTAGCTGTTTCAGAAATCGAGCAGTGACAGCCACTATGTATCTTAGAACAGGTGTTATTTAAATCTGTGTGGCTTTTTGAATGATACCTCAATACTATCTTTGTTCAATTTGTCTCCAGAAATAGGCTTTATTTGTTAACGTGTTTTTTTTTTTTTTTTTCTTTTGTCAATTGTAGACCTAACAACCCCTTTGAAAAAAAGGAGAATGTACCAATTGTTGGACTGTTCATACTCAGAAAATTCTACACCTACTGCATCTCCTTATGCAACACCAACACGTATAGATATGCCTTCTGCGGATGCATCACTGTTCAGTACTCCTCCCAGGATAAAGGTAGAGGATGAAAGTTGTCGAAACAGTTACAAGCAGACTTATTCACCGGTTAATTCTGTAACGACCTGTGTCCGTGGAAATCACTTGCATTTTGAGGTAAGCAACTTCTAATGAACCCTACGTTTTCTCCTTGTGTTCATAAAAGAATTCGGTGGCTGTAATCTTGTATTTCACTTTGCTGGTGTTTGAGATGGCATTTAATGGAACATTTGTAAGAAAAAGGGCTATCAATTTAAAGTTATGCAGCAACATTTCCTTGATCCTTCCAGTATAGTTTTTCTGTTTCGAGCCTGCCTTAAATGTTTGCAACAAGAGCTCGTCTCCAAGAAGACAGACCAAAGCTGCTGCAGCAGATGTTCTATCAGAAGATTTTCCCTACCTGCTCTAAACAATCTGTCTGGTTGGGCCCAATGACCTGCATTTCACTTCCCTTTCCACAGTTTTCAAATATTTAGATTGATGAACAAAGTGCCAAGATGTGCTTTTTTTTTTTTTTTAAGCCCTTCATTTTTAGCTTTGTGGAGGACCAGAAACTTACCTCCATATTAAAGATACAGGGAGTCCCCGAGTTACGATCATCCGACTTGCGAAAGACTCCTTCTGAACAGCAGACGGCGCCGGCGGGCACAACGGAAAACGACGCTGGAAAACATTGCAAACGCCGTTCTGCGAATTTGCGTCTGGATTACGAACAAATGCGACTTCCGAACAAACAGGCAATCTCTAACCTGTTCGTAACTCAGGGACTGCCTGTATGTAGAGCAGTGTTCAGTTAAAGTGGAAAAATGCCCTTTAATTCAGTAACTGTCAGTAACTATTTTACATTTTGTGCTGGAGTTTTCCCATTGAAAATATCCTTACAATTTGACTGCCTACATCACCGGTGTCTGAGCAGCAACTTGGGTTACCTTTTTTTTATGTAGCTTTCAAAAGTTTTTTGGGTTACCTTTCGAACCACTTGCTGCAACATTTGATTCTGTAATTAGGATTTCAGGCAAAGTTATTTTGACACAATTAACATTTTCCCCCATTTTGAATGGCTGAAATGACCAATTTTGGAAATTGTCACAAAGTTTGAAATATTGGACATACACAGATAACGTATGCTTGAAGGAGTATGTTGTTTGGGGATTGAGTGATTTATCTACTTTCACTCTATTTTTACACTATTTTTAGAGCATTTCTTCACCAGAAAGTTCGCCTGAGTTAAACCGAAGATCCAATAGCCAGGAGGTACGTTTTTCTAAGCCTATGTTCTGTTTTCAGTGTGCTTTTCTCGTTACTAACATAAAGTAAAATGTACAGCACTAACAACAAATACCTAAACCCTCATTCACATCTGAGTGTTCTGTAGCTACAAAACTTTCAAAATTAAAATACACATAGTTTTAAATTCGTGTCTGTTTACACCTGAGCACTCAGGCACCTGTCACTCGGAGTACACAAGCTTTTTTTCAGGCAGAACCTGCTTTTGGACCTTTTAGATTTCAATGGGAGTGCCTTAAAACAACAAACACATTTTAAATGTTTTCAGCCACTACTATGAAAAATCTAAGCCAAAAATACTCCTTCCCAAAAGAAGGTCCTATATCACGGCTCTAAAATGCACCAAAAATGTTTAAAAAAAAAAAAGAAGAAAAATCTCAAAGGCTTTAAAATCACCTGAATACACAAGCTATAAAGCATGGGGTCTCAACCTGTGGCCCTCCAGCTGTTGCAGAACTACAAGTCCAATGGGGCATTGCAAGCCACTGACCGTTACAAGCATGACTCCCAAATGCAGAGGGATGATGAGACTTAGATGTAGTTCTGTAACCACTGGCGGGCCACAGGTTGAGAACCCATGAACTAAAGTGTGAATGTGAATCATTGTTCACTTTCGGTGTGCTAGAATTGCCTACCCAAGAGCAGACTATATATCCCTTGGAAAGAAAGTTAAAATGTATCGTGCCATTAATTATCTAAAAACACAATGTGGTAATCGAGACATATAGGAAGCCTAGGACATACATAAGAGAGGTATACAAAATCTACTTGTTCAGGCAGATGACATATCTTAGGAGTTAGATCATCTCAACCATTAGGAACAGTAATGCAGTTAAGAATTTAGACATGACAATGTGGGACTAAATGGCATAATCAGGTCACATAGAACTTAAACCAAAAAAGAACATTAGGGAAAGCAAGTTCTAACATATCTTATCCAATCCAGAAGAGAGCTCAACGGGCAAAAAAAAAAACGAGAGAAGACGAGAAACATAACCTTCTTCCTCAAGAACAAAAATTTCCCACTTGTGTATGGGCAACTCTAATAACCTACCCTAGAGGGAGATGTCAAAAGGTATTTAACTCTCATACCTGCAGCAGTCTATGCATGACCAGTTGAGATGGACAAGTCCCAGAGTGTCCAACCATGTCTGCCATGTAGAGTAACATTTACGGACTGCATTTGTATGTTGGTTCGTTTATTGTTGCCATAAAAGAAAACGGTTAACCTGGTGTACATGACGATAACCAGAATCTGGTGGTGATCTTTCGTGTGATATATGAAAGTACTGCTACATTAATTGGAGGGGTATGAATTCTCATCTACTGCTCCCAACAAATAAGGATCTAACGGAACTTGGACCTTGTACACTAAGGAGATGGCATCTGTCCAATAACTGAATAATTTGGGGCAACGTCACATCATATTACAAGTGAGCCCTCCTCTCTGCAACACTTACGACATATGGGCGAATCTCTCCTCCCCCAGCGGTGTAGCGGTATAGTAGTGCAGTATGCTCTGTACAGTAAAAAGAGATTATAACTTGTGAAGGCGAAACAGTTGGTAGGAATGGACTTGTAAATACAGCTCCAATACTTTACCACTAATGTCCCCTAAATCCTGTTCCCAGCTTCACCTGCATGGCAAGGATGCAGAGTCTTGTATGGTAGAGCTTAACGCAGAGTAAATCTGTGAAATCGTATTATCTGGTTAATGGAATATGACCAGTAGCAGGGGATGGTCAGATTTTACAAGAGTGGATTGGTGTCCTTGGGCCTGAAGTGCCTGTCTTAATTGTATTTATAAATCTGCTGTCTGGATAAATTTAAATGAATTTGCAGGCCTGAGAAGGATTTTAACTCGTTTTGATTATATAGCTGAGATATAAATTGTATGCCTCCCATAGCCAAAATCCCTTCAATTTGCACAATTCACTGTAGACTGTATTGTACCATAATGGCATTTCTGGAATAAAGCCAGTCAATCCCAGGCGGCCTTTAACAGTAGTCCCAAGCTTTCATATAAGGAGAATTGTGGGTTCCGACTTCAAGAAAGGGGGAATCGATATTGCACGGATGGGATCTAAATCGTCTGGCAATCCAAACCCTCCCCATTTGGAGCTGGGAGACATAAAAGTAGAGTCTAGGCCCTAGGGTTAAGTAATGCTAATTCCCCACGGTCTTGACTGTACTGCAGCATACAAAGGTGGGTTCTGGCCACCTTCTTTTTCCAATTAAGGGACCTAAATAGCGTTTCAATGCGTGTAAATCATCTACAAGGTATCCATGTGGGGAATTACAATAATTCACCCTGCCAATAACCAGATGTTACATTTAGCTTGCAGCCTTTTTTTAAATAGGGGAAGTAGGTTAAATTCCAAGTATTTGGAGGGGTCGGCGGTAACCTGAAGAGTGTTCTACAACTCTGCTGTTCCCTACTGCGCATGCGCAGTAGGGAACCGGCTGTGAAGCTGTAGTGCCTCCTGTTCGGTTTCTCTTATCCAAGATGGCCGCAGCACCCGAGAGCCACTTAGATTTTATAGGTGTATAACATATATTGGTACATATGTGCATTACTGTGCTAGTCAATTAGTCCAGAGCACTTGCTGCTGTTTTTTTGCACCTCATTTCCCATGTTTTCATCCATAGTTGAATCACTTAGCCTGGTTTCCATGTCCTATGCACGAATGAGACAGAATTTGAAATGTTTGTTGATGGCAGGAAGCAGTTTGTTTTCAAAGGGCTGGAGAGCGGTACGGTGTTGCAGGCACACGATGAAGCATGGTGGAGGTTCCGTGCAAGTTTGAGGCTACATTTCTACAAATGGGGTTGGAGATTTGGTCAGGATCAATGGTGTTGTCAATGCTGAGAAATACAGGCAGATACTTCTCCATCATGCCATACCATCAAGGGGGCATATTGATTGTACCCGAATTTGTTTTGCAGCAGGGCAATGACTCTAAATAGGCAGCCAATGTCATTAAGCACTATCTGGGTATAGAAGAGTCATGGAAGTTAGTTTTCACCCCACAGAGCCCTGATCTCAACATAGTCTGGGATAACACAGATGCAGAAGAATTTGGGGGCAGCTTACATCCACAAAAAATCTGTTGTTCTCCAAGATGTTTGGAACAACCTACCTGCTGAGTTCCTTCGAAAACTGTGCACAAGCACTGTGTACACCTAGAAGAATTGATAATGTTTTGAAGGGTGGTCACACAAAATAATGATTTGATTTGGATTTCACTTATGTTCATTTACTATTTATTTTGCCAATTGATTAAAAGGAAACTATTTGCATTTCTATTTCTGAAAGGATTCTTAATTTACAGCATTCTTTCACAGCTGCCTAAAACTTTTTCACAGTCCTGTGTGTGTGGATATGTAGTATACAAGCAGTTACTGCTGTTGTCAGAGCATTTAAAATGTATTTAATACAATGATAATAAAGTATCTCATGTGCAATAAAATTTAAGTATCGCAAATGCATGAAAATTCAGAGAGGCGGTTGTCTTCTGCTCATAGTACAGTTTCCAGAAGGGCACTTTTCAGAATTTTAATTCCTCATAGCATGTTTTTGTTTCTAACAGGCTAATGAACGGGCAGCACCAGCTCTGGCTATGAACTCTTTCAGAAATTCTAACTTAACTGAAATGGGATTGCAGGAAATAAAGACTATAGGTTACGCTAGCCCGCGGAGTAGGACAGATTTAAACAGACCATGTACATCAGAAAGTGAGTCTGTACCAGATCATCATTTAGGACTTGAAATGAATGAACAGGCTGCACTGCAAAAAAACATGGAGTCCCTGTCCCGGGAAAGGACTGATTCAAGCAGCCAGCAGGAAACTGCTCTCTGTGGACGGGGCACTGTGTTTTCTTCTTGGATGAAAAGCCCTGAAAGGACAGGGGTGAACTTTTCTGCAGTTAATTCAAATTTAAGAGACTTGACTCCATCACACCAGCTGGAGGTTGGTGGTGGATTTCGAATGAATGACTCGAAGTGCCTAATTCAAGAGGATGCCCGAGCTATATTTATGGAAGGTTCCATGTTTTGCCCCTCAGATGAAGGACTTATGTCTGGATTTGGAAGAGCACTTAGTAGTGATGGTGTTCTAGATGGAAATGGAACACCTTTAAATCCTCCACAAAAGAAAAAGGTTAGCTTTTTTTTTTTTTTTTTTTTTTTTTTTTTTTACTTTTTGCTCGTTTCATAAAGGAATGTTTTTTGTGTTTTTTGCTTTCATTATGACATCTTTTAAAAAAAAGTCTGACCTACATACACCAGTAAAATCACTTGCTGTTTAAATTTTATTGTGGTTAAAAGGCTGAGGATACACCTATTGTCAGGGTGTAACCTGTTACAAATGCACTGATCCCAGTCCCTGTTTTCAGAACGAGCTGGAGATCTTCTCCCCCTTGCCCGCTGTTGCATGCTTCAAAAAAATAAAAGAAAGGCGTCCGAGGGCTGAAGGGTTTCTCTGCTTGCCCAGCCACCTAATCCATTCACGGTGTTTTGTGAATGGGAAGAAAACAAGTCCTGACAGCCTTTGCGTCAGATTGTAGTTCTTAATGAACTACTGGGGCCTTGTTGACCACTCTAGTTTGTTCATTAAGCTTCCTGTCAGAATGTAACTGCTTGCCTGTATCGGGAGGTACGGGCAGACCGCTACACAGACAGTCTTCAGGACTGTGGCATTACACCAATGATCTGCTGATCGTCGGTGCAATGCTTTTACATGTTCCTAACAAAAAAAAATGCATGTCTTGAAAGAGCAATGCACAGCTACGGCAGTTTGCACGGTAGTGCCAACCTGCTGCAGTATAACTGTGGTGGCTGGTCGGCTAGCGTTTTAAAAAAACGTATTGAGTACTTAGGGGGGAGTATTGGTATTTGTACTCAGTCTTGAAGTGGTATCAGTGCAACCCTTCCTCCAAAGTTTTATTTTTTGAGAAGCCTTGGAGAATAAAATGGAGGGTGTTGCAATAGTCACACGGTAGTTGCGCAGTGTTTTTTCAAACGCAGATTTTTTGGGGAAAAAATAGTGAAATTATTTTTAGTAAACAAACGCAAAATTATACCTAATTAGTTGGTATAATATAAAAGCTATTACAGCAAGTAAATGAATACCAAACATGTCATGCTTTAAAATTATGCACATTTTCAGAACACTGGCAAAATACAGTAGATTAAGTTATCCATAGGGAATGCTTTAACCACTTCCGGACCGGCTCACACCGATATGTCAGCACTTTGAAGAGGGATATCGTTGTTATGACAGCAGATAGCTACCATAACCTCGGTATCCTCTTCAGTGAGTGGCCTGGTTTCAGATAAAAGTGGTCGCTTTGGTGCGAGATCAATTTTATCGGTGGCGGGAGAGGGCCCCCCTCCTGCCACTCTCTGGTGCCCTCCACTGCTTACCGGAGTTAGCGGTAGCGACGGAGGCGATCGGGTCATTTCTCTGCCTTGGTATGGAGACCCATCTCCATACCATTGCAGAGCGGAAGTGACGTCAAAACATCACTTCCGCCCATAGCTCTTAAGCCCCAAACCATTTGGCTGGCCAAAGACCAGAGCACATTTTGCGATTCGGCACTGTGTCACTTTAAATGACAATTCCGCGGTCGTGCGACGTGGCTCCCAAACAAAATTGATGTCCCTTTTGTCCCCCAAAAATAGAGCTTTCTTTTGGTGGTATTTGATCACCTCTGCGGTTTTTATTTTTTGCGCTAAAAAACAAAAATTAGAGCTACAATTTTGAAAAAAAAAACCAAATACTTTTTGCTATGATAAATATCCCCAAAATATATATATATATATATATATATATATATATATATATATTTTATTATTTTTTATTTTTTTTCCAGTTTAGTCTGATATGTACTCTTCTACATTTAAAAAAAAATAAACTGTTGATCGGTTTGCACAAAAGTTATAGCGTCTACAAAATAGGACTTCGTGTTATGGCGTTTTTATATAAAAAAATGTTTTTATTTTTTTCTTGTAATGGCGGCGATCTGCCATTTTTATCGTGACTGCGACATTATGACAGACGCTTTTTTGGGACCATTGTCATTTTTACAGCGATCAGTGCTATAAAATTGTACTGATAACTGTAAAAATGACACTGGCAGTGAAGGGGTTAACCACTAGCTGGCTATGAATGTGTTAAGTGTGTCCTAGGGAGTGGTTCTAACTGTTAGGGGGCATGGCTACGTGTGACACATCACCGATCATAGCTCCCAATCATAGGGACCTATGATCAGTGACAGTGTCACTAGGCAGAACGGGATATGCTTGTTTACATTAGCGTCTCCCCGTTCTCCAGCTCCGTGACACGATCATGGGTATACCCACGGACATAAAGTCTGGGGGCCCTGTGATCTTGCTCACGGTAGGGTATTGTGCTCCTTTTGCCCAGCCGTGCCATTCCGCTGACATAAATGTACACGCGGTGGTCGGCAAGTGGTTAAAGCAACTTTTTTTTTTTTTTTTTTTTTTTTTTATTGACATTTTATAATTTTTTTTTATTATTATTGCATTTTAGTGTAAATAGAAGATCTGAGGTCTTTTTTACCCCAGATCACATATTTAAGAGGTCCTGTCATGCTTTATTTTCTGTTACAAGGCACGTTTACATTCCTTGTAATAAGAATAAAAGTGACACAATTTACCCCCCTCCTCAAACATCTGTAAGTGATCCAGTGGCTGTATAGCCGCTAGCATTACTTTGACATTGTAGGGTTAGGAAAAAGATGATACCGGGATCATAATTTGTATTGCCGTGTGTGCCCGTTAGGAAGAGTTAGGTTCTCCAAATGAAAGTTTCACTGAGAATGAAAATAAATCCAACATGTAGTTACCACCACAACAGAAACACAGGGAACATTTCCCAATGGGATCACTTGTTACCGGAATGATCCTTCACATTGAAGAACTATACTCTACAAGTCTACAGAACAGGAAGCGAAGGAAAATCTCCCTAATGGCAAAAAATTTGTACTTTTAAAGATCCCTCAATCACTTTTGGCTTTAGATATATGCTGAGCACCTCTGAATGAAATGCAGGCCAATATCACTGTAGACATCTGTAATTGGCCTTTTTTTGTATTGTAAACCTTTATAGCTTCTTTTCAGTAATTTATTATGCCTTGTAAGTACGGTATTATATGAATGCATTTTTATGCAGGTATCCTTGTTAGAGTACCGAAAAAGACAACGCGAAGCAAGAAAGAGTGGCTCAAAACCGGAATCTTTGTCCTTGGTCACACTTTCCCCACATCCGGAGAGCGGAAATCTTGTCGGGAACTATATTGGTGAAAATTGCAGCAACAGTGTGGAGAGTGTGGAGCCAACTGAGAGTGTAGCTAATGTGACTGCTCCCCTGCCAACTGAAGCCCCGAATATCTCCACGGAGGATACAGACCAAACTTCTCCAGAAATGGATGCCGCCTCGAGTGAGAAAAGTGATCCTGAGGTGCAGTGGTAAGCATTTCATCTCCACTTTAAGCAATATCCAAATAACACACAGGTTTAGATTTATTTTCTTACATCAGGGGACACAGAGCCATAGTACTTACTATGTGGGTTATAGGGCCACCGATGGGTGATGGACACTGGCATGCCTTAAGGCAAGAAATGTACTCCCTATATAACCCCTCCCACTACTGGTGTTGGTCACGAGTAAAGTGCTGAGCTCCACTGGAAGCTTCCCTGCTGGGGCTAGCCATGCTGACCGGATCCGTTCTGATGTCCTTTCATGGGCTAAATGGATGGTACCCGGGCCTCTTGTCCGAAAAACACAAGGTTTTGCTTGCGACCGCTTCTCTTTAGAGAGCTGGACCCTGGGATCCAGTACTTTTTGGTAGTAAGGTCATAACGTTTTTACTGGCAGGGTGCTGTCGCAGGTCCAGGATTGTGGGTAACCTGAGGTTCCCCTGTTCCTAAAGGTTTCCGTGAAGAGTGAAGATTGGATTTTTATCTCAGATAAATAACCCTGCTGCTAGGAAAAGGTAAGGGAGATTCTCAGGCAGGACAACATTATACATAGGAAAGTGCCACTGGGGGCTGTATTGAGCACTCACCGCCTGATGCTGGATTTACTCCCCCCACCATGTCTATGGTTTTACATGACGCATGAGCCGCCGCTCGCGTGGGAAAACACTTTGCTTTGAAAGGAGGTGGGAGGGCATGGCTAACCCTTCAGACGCCGGCCACACGTGAATGAAGTGTTAAAACGCTGTGTATGTGTAGCTGCTGCTGGCTGTATAGGAACAGCAGGAGGATGGCTTGTTCAGGTTAGTGACTCAGTCATTTCCCTTTTGACACATTATACTTTACCAGGCTAAATGAATTAATAGATTAATAGCAGCTTACAGCGCTGGACTATAGCCTAGCAGTGTACATTCTTTTTCTGGTATTTCCTCTGCTTTATGCTTCAGGCTATGAGTGGTAATGGGACCAGGAACTCCTCCTAAGGGTTCTAAAGGGGTCAATGGTTTTCACTATAAACTAAATCCATTTCCAAAAGGATGTCATCCTCCTCTGAGAGGGATGCGGCTGGTCAGATTGAGCCATCAGGGGAAACTTGTTGCATAAACACTTCAGTCCCTGTATATATCATACAAGAGGTTTTTTTTCTTCTACCATTGTAATGTGGAAAGAAGATTGATGCTATGATGTCTCTCCATAGTGGAGCTAAACATGGCAGATTCCCATCTATTGGCCAGGAGCCTCTTATTGAGGTGCAGAGGCTGGGGATGAGGTAGATCTTCCCAAACATTTGGAAGATACTTATTTATCCTCTTCTGAGGATCCTAATATGGAAGGAGTAGTATCACAAGACAGGCTTTTGAGGAAACCCACCTCTAATTGGGTTCATTCGAACCCCCCCATCTGGAGAATTTTATTTCAAATTCATGCATGGCTAAAAAAAAAGCTTATGTATTCTGAATGGGAACATCCGGATAAACAATATTCTCCACCCGAGAAATTCTCCACGCTTTATCCTATAGAAGAGGATTTTTATGAAAGAAAATGGGGGGGGGGGGGGGGAATCCAGCAATTGATGCTGTAATCGCCTCGGTAAGCAAGAATCTCACATGTCCGGTGGATAATGCACTGATGTGAGGAACCAACAGATAAAAATTTGTAACTTCTTTCTAAAAACAATAGGTCTTTAGCAAGTTCAGTAGCGCAGCCTGTTCTTTCTGCAATTGGTGTATCTCAGTCCATTAAGGAACAGTTTGTGGAGATACTTAAAATTCTGCCTGATCAGCAGGCCCAGCAATGGGCTAGTGTATCAGACACACTATGTTTCACAGTAGATGCTATGAAAGACGCTATCATTTAAGCCTTGTGGCTTATGCTTGGACCAGTGCATTCTCGCAGAGTTCTGTGAAAAATTGGTCAGCCGAAGCATGGTGTAAAAAGCTCTTAGCCAGTTTTCCCTTTCATGGTGAACGGCTATTTAGAGACGATCTGGATAAGTACATCCAAAGGATCTCTAATAGAAAAAGCTCTCTTTTACCAGTAAAGAAGAAGTTCAAATATTTCTCCTTTTAATCGTGCTAACTCTCCTGTGCCAGGGGCATCAGCCTCTAGGCAGTCTCAACGGCCTCAACTGTCAGGTTCAAGGGAAAGTCCCCAAGGGCAGCACCAGGATCAGAAGAGATCTTGGGGCAGAAAGCCCACAAAGCAGAATGCTAAAGCCTCCTCATGAAGGGGCGCCCCCGCTCGCTCAGGTGGGGTGGAATTCTCCTGCAATTCTCAAGATCTGGCAGGAACAATGTCAAAACAAATGGGTGGCTTCTGCAGTTTTTCTCTAGGTTACGAGTTCTGAAAGTTTCCATCTCCTTGTTTTTTCTAAGGGAAAATGTTCCCAAGGATCCAGAGTAAAAGAAGTCTCTCTTTCTGGCTCTGGATCATCTATTATCCCAGTCTGTGACATCAGAGGTTCCCTTAGTGGAACAGAGCACAGGGTTTGATTCAAACATTTCATGGTTCCAGAACCAAACAGGTAAGACCCATTCTAGATCTCAAAAATCTGAATCGTCACTTAAACATCCAATCCTTTCGCACAATCCGATCGGTTGTGTCCATCCTGCAAGGAGGGGAGTTTTTGGCTTTAATCGATATCAGAGATGCATATCTCCATGTGTCAAATTTTCCAGCTCACCAGAAATTTATGCGCTTTTAAATATAAAATCATCATTTCAGTTGTGGCCTTGCCATTCAGTTTAGCCACAGCACCACGAGTGTTCTGAAAGATTCTGGCACCTCCTTTAGCCAGATTAAGGGCTCAAGGCATAACGGTCCTAGCCTATTTAGACGATCTACCTTTAATAGATCATTCAGTCTTGGGTCTAAACCAGAGTCTGATCGCAGAATCTCTGGGTTGGATACTCAACCTAGAAAAATTCTCCTTAAAACCATCAAGGACGATTACAGTACTTGGGGCTGGTTATGGATACCGTACAGAAGAAGGTATTCCTACCCCAGACGAGAATCCATTCCATTTTAGAACTAATTCAACATATCAAAACAAAGAAAAATCCTTCCATTCGGATGGGCAGGAGATTGTTGGGGGAAATGGTGGCCTCCTTCGAGGCCGTCCCTTATGCGCAGTTTTCACTCAGGACTGCTTCAAAACACTATTCTGTCGGTCTGGAATAAAAGGATTCAGGCCTTCGTTTTTTCCCCAATACGCTTGGCTCCCGACGTAAGTCAGAGCCTAAATTGGTTGTTAGGTAGAAAAGATTTTCCCTTTTGCTGGATGTTTCCTGGAAAGTGTTAACAGATGCCAGCCTTCTAGGCTGGGGAACAGCCTGGGAAGAAGATTCTGTCCAGGGGAGATCGTCCAGGTTAGAGGACCTTGCCTATCAAAATTTTGGAAAATTCGAGCAATACATCTGGCCCTAGAATCTGGGACGGTCAGAATACTGTCCTGTCAGCATTCAGTCCGACAAGGCCGCGGCTGTGGCTTAAGTCAATCACCAGGGGGCACGAGAAGTTGTGCAGCCGAAAAAGAGGTGAATAATGTTCTAGCTTGGGCAGAACACAACATTCCTTGCCGATCGGCAACTTTCATTCCAGGAATAGAGAGTTGACAGATGGACTACTTGAGTCACCAACAATTATTTTCGGGAGAATGGTCTATTCGACCCGACATCTTCCTAGTGGTATGTCAGAGATAGGGTGTTCCGGACATGGACTTATTCACGTCCAGATTCAACAACGAAGTCAACAACTTTGTGTCGGGAACAAGGGATCCGCTAGCAGGCGGAACAGACGCATTAGTCCTCCCATGGGATCAGTTTTTTACTGATCTAAGAGTTTCCTCCAGTTCTGCTACTTCTGCACCTTTTTCCGCAGGATCAAGCCGGAACAAAAGGAGGCGATTCTGGTGGCCCCAGCAGGCCCCAGAAGAATTTGATTTACCAAGATCATAAAGATGGCAGTAGGAGTCCGTTGGACTCTGCCATTATAGCCAGACCTTCTCGCACAAGGTCCAGTATTCCATCCTACCTTATGGACGAAAATTTTAACAGGTTTGACTGTTGAATCCCACTTTATAAAGGATTGTGGGTGATCTCCTTCAGGTTGTTTTTCTTGATATGGATCCAGGGGTTGGCACCCCAGGAAGAATGTCATAGGCAGGATCCTTGATTTCCTGCAAATGGCATCTGACAAAGTTGGCCTCGACTTCCATCAAGGGCCAGATCCAGGCCTTGTCAGTGTTTTCTTTCGATGGCCTCTTGCTTTCCAATCTTGATGTGTATCTTATTCAGGGGGAAACCTGGATTAAACCCCCTATTAAGGTAACTCTATTCCTTGGGATTTGAATTTGGTCTCATCGGCTTTGCTGAATCAGCCGTTTGAGCCTTTACGAGAAATTCCCTTGGACTTTTTTTTTGACAAAAATAATCTTTCTGATTGCCATTTCTTCTGCTAGAAGAGTATCGGAACTAGCAGCTCTGTCTTGTAAAGAGCCGTATTTGATCATGCATAAGGATGAGGTGGTTTTATGTCCTCATCCTGAATTCCATCCAAAAGTGGTAACAGGTTTTCATTTAAACCAAGATATTATTCTTCCTCCTTTTTCCCCAGAAGCCTTAATCTGGGGAAGAGAAAGCACTACAGTCTCTTGATGTAAGAGCGATCTGATTATGAGTAAGGGCGACCGCTCAGGTTCGCAAAACACATGTTTTGTTTGTACTGCCAGAGAGTCCAAAATGTGGACAGGCAGCGTCAAAATCCACTATTTTCCGAATGGATTCCTCAATTGATTGTTCAAGCTTCAGCTTAAAGAAGAATATTCTTCCTTCTTATGTTAGAGCACACTCATCCAGGGCGATTAGTGCCTATTGGGTGGTGCTTTATCAGGCCTCTATGGCTCAGATCTGTAAGGCCGTGACTGGTCTTCAGTTCATACGTTTATCAGATTTTATCAAATCAGTATTAAAGGTCATGAGGATATTGCCTTTGGGCGCAGTATACTGCAGTATGAGTCCTCTGGCCTCCTGTTTTTTTTTTTTGTTGTCTCCCTCCCTTCAGTTGCCATTGCTATGGCACATCCCACATAGTAAGTACTATAGCTGTGTGTCCCGAGAAGAAAACGGCTCACCTGTAAAATCATGTACATCAGGGGACACAGAGGTCCCTCCCTTCTTGGTATACACTTGTATTGCTTGCCTACAAAACTGAGGACTCCCAGTAGTGGGAGGGGTTATATAGGGAGTACACTTCTTGCCTTAGGTGATGGATGCTGGCACGCCCTATCAGCGGCCCTGTAACCCACATAGTAAGTACTATGGCTCTGTGTCCCCTGATAATAATAATATATCTATGACACGCACACTACTATTTAACCACTTCAGCTCCGGAAGAATTTACCCCCTTCCTGAGCAGAGCACTTTTTGCGATTTGGCACTGCGTCGCTTTAACTGACAATTGCGCGGTCGGGCAACGTTGCACCTAAAACAAAATTGGCATCCTTTTTTTTTTCTCTTGCACAAATGGAGCTTTCTTTTGGTGCTATTTGATCGTCTCTGCATTTTTTTTTTTTTTTTTTGCGATATAAACAAAGAGCGACTATTTTGTACTTTTTGCCCCCCCTTTATTTTTTCCCTCAGTTTAGGCCGATATGTATTCTACATATTTTTGGTAAAAAAAAATTGCAATTAGCGTATATATTAATTGGTTTGTGCAAAAGTTATTGCATCTACAAAATAGGGGCTAGATTTATAGCATTTTAATTTTTTTACTAGTAATGGCAGCGATCGGCTTTTTTTTTTTTATCATGACCGACTTTATGGTGGACATATCGGACAATTTTGACACATTTTTGGGACCATTGGCATATTAACCAGTTCCCGACCAGCGCACGCCGATGTACGTCGGCAGAATGGCACGGGCAGGCATATTGGCGTACAGGTACGTCCAATCTTCAATGCCGCCCTGGCATCGCGAGCGCACCGGCGCGCTTGCGTGCCGGTCGGGACCCCCGTGAGTCCGGTCGCAGGTCCTGCGGACTCGATCGCCACGGGCATACCCGCGATCGTCTCACGGGACGGGTGAATGGAGAAATGCTGTTTACAACGGCACTTCTCCATTCAGACTAGCAACTAGTGACGCTGATCTCTGCTCCATGTGATTGGAGCAGAGATCAGTGTTCACTAAATGAAAGCCCAACCCCCCACAGTTAGTAACACACCCCTAGGAACACTTAACCCCTACACTGCCACCCACTGGTTAACCCCTTAACTGCCGGTGTCATTTACACAGGAATCACTGCATTTATATAGCAAAAATCGGTCCCAAAAATGTGTCAAAAATGTCCGATGTGTCCGTCATAATGTCGCAGTCACAATAAAAATCGCTGATCGCCGCCATTGCTACTAAACAAAATAATTATAAAAGATGATTAATAAAAATGCCATAAAACTGTGCCTATTTTGTAAACTCTATAACTTTTGCGCAAACCAATCAATCACTTATTGCGATTTATTTTTTATTTTTTTTAACCAAAAATATGTAGAAGAATACGTATCGGCCTAAACTGAGGGAAATTTTTTTTTATATATTTTTGGGGGATATTTATTATAACAAAAAGTAAAAAATAATGCGTTTTTTCAAGATTGTCGCTCTATTTTTGTTTATAGCGCAAAAAATAAAAACCGCAGAGGTGATCAAATACCACCAAAAGAAGGCTCTATTTGTGGGAGCCACGTTGCATGACCGCGCAATTGTCAGTTAAAGCGACGCAGTGCCGAATCGCAAAAAGTGGTCTGGTCTTTGACCAGCAAAATGGTCTGGTCTGTAAGTGGTTAATACAGTGATCAATGCTATAAAAATGCATTGATCACTGTAAAAATGTCACCGTCAGTAAAGGGGTTAACATTAGGGGGCGATCTAAGGGTTAACTGTGTTCCCTGGGCAGTAATTCTAACTGAAGGGGTAGGGGACTGACTAGAGGAAGTGACGGATTGTGGTTGCTAGCTAATGGGAACACATGATCTGTCACTCCTGTTTACACACACTCGTTCCTGTTCTATGTCTCCTGCTCACAATCGCTCGTGGCCAGCAGTCATCACAGACTCGTGCTTGCTATCCCGACCCTGCGAGCCGACCTATAGCTACTATAGTATAACTGCGGCGGCTGGTCGGGAAGCGGTTAAACTGTGTGGCACCTCAGATTTCAGCTTTGTTCACTCGACTCGCTTCACATTTGGTGCAGGTTTTAAATTTTTCACCCACATGTTCAAAATCTGAATTTCTTGCTAGAAAATTGCTTTAAATAATTACAAAACTATATATTTTTAGGAAAGCAGAGGCCATGTTTCTCAAATAGTGCATTTTTTTATAAAAATATATAACATGAAGATTGCAATTGTACTGGACACAGGACTTTTTTTCTTAGACTATGGTTATTTTACTTTGTAGCTTTTGAGGTTCCTTTGAAGTAAAGCATGGAAGCATAAAAGCCTGTGTAGTATAGTAATGTGCTTTACTAAACAAGAATGCAATACAAACTACTCACAAATTTAGGAAAACAATACACATTATTATTATACAGGTTTTATATAGCGCCAACAGTTTGCGCAGCACTTTACAACATGAGGGCAGTTTACAAAATATACATGCAACAAAAGCTATATACGCTTCCTAGTAAATGAGCATGGACAGTGTTCATGATATGGAACTACTGAAAATGACTTAACTTAGGTTATAGTTTAGATTGTGTCATCCTCTGGTGAAGTTCCCTCCTTGCACAGATTTTCTTTGTTCTTAACCACTTCCCACCCGGCCAATGCACATATACGGCCAGGTGGGAGCCGTCTACTCCTGATAGGACGTTCAGGAACGTCCATCAGGGGGAGCAGGATCGCGCCCGCGCAGCGGCGCGATCCCGATGTGCCCGTGTCACCCGGACACGGCGCATCTCAGATCGGCAGGAGGGCTCTGTGATTGGCCCTCCTGATCACATGACGGCCGTGTCCAATCACGGCCGTCATGTGATGTAAACAAACAGCCGGTTGCTAGGCAATCGGCTCCTCCTCTCCTCACACAGAAGTAATCGCTGAGGAGAGGAGAGCAGATCGCTGCAGCCGGCTGATGATCAGTGAGTATGAGCTGTTTTTTACAGCTTTTTACTCACTGATCACTAGTCTAGTGTAGTGTACACACATCACCACACAGTAAACACACCACACAGTATAAACAAAATGTCCCCACACATGTCCCCAAAACATACATGTCCCCAAATAATAAAAACACATGTCCCTAATAATAAAAACATGCCCCCACATATGTCCCACTAAAATCACATGTCCCAATGATTATCTGCACACATATGTACGTGATCACCTGCACACATATGTACATGATCATTTGCTTACATATGTCCGTGATCACACAAACCAATTATTATACACTTAACGGAATTTTTTTTACCAAAAACATGTAGCAGAATACATTTTGGCTTAAATTTATGACATTTGATTTTATTGGATTTCTTTTAAAATAGAAAAAAGAAAATATTGTTTTTTTTTCCAAATTTCCGCTTTTTTGCGCTTATATCGCAAAAAATAAAAAACGGAGTCGTGAATAAATACCACCAAAATAAAGCTCTATTTGTGCGAACAAAATGATAAAAATTTCATTTGGGTACAGTGTAGCATGACTGCGCAATTGTCACTGAAAGCGCTAGAGCGCTGAAAGCTGATAATTGGGCTGGGAAGGAAGGGGCCGAAAGTGCCCTGTATTGTAGTGGTTAAAGAGTCCCCTTATATTGTTCTTCCTGGTGATACGGAGTAATCTTCCTCCTATCCAGGATCTCTTACAAAACTCTTTGCTTCACGGACTCCTTCAAGCTAGTGCTTTTTTCTATTCAGGCCTTGGCTGTGTCTCGCCCCTCATTTCCTGCCAACATCACGTCTCGTTTTACTAGTCTCCATGAAACCAGTCAAACAGGTGAATTAGCATATGAATAAAGGAAGTCTAGCTTTTAAAAACCTTAAATGTACACTAAAAGTGTATTTTTTTTTCCCCATATATTTATGCTATGAAAATACTAAAATGGCAATAGCCATAGTTATATGCAGGCTTCTGGTGATTAGGCACTGGCAAAATAAAAAAACCTGCTAGGGCTGTATTGCTTGCCAGAAAAAAACTGGACATAACTCATGCATGAAATGAACAATTACACATTATGCCCTCAGCACCGTTGTGTTGACGCTAAAGAGAATCTAGCTCGCCAAGTCTCTAAAATGTCCCTCATCTTTGTGCATATGTGCAGGATTTTTTGGTTAAAAGCACGGGAAAGGTACACTTACCCAAACAGAGGCCCTTGTTTTAATGGAGTGCCCCATTTTTTATGGCGCGCTTCATGCCACTCCAGTATGAGTTTGAGATATCCCAGGCCTATGGGTACAATCTGTAATTTCAAAGCGGTACTAAATTAAGTTTCTATCTTTGTTCACATTTTGCTTTTCAATCTGCCAGCCTTAGACAAGAAAAGAGATTCAATGGCTGCTGTACACCATCTTCAGCCAAAAGAAGGGGGTTGTACCTTTTGGAAACATAATTTCACGGTTTCTATTCAAACCTATTCAGTCCCAAAACCAGGTTTTTTTATTTTTTTTTGTGCACCAAAATTGCAGATGTAATTTAGCAAGATGTGTCATTGTTACTCTCAGACAAGGGCAATTTCTGGCATCAGTAGACCTAAAAGATGCCCATCTACGCAATCCCCATTTTCCCGTCCTTTTCAACACGTTTTCTGTTTTGGTTTTTGTTTTGTTATTGCTAGTGAAGGCCAATTTGTAACAGTACCATTCGGGCTCTTCTCTGCAACCCCAGGCATTCATAAACGTGCTTGCACAGGTTCCGGCTCTTCTATGAATCCACAGTGATCCTGTCACAGGTTACCTGGATAGCCTTCAACTGACTCCTCGGGCCACTGCCTCTGCTGCCAGCATCCAAAGGAAGAATCATTTTGTTCCAACCTTTGGCTGGATTATCAAGTTTCCAAAGTCTGCTTTCCAGCACTTAGTCTTTAGTACCTGGGCCTAAACTTGGACACAGGCCAAGTCAGAATCTTCCTTCCTCAGCAGGAGGATGTTATTCTTCCCAAATATGACAAGGAAATTGCCCTACATTACCTGGATTTGGTCAGGGCTGTCAGATTTCAATGGAAGGCAGGTGAGACATCAGGGGTCTGATAGGCTTCTTATGTCTTAAAAAGAAAACCTATCCTAGCAAAATTGTATCACATAGTGGACTTTTAAAGTTTTGTTGAAAAAAAAAAAAAAAAAAAAATCCCAAGCTCTTAAACTATCCATAAAAATGTTTTTAGCCTGCCCCTCCCACACCTATGAAACTGGCAGTTGTGCTTCATGTTATGACGCTGCACATTCTGGAGTGAAAGCCACTAGCATTATTATCAATATTTCAGGTTAACTAAAAAATTATGACCTATAGAAAAAAATAGGGCACTTAAGCTTGTTGGCGTTTCCCAGGCCTGCACAATTTTAGTGTTTGGCATGTTAGGTACCCATTTACTCAGCACTACCTCGTCTTTTAAATTGACCTACAAATAGGGTACACAGACACATTACCCAAATATTAACCACTCCACGAAAAATGACGTATCTGTACATTGATGCTAAATACCAGAGTTGAGGGAACAGCCAGCTGCCATAACCCTGGTATTTTCAGGAACGCCGTACATGTTTTTTTAAGATAAAAGTGGTCTCCGCTGCAGTATCACTTTTATTGGCGGCGGGAGAGGAGCCCACACACACCGCACTCCAGGCATCTCTGCCAGCAGCCGATCACATCCTCTCCCGTGGATGCCTGGCTGCCGACTGAGGGGAAGATGGCCCCTGCTCGGGTCCATGGCATAAGAGGGCGGAAGTGACGTCAAACATAAATTCCGCCCATGGCTCTTAACCATGTCCGGACCGCCCGCCTTCCTTTTACGTTGCCACTTTGAAGAGGAATATTGTTATGGCAGCAGCTAGCTGCCATAAACCCGGTATCTTCTCCAGTGGGCAGACCGCTTCAAGATAAACGTGGTCTCTGCTGCGGCTTATAAACTAATCTGTCTGTCCCACTTTGCATGCAATAGTGGAGTTACTCTTTAAATTGGCTACAAATAATTACCCTTTCCACAGGTGCCACCAGGCAGGATATATGCTTTATAGTGAATGACACTTTGTTCTTTTTCCCAGGACTTCTTCAACCTCTGTGGAACAGGTTAGAGAAAGAAGCTATCACAGGGCTTTGTTATTGAGCGATCACAGAAAGGATAAAGATGGCGGTAAGTAAAATGCGTTTCATGTTCAAGTCAACAGCATGATTTATTTTGACCATTTAGATGTGCAATAAAGTAAAATTGTGTCCACTGGAAAACATCCTAGAAGGGGATTAAAAAAAATAAACTGGCCCTGCATATGATTGGATGTTTGCCACAAACTTCTTTTTAGGTTTGTTTTTATCAGTAAAATGGTACAGTATCTAAGTCACAGTATGTTTGTTTTATTTATATACCTAGATGTTGTTACTGCTCTGACGCAAATTTTTAAATTGCCCATTGCTTGTCTGCCCAGACAAGCAGCTGCTTTAAGGATTTTAGAATATCAATTATTTGTAACATGGCAGTTTATCAAAAAACTGAACTTTGTCTATGATTAAGTTGCAGCTGAACATGGGCACACTTTCCCCAGATATAAGCCCAGCTGGCCTGAAAGGCCAAGGTTTTAATTGTATCAATCCTAGTCTTTTTCAGATTTGCTGTAAAAGGTTTAACACAGTAAGTGGGGTCCTGTATAATGACAGCCTACAGATGTACCTTTTACATACAAAAATAGTAATCGTACACCTGTTCTGCAAACACATATATACTGGCTATTTGTAAACTGAATTAACTAAATTTATATTTTTGTATTTAATTTACGGACTTTTAGAAGTTGACCTGGAGAATGGTGAGAACGTAAAAGAAATCCAGTCTCCTGATGCATCACAGCAGAATTGCAGCAGTCCTCCTAGACAGAACACGGTAAGATGTCAGTGATGCCTAATGCATGAAGCATGTTGCCAGTATTTAACATGACCCTTTAGCAGGCATATACTCTTATATCTTTATTACAATTTTTAAGAATTAAATTGATTTTAGATTTAGATGATCAAAATAAAGTCCATATTTATAGATTGTGCAAACATACATCATCTTACAATTTATTGGCATTTATTTATTAAAACAAATCTAGGACCCTACAAACACAATGTCTTTACTTATGTCTTTTTGCTTTTTCTCTACAGCCTTGCTCTGCAGGACCGAAGGCTTCCATAAAGACTGATCCTTCCCAGGAAACCGATGTAAATACATCTTCGGCAGAAACGTCAAGCCCCTTCAAATCAGAGATGCAAGCGAAACAGCCGTCACTTTTAAAATCTCATGTTGCTCAACCTCATTCACAGAAGCTGCCTTCTACACCTTTAAAGCTGCATTGTCCTTCCTCCCCTCATCTGGAACAGTCACCAAAGTCTTCACCGCACACACCTATACAACATGGTTACCTATCACCAAAGCCTCATTCTCAACCGTTAGGGTCCCCGTTCAGGCCACATCACCCTCCACCACATCCGACGGGGACACCACAAAGAGAAAACCATGTTAACTTCTATCCTGTTTCACAAAACCTTCAACCCTCGACTCCCCAGCCAGCAAGTGGACAATTGTTCTCCCAGGCCCAGACGGGACAGTGTACAACAGTCTATACTGCTTTTAATCAACAGACTGTAAACAATTCTGCCCCACCTCCGCCTCCTCCTCCTCCAACAACAACAAACTTTTATCAAAACCAGCAGCCCTCTGGGTCTTTTCAGAACTACAGTCAAATCAAAGGAAGTATTCCCCAGCAAACTGTGTTTACATCTTGTCCAAACCAGGGCCATCCAACCGCCTCTGGGCAACCAGCAATTCAAGGACATCATGTCAATTCGGGACATTATTTGCCTTCACAAAACTCTGCTGTCCATCTTCAGAGCACAGCATCAAGCGTCCCACCCCCTCCACCACCTCCTCCACCGGGATGCCCCCAGCCACACGTGGCAGGTGCAGTTCATGCTGCCCCAGTTGCGAGTGGCACGATTATTCATTCACAGACAACAGGACATCATTTGCCACCACCTCCCCCTCCCCCACCAGGCCCTAGTCCTCACCATTCGCACATGCAACATGTGTCGGCAGGACATCAAGGACTGACAGTGCAACACCAGCATGTTTTAAATGCAGCGCCTCCTCCCCCTCCCCCTCCTCCACCACCACCACCTCAATCCACTAATGTTTTAGGTGGGTCTGGACACCATTCGGCATCAGCACAAGGATTGCACTTACAGACTCACCAAGGACCTTCAATTTTTCCTTCAGGAGCTCATGCCGGTGTAGCCTCATACTCAGCCCAAGCTCCTGTTCACAATACAGTGGGACCTGTGCCACAACACCAGTCCCCTGCAGCAGGACCTCACCATCCAATTCCTAGTCAGGGGACTCATATTCAGCCACAAGGACCAAACAGTATTGCATCCGCTGCAGGGTTTTGTCCCCATCCTGGGTCTGTAAGTCTCCCCCATGGGGTGCAAGGACCACAGCAGGCCTCTACAGTTCCTGGACAGATACCTATTCATAGACCACAGGTGCCACCAACTTTCCAAAATAACTACCATGGCTCAGGCTGGCATTAGATTTGGCTTCATAAATAAACATTTTTGAAATGTGTAAAATTGTACATTTTATATGTACCTTACAAAGGTACTTTTTAAAGCCTGTATATGGAAATTTGTAAAAATGCAGTTATCAGTGCGCTTTCATTTTATTTTTATATCTGTTATCTGTGCTTTTAAGCCAGTTTCAAGTCTTTAGATTATAAGTATACATTCCAGTTCTGTTTGATTGCAGTGTAGGTTATGCTGCAGAACATCACTTGTCGAAATTCAATTCATTTAGTGAATGTTTTGTATTGTATGTTTTTATACATGTGATTTAAATACACAGGTAAAAGCACTAACACGTTTTTTTTTTTTTTTCTGTGCTGTGTGTGAGTATCGCTAACACGCCAGTTTCAATGTTACATTGCTACCTTGCTTATTTACACAATTGTAATTTAATGTATAGTTGTTTTAACAATTTGACTTCATTAGAAGTTTTGTAAATACTGTATTTGCTTGTATATTGCTTTCAGCTTCCACCTCATTTGATAAAACATTGTACATAGTTTTTTTTATTGTATGATCCTTGTGGAAGTAGTACAGTATGACATTTACATTTTTTTTTGTAATATACTGTCACATTGCAGCACTCGTTGGGCATTTTAATTCATGTTAATAAACCACAATTATGTCTGTTTTATCAGGTTAGTCCTTTCATACATTTTACAAAATGTTGAGACATAATTACAGCACTTAAACTGTACATTAAAATGCATTGTCAGTACTTTTTCCTGACTATTCCAAAACTTTTGTATTGGCTTTTAATTTCATACCTTGGATTATTGCAGTGTTAAATTCTTTTCCCATTTTAAACAGAAAATCACTGAATCAATGTGTGTCCTAACTAGGCTCGGCTGTTCTTGCACTGCTTATTGCAGGGGTATGTAACCTCGGCCCTCCAGCTGGGGTGAAACTACAAGTCCCATGAGACATTGCAAGACCCTGACAATCAAAGGCATGACTCCTAGAGGCAGAGGCATGATGCGATTTGTAGTTTCACCACAGCTGGAGTGCTGAGATTGCCTACCTCTGGCTTATGGCATCATCGGTCTGCAGCTCTGCTCACCTTGAAAACCAGCTAAAGCCTGTGGATTCTGGAAGGTCAAAGTTTGGTCATGGTAAGAAAGATCCCTAAACCATTATCAGAGTTGCTTTTTGGCACAGTAGAGCTAAATGGTTGATGTTGACAAAGTAATTACTGCTCCTTCTAACCAGAATACATAGGTTTCTATGTTTTTCGTAAAAGTAGAACCCCTTTCAAGTTCAACCCTAGTTCCAAAAAAGTTGGGATGCTGTCTGTGTAAAATCTACATAAAAAGAATGCAATGATTTGCGCATCTCATAAACCCATATTCGCAATAGAAAGCATACCATGAAAACAAAAGGTGCTTTTGAAATTGATGGCAGCAAAACCTCTAAGTTGTGGCCGGGCCATGTTTACCACGGTGTAGCATCCCCTCTTCTTTTAACACTGTAAACATTTGGGATTTGAGGAGACTAGTTGCTGGAGATTTTGGACGTCCAGCAGGATAGCATGCCAGGGCCCGCCCGTGGGGGCATGCAGCTCTGCGATCGGAGGTGTTGTGTGGCAGTATGCATCTACGATCATAGTAAGGAGCCTCTGACAGAGGCCATGAGCAGCCATGACCAATCACAGCTGATTATCACGTGAACCAGTAAGAGCCGGTAAACAGGAATCCTCAGAATCAATTGGCACATTGATTTTCAGCACAGCCCCCATCAGATGTGCGCATCAGCTGTCACTCTGTGCCCCATCAAAACACCTGTTAGTGCCAATCTGAGCCCACCACAGTGCCCAGCAGTAATAACTGTCAGTACCTTATCATCCGTGCTGCCCATCAATTCTACATACCAGTGCCCGTCAATGAAGGCTTAAACAAAATTTTATGATAAACGTAAACCTTTTTTTCAAAGATTTTTTTTTTTTAGTGTAGCAAAAAATAAAAACCCCAGAGGTGATCAAATACAACCAAAAGTTGACAAATATTTAGTTTGACAATTGCGCAATCATGCTACACTGTACCCAAAGTGTGACAGTGCTGAAAATTGTCCTGGGCAGCAAGGGGCGAAAGTGCCTGGTATTGTAGTGGTTAAAGTATAAATAAAGGCAAAACTTTTTATTTGTTACATTTTGAATTGCATGGAGAGGGATTGGAACATGTCGCGTATCAGGTTTTTACAATTTTTTTTTTTATTGCTGTTTGTGCCCCCATTAGATTCACCCTCTGTCCTGTTTACCATTATCATTGAAAGTAACAGAAAACAGCAGGGTTATCCCCAGAACAGTAATAAAGGGAACATTTTCCAATGGGGACACCAGTTCTAGTTAACTGTGGGGGCCCCCAAGGTATTCCCTTAATTTTCAGAGAAACCTCCTGTTTTGGCTAAGGGAACTGAAGTGAAGGGAAATCTCCCCATTGGGACAGATGGGCAAAAAAAAAGACAGGGGCTATAACACTACCTTACCCTATTCAAAATGGGGAAAAAAAGTTATCTCTTTGGCTCCACTTCAAAGTCTGCAGTTTCATGTTGAGGAATATTATTCGAAGATTGACGATTTTTAGACACTGTTTTTTACAGATTGTATGACCTCTGCCCATTTTTACTTCTAAAGATCCTCTGACTTGGTTTACCCAATTAGCTGAAAAATGTTCTTCCAGGTATTCCTTCTTGGTACCACTTTGCCAGATTTTTGTTGCCCTGTTCTGACTTTTTTGAGATGTTGCCTTTAATTTCAAAATGACTATTTTTTTTACAAAAATTGTAAATTTCCCTCATTTTAAACATTTGATATGTTTTCTGCTTCTATTGTGAATTAAATGGATTCATGAGATTTTCAAATCGTTGTATTCTGTTTTTATGTAGATTTTACATAACATTCCATCCTTTTTGTAATTGTATAACTTTGATATCATGCTTTTACATAATTTATTTGTAAAATCGTGTGTATTTTTGCAGTTTAAAAAAAAAAAAAAAATTATGACTGGTACTTGTATAGCACTGATAATTTTTGTGGTGCTTGACATGTATATATTCCAGACATTGGGAGTAAGTCACACATGTGCAAGTCTCAAGTGGCGAAAAGCAAGCGAGTCGAGTCCCTGCTAGAAGTCAAGTCACAAATCAAAATACTGATCTACCCCATTTCCACCTTTTAAATTAGTTAAAAGTCAGTGTTCAGGAAAGATTTTTTTATTTTCAACATTAACAAAACTGCTTTGTGCTTTTTTTTTTCTTGGCATATTAACCACTTACAGACCGGACCATTTTGCTGGTCAAAGACCAGACCACTTTTTGCGATTCAGCACTGCGTCGCTTTAACTGACAATTGCGCGGTCGTGCGACGTGGCTCCCAAACAAAATTGACGTCCTTTTTTTCCCACAAATGGAGCTTTCTTTTGGTGGTATTTGATCACCCCTGCGGTTTTTATTTTTTGCGCTATAAACAAAAATAGAGCGACAATTTTGAAAAAAACGCATTATATTTTACTTTTTGTTATAATAAATATCCCCCAAAAATATATAAAAAAACATTTTTTTCCCTCAGTTTAGGCCGATACGTATTCTACATATCTTTGGTTATTATTATTGATTGGTTTGCGCAAAAGTTATAGCATTTACAAAATAGGGATAGTTTTATAGCATTTTTATTAATTTTTTTTTTTTTTTTTTTACTAGTAATGGCGGCGATAAGCAATTTTTATTGTGACTGCGACATTGTGGGGGACCCATCGGACATTGACACATTTTTGGGACCATTGTCATTTATACAGTAATCACTGCTAGATAAATGCAGTGATTCCCGTGTAAATGACACTGGCAGTGAAGGGGTTAACCAGTGGGTGGCAGTGTAGGGGTTAAGTGTTCCTAGGGGTGTGTTACTAACTGTGGGGGGTTGGGCTTTCATTTAGTGAACACTGATCTCTGCTCCAATCACATGGAGCAGAGATCAGCGTCACTAGTTGCTAGGCAGAATGGAGAAATGCTGTTTACACGGCATTTCCTCCATTCAGCCGTCCCGTGAGACGATCGCGGGTATGCCCTTGGCGATCGAGTCTGCGTGTCCCGCGACTGGACTCACGGGGGTCCCGACCAGCGCGGGAGCGCGATGCCGGCGGCGCGCTCCCGATGGCAGGGCGGGATTTAAGATTGGACGTACCTGTACGCCAATATGCCTGCCCGTGCCATTCTGTCGACGTACATCGTCATGCGCTGGTCGGGAACCGGTTAAAGAAATACTTTGAATGCCCAAACAGCAGACAAGGAGCAGAACACTCAGTTATTTTACCCCTCAACAAGGACTACATTTTTTCAGGCTTGTTGGCCATTTAATTGCTAAGTTCAAAGTTTGAACTTCAAACTAATAAAGTATTTTAACCTCGAAATCAGTGGACACAATGCCAACATCTGGACACTTGAATGGTGATGAGAATAGCCACTTAAAATGCCAGATATGGGGGTGTGCAATGGATCAGTTTTAGGGTTTTAATATACTTTGTAAATAGCACTTTATACATTTATAGTCAGTGGTAGTTGTATCCTCTGCATTATGCCCTGATAAAATAACATTTAATTAGTGCAGGTCAGTGTGATAATCACTATGATTGCATCAGCTAGCACTTTCATATAAAAACTATTTTTAACATATGTAAAACAAGTGACCTAATGGACAATTTCTGAGTGAGATTTTTTTTTTTTTTTAATCAATAGTTTTTATTAAAGTTTAAATTTTTATCAAGACAGATGACAGAAATGACTAAATAACAGATCAGTTACAGTATTTAGATACATAGATAATAGTATGCAAAAATAATAAAAAAATATAATATAAAGAAAACCATATTAATTATCTCAATTATAATAGGGAGGTTATTAATACATCCATTGTGGAGACAATACACAAAAGTAATATAAATATTATCTTCATATATTTATATACTGCCAATTCAAGTAATTCAAAGATGATGAACCTAAATATATTCCCGAACACCCCTATGGGTGCTAAACTGTGTTCGGGACAGTAATAGTAACCTGTCATTTACTATATACAAAACAAAGATTAAAATATTACAGCGGGGTAAGTAATTTTTTAATTCAAGTTATCTAGGAACAAAGAACTCGTGCAATGTTTTGGGGACTAAGCCCATTTTAACCATGGCTGCCATATTTTATGAGTATGTTCTTTTTTGAGGCCGAAGAGCTAGAATTGATTCATAAATAATGAGTTTGAGTCGATTCTATCACTTCTTTTATGGAAGTAGGATTAGGATTTTTCCAGTTCCTTATTATACTGGCTGACAGCAAAATATGTGTAAACACATTTCTAAACTGGATAGGATCAAGATCAATGGATAATAGAGCCAGTGAGGGATTTGGGGGAATGACTGTTTTGGTAATTTCAAACATAACTTGAAAGATTTGTTCCCAATACTTCCCAAGTTTAATGCATGTCCAAAAGGTATGTAATATATCACCTTTTTTGCCTCCAATTTGTCGTCAAATGTGCCGTTGAATTTAGATATTTTCTCAGGAGTAAGATACCAGCGTTGAGTCAATTCAATGGATACTTTCCATAATGTAGAGAAGCGTGTGGCTTTATATGTGGTGTTACAAGCTTTTTCCCATTGGTAAACTGTATAGGTGTATCCTAAGTCTTCTTCCCATCTAATTAAAGGGATAGTCTTTGTAAACACACTTTTTTGTTGAAGAAGATTATAGAAAAGAGAGATCCTTTTGTTGATGTATGGGGATCTTAAGGAAGGACCAAGCCGATTGGGGAACATTATAGGAGGGATGGGAGGTTGGAAATGCAATTCTTAGTTTGGATGTAGAGGAATAAATCTGAATTTGGCAATTGAAATTTCTTTTGAAGTGTAGGAAATGGTTTGATCACCCAATTGTCAAGTAGATCAGATAGATATTTAATTAACTTCTCTATCCATGGTGTAAATGAGGTTGTCTTCATGAAATTATGTAGAGTATTTAGCGGAATTTGGACTTTTTGGCAGGAAGAGGCTGTGAGGAAGTTAGATGCAGAAATCGAACCCAGGATTTAAGTGTTGCTAATATTGTTGGAGATGCGAGAAGGTATCTTGGCTCCAACTGCCATGGAAGGAATCCATATTGATAGATTATTTCCTGGGATCTTAGCAGTTTCCATCTTCCCCCAAATTGTAGATGGAGGATATAGAATCCATTCCTTAGACTGTGTGAGAACCAAGGCTAAATAATAATCTTGGAAATCCACATACCCTGTTCCCCCAGCTTGACGTTTCTTCACTAAGTTTGAATGAGCACATCTAGATTTTTTACCCTGCCAGATGAATCTAGAAAACAGAGTTTGAAGGGATTGGAATTTTTTTTTAATGGAATTGGAATCGGGAGAGTTCTAAAAAAAAGTATAAAATTTGTGGAAGGTGAAGCATTTTAAATGCCGCCAAACATCCCATCCATGAAAATTCATGGGATGCTATTTTAGTGAGATTTTCTTGTAATGGATTACGAAGTGGAATATAATTATATTGGATCAGTGTTTTACATGAATTTGATAATTGAATACCCAAATATTTAATTGTACTTTCAGTCCATGTATAAGGGAATTTAAGATGTTTAGTAGTATTTTCATCTATCCCCAAGTTCAATATACAAGATTTATTCGCGTTAAGCCTGTAATAAGAAACTTTGCTGAACATATTTAGTGTTTCCTGAATTTCCGGTAAGGATTTCACAGGATCAGTAATCATAAGATCATCATCTGCAAAAAGGTTGATTTTATGTTCTTGTTCAGCAATGGTAACTCCTAGAATTTTTTTGTAGGACCTTATACTCTCAGCTAGGGGTTCAATAACAAGGTTAAAAATTAGGGGAGATAAGGAGCATCCTTGTTGTGTACCATTTGTTATTGGGAATGGAGGTGATAAAGAATCCGTAGTATACACTCGAGCCGAGGGGACAGAGTACAGGGCTAATATTGCTTTGTTGATTTGACCTGTTAAGCCAAATTTAGTCAGAACTGATGACAGGTATCCCCAATGAACTCTATCAAACGCTTTTTCAGCGTCAAGCAACAGAAACAAGAATGGCGATTTGCTGAGTTCTACATGGTGTATTATATTTATCATTCTTCTAGTAGCATCTGATGCTTGTCTTCCTTTGGTGAAACCCGATTGATCTCTATGGATAAGAGAGGGTAACAAACTATCTAGTCTTTTGGCTATAAGTTTCGCATAAATTTTAACATCTAAATTGAGTAAGGAAATTGGTCTAAAATTTTTAGGTGAAGATGGTTCCTTATCTGGTTTTGGAAGAGTTAAAACAAGAGCATTCAGCATTTCATTGGGAAATGATGAAGAATTGGCTGCTAAATTATAAATGTCACATAGTATAGGTGCTAGAGTACTTTGAATTTTTTTTTAAATATTCCCCTGTAAAGCCATCTCGACCAGGTGATTTCAAGTTAGGAAGAATACGGATAGTTTGTAGAATTTCAGGGATAGTAAAGGGAGAATTGAGAAATTCTAATTGTTGTGGGGAAATAGATGGAAGTTTGACACTCTCCAAAAAGGTGTTATTCTCCTCCTGAGAAGGTTGATGGGTATCGCCATCGTTCTTAATGTTATATAAATCATTATAATATGAGCTAAATGCTTCAGCTATTGAAGAAGGCTTAAGCAATTTTTCATTAGTGTGAGGATGGTAGAGGAATGGAAATTTAGTCTTAGACCTTTAATGCGTAATGCCATTGTTTTCCCTGCTTTGTTCCCTGTTGCATAAGTGGTAGCTCTGAATTTTTTATAGGATTTCTCATGTGTCTCTAGAAGTAGGGTTCTTTAATTCATTACGTAACTGGAAAATTTGTGTTTTAATGAAAGGGGAAGGATCATTTTTATTGTGTTCCTTGGCTTTGGCTATCTCCTTAGTAAGGTCATCCATTCTCTGAGTTCTCTTTCTTTTAGCTTTAGAACCTAATTGCATAAACACCCCTCTCATAACAGCTTTATGAGCATTCCATAATATCATTGCATCAGATATAGACGTCAAATTAATTGAAAAGAATTCAGTAAGGTGTTGGAGTGTTGTGGAGTAATTTTCATTTTGGAGAATATAGTTATTAGCTCTCCATATATATGAATTTGGTTGGGATGATGTGGTTGTTATAGACATGCTAATAGAAGCGTGATCCGACCACGGGGCTGTATGTATATGGGAGGATGAAATCTTGTCAAGCAGCCATTTATCTGTCAAGAATAAGTCAATTCTGGAGTAGGTATTGTGCCGTGGTGACAAATATGTGTAATCCCTTTCATTAGCATGTCCATCTCCACACATCAAATAAGTCATTCGAAGTTATGAACTTATCAAGGGGAGAAGCATAGCGTTTGGACTTAGCAGAAGAATCCATATCATTGTTTGGAATCAAATTGAAATCTCCACATATCAGGAGATGCCCTTTTTTAACTTTCTTCACCTCCTCTATAGTTTTTTTTTATGAAATGCATTTGCCTCATTCGGAGCATAAATAGATACAAGGGTGTATTGAATATTGTTAATGGTACAAATCAAAAAAATATAGCGACCTTCAGGGTCAGTGATACAATTATCTAATTGAAATGTAATAGTATCTCTAATGGCTATTAACACCCCTCTTTGTTTTTTGGAGAATTTTGTTTGAAAAATATGAGGAAAACGTTTATGTTGACATTTGGGAGCTGTATCTTTAGCAAAATGTGACTCTTGAACGCATATGTCACAATTAAAGGATAAGGCAGACCTCCACATAGAGGTTCGTTTCGCTGGGTGATTCAGTCCCCTTGCATTTAGGGACAATATTTTGAAAGACATATTAATATAAATCAAAATTAGATGTTACTATAATTCTATATATTCCTAAAAGAATATTCCCTAGTTTCTATAACGCTTAAACTAAATATCTAAGTATTTGTTATATGATCAGTTCACAGTTACTATTAAATCATGCACACAACAATTTGTAGATTTTTATATTTTTTTTCAAACCTATGGAAAAACGAGTTATTACTCTATTAGTAGTTATTTGGCAATATATATTGCAAGAGGAAAAAAAAAAATATTAATTAAAAAAAAAAAAAGAGAAGAAAATAAACATGAGTAAACAAAAAAATATTTTCCAAGAGTCAGCAGTAATCCACTCAAAGGAATGCTGACCAAGATAGGGGGTGAAGTTTAAGTAGTAAGGTATTGAGCATCAAACCAGACCGTATATGTCAGTAATGCATATGAGTTAACAGGCAGGAGTAGTTTATTTGTATTCAATTCTATTTTGTTCACGTTTTTGTCCAAAGTGGAACAAATCTGTTTTTTCCTTCAAGGCAGGGGTGTTATGTGGAAGATCAACTATAATACCCCATGTTTGGAGTAATTTCATGCCATCTTCAATGGTAGATATAGCAAAATGTTGCCCGTTGTAAGTGGTCAAGATAGTGGCTGGAGGTCTCCATTTGTATGTGATCTTATGATTAGATAATGCCTTTGTTACAGTTTTGAGCTGTCTTCTCATTTGTAGTGTAAATTGCGAGAGATCGGCGAATAATTGTATATCTGAGTATGGTGGTGGGAGAGTAGTTAGCTCCCTCGCTTTGGAGAGAATCTGCTCTTTAGCTTGATAAAAATGAGTTCACAGAATAACATCTCTGGGAATTGATTCTTCTAGATGTTTTGGTTTGGGAATTCTATGAATACGATCAATTGTAAGTTCAATCGGCGATAATTCTGGCAATAATGTAGAAAATAGTGTATTTGCATAGTTACGCAAGTCCAAAGGTAGAACTGACTCTGGTATTCCTCTCATTTTAATGTTGTTTCGATGTGAGCGGTCCTCGAGATCTGCCAATTTCATCTTGACCCACATGGAATCAGCTTTTTGTTCTGTACATGCATCCACTAGCTCATTCACTGTTTCAGTGCATTCCTCCATTTTGTTTTCAACGTATTGCAGTCTACCATCCATATCATGGAGAATAGATTAGATATAATAGATGATTGTAATGACACAAGCCTTTCTTTTATTGTGGTATCTAGTACTGGCTGACCTGATGTTGGGAAAGCAGCTATAGATGTCTGTGTCAGCTGCCTGACAAGTTGAATCCAGCTTCATCTGTGATTTTGCGGGTCCCTGAGATGTTAGGGATAGTTGAGAGGAGCTATTAGAATATGAGGATGATAATTCCTCATCTATTTCAGGTGGATGGCTATCAGAAAGGTTTGTGTGAGTTTTATTATTTTTCCTCACAGCTCCAGCGGCGCCATCTTGGATTTTAGTGTGCTCACTGCTCTGTTTAAATGTAAATGATGACAGCTTTTTTGGTCCCCTTTCTTGTCCTCTTTTGCGAGACATTATTGCCCCATACTGTCCCAGGAGTACTGCAGAGTATTTAGGTATGTTTTTAGAGGAGAATACCTGCCTGTTTTTTGCTGTTAAACGTCTGGCTGTGCAGAGCTCTAGGCTTAAGCAGCCATCTTCTTCAGTGCCCAAGCCACGCCCCCTGAGTGAGAATCTTTTTGAACCAAAGATGTGGGCTTTATTTTTTGATTGTGCATTGTACACCAGCAAATTAAAACACATACTATATAAAAATATACTATGCATATACAATATATTAAACCTAGGATTGACAAGATATCTTCTCTATTAACCCGCGCACGACGCTGTATGTCGGCAGAATGGCACGGGCAGGCGTATTGGCGTACAGGTACATCAACTTCTATATGCCGCCCTGCCATCGCGTGCCGGTCAGGAACCCCATGAGTCTGGTCGTGGGTCCCGCCGACTATTTCTTTAACCGGTTCCTGACCAGCGCATGACAATGTACGTCGACAGAATGGCACGAGCAGGCATATTGGCATACAGGTACGTCCAATCTTCAATCCCACTCTCCCATCGGGAGCGCGCCGCTGGCAGCGCGCTCCCGCGCTGGTCGGGACCCCCGTGAGTCCGGTCGCGGGACACGCGGACTCGATCGCCAAGGGCATACCCGCGATCGTCTCACGGGACGGCTGAATGGAGGAAATGCCGTGTAAACAGCATCTCCCCGTTCTGCCTAGCAACAAGTGACGCTGATCTCTGCTCCATGTGATTGGAGCAGAGATCAGTGTTCACTAACGCAAAGCCCAGCCCCCCACAGTTAGTAACACGCCCCTAGGACACGGTTAACCTCTACACTGCCACCCCTGGTTAACCCCTTCTCTGCCAGGGTCATTTACACAGGCATCAGTGCATTTGTATAGCACTGATTGCTGTATAGATAATGGTCCCGCCATAATGTCGCAGCCACAATAAAAATCGCGGATCGCCGCCCTATTAGTAAAAAAAAAAATAATAAAAAATGCCATAACTATCCACTATTTTGTAAACGCTATAACTTTTGCGCAAACCAATCAATCTTTTATTGCGATTTTTTTTTATTACCAAAAATATATAGAAGAATACGTATCGGCCTAAACTGAGGGGAAAAACTTTTTTTTTTTATATATAATATTTTTTTTGGGGGGGGGATATTTATTATAACAAAAAGTAAAAAATAATGCGTTTTTTTTCAAAATTGTCGCTCTATTTTTGTTTATAGCGCAAAAAAAAACGGCAGGGGTGATCAAATACCACCAAAAGAAAGCTCTATTTGTGGGAAAAAAAGGACGTCAATTTTGTTTGGGAGCCATGTCGCACGACCGCGCAATTGTCAGTTAAAGTGACGCAGTGTCGAATCGCAAAAAGTGGTCTGGTCTTAAGCCAGAAAAATGGTCCGGTCTGAAAGTGGATATAAAAATGGCAAGGATGAGGAACAAGGAAATGACTTCTCACTAGTGTGTGTGTGTGTGTGTATGTGTGTGTGTGTATGTGTGTATGTATATATATATATATATATATATATATATATATTTATATATTAAATTACTTCTCACTAGTTTTATATATATTAAATTACTTTATATTAAATTATACAGTATATTATAAACTGTCAGGCAGCCGTGTACCTGATCGGCGGCAGCCATTCCAGTATTCAAAAGCTGCTTTTCCTCGTCTGTGATAGGTGGAACACTCAATTTCCCAGCATTCAGTGTTCCGCCTATCACGGACATCTGCTCATCCTCATAACACAGACGAGGATGTCCGTGATAGGCTGAACACTGCCTACTGTGAAATTGAGTGTTCCGCCTATCACAGACGAGGAGGCACGGCTTTTGAACACTGCAATGTCTGCCATCTGTCTGCATGACACGCTGATCAGGTAGGCAGACTGCGGTTAGTGGTGGTTAGGGGTAGTGTTATGGTGCCAGCTTGTCAAGTCATTGCAAGTCATAGCCAAAGTCAAGCAAGTCCTCAAACAGGTGACTCAAGTCTAACTTAAGTCAAGTCATGTGACTCAAGTCCCCCACCTCTGATATATTCTACATTCACATTGGTCCCTAGCTCAAATTCATACATTCACATACTAGGGCCAATATATACAGGCAATTTATCAGCATGTCTTTGGAGTGCAAAAGGAAACTGGCGTACACGGAGGAAACGAGAGAACCTGCCTAATCCAGGTGCTTAGGATTTGAAATGATGACTCTAGTGCTGCCAAGGGAAATTTACCTACCTTTGTTTTTTTTAACATTCTTCTGACTATATGCAGGGAGAGTTTTTACAATCCCACATTTCTTTTGTTCTATGATTCTTTGCAGATCAGAAAGAATGCATGCAAAAGAACAAAATTATAACTTATGAATCACAGATATCAATTGTCATTTTTTTAAGCACAACTTTTAACGTGCAAAATGTTTCATGACAGTGGGCAACACAATTTGGTTATTAATATGGCTCTTAATATGGCCTTTGATAAGTGACATTCACATTCTTTCGACTGCTTGCAAGACTTAAGGTGTATAGGGCTTTCTGTATCATTTATTGAGGGACACACCTTCACCTAAATGCAGATGGAGTTGATGCTACCACCTTCAGGAGTAAGACTCTAGGTGCAAATTAATACTTAACCATGCCTTTTTTTTTTTTTGGATTTTCATTGGAGTTGTTTCCAGTTAAATGAAGATTTTTTATTTTATTTTCCCCTCAACCGTCTCACCGATGAGCGCATGCCCTCCCCAAGAGAGGGGCTGCACTTAACGGATCGCCGCTAGCCTCAAGGGAGCTGTACTCCTGTTATCTCCTTCCTCTTCTCTAAATAGATTTTTTTTTTATTGCTATCAGCAGTGCTTCTGAAACAGGTGCATAGGAGGGGTGAGTATGTCTCTGGGAGGGGATTGCTTCCTAGCTGTAATCTCGGGTGCCAGCATGTCTAAGATCCAAAAAAAAGCGTGACAGAGGAAAAAAATGCTTTTTCCATCCATCATTGGATCAGGTGACGACAGACTCTGCGGTCCGTCATCATCCAATCTCCCATAGGGGAGAGCAGCGCTCTGACAAGTTCATCCCTGCATGGTGTGCAGAGACAGACCTGACGGAGCGATCCCTGCTGAGCAAGTGGATGTCCATAGGGCAGATCATCAATGATCTGTCCCGTGTGAAAGAGCCCTAAGTGTTTGTTAAAAAAAAAAAAAAAAAGTGGGTGACCTCTCACTCTAATTTCCCACCTTAATAAGGCTGCAATTACATGTTCTGAGGAGGCCTTTTCCTTTTGGGATCCCTCAGATAATTTCAAAAGCACAACCAACACTTGCTGTATGCAGCCTTGGTGACCTTAATCCATCCAATTATTGCTTAGAAGATGGTTTCTCAGACCTTTACAAAGTAGGTCAAGCTCCTACACCAAAGGTTGGCTACAGAGCAGATCCCTGGTTATGTTGAAGTAGTAGATCAGATAGTTCAGGGACTCCAATACTTGTGCAGCCATAGTCCCCTGTATGAACCCCTCCACAGTAGTCTTACAGAGCTTCCTAGGTCTTAAAGTATGACTAAAGGCAAACCTTTTTTATTTTCAAGTTTTCTATAGAGGGGAGATGAATTAAAACACCTGTCCATTTTTTTTATTGCTGTCTGTGTCCCCATTCAGGAGATTCACCCTCTCTAATTGTCCTGTTTATCATAATTGAAAGTAAAAAAAAATCCCAAATTTTGGGTTGTCCCCAGAAAACTAGTGGAGGGGAAATGTTCCAATGGGAACACTAGTTCTGGTGACCTAGGGGTTCCTAAGCGATTTCCTTAACCACTTCAATACAGGACATTTATACATCCTTCCTTCCCAAATTTTTAGCTTTCAGTGCTCTCACACATTGAATGCCAATTACTCAGTCAATTTCATTGGCTCTTTACTGCGATCGGGGGTTGGGCTGTGTCAGGGTGACAAACCGCATCACTGATCGCCACTCTGCGCAAGCTAGGGGTGTGCACGTGAGCCGTGCATGTGGGCAATGCATGTGACCGGCTGTGACTGGACACAGCTGGTCACATAGTAAAGAGCCATGTGCATTCAGTTTTGTTCCGAATCGAAATTCGGACGAAATTTCATTATTCGGACATTCGGATGCATCCGAATTACTGAATTGCAATGCTAACGAATTCAAACGAAATTTGAATCAAATTCGAAAAATGACATTTTGCGACCCGAATTTGGGGCCATGTATCTCGAGGCCACTTATAGCTAGGAACCCCAAATTTGGTATGCCAACACAGTAGAACTAGCACTACAACATATCCAAATTTCGGGGTTTCTAGCACCAAGTGACCCTGAGTTACGGGGCCCCAAAGTCGGATCGCAAAATGTCATTCTCTGCTTCAGAAAAGTGCTTGACATTTTGTGACCCGACTTTGGGTCACTTAGAGCTAGAAACAAATGTTGTAGTGCTAGTTCTACTGTGTTTGCGTACCAAATTTGGGGTTCCTAGCTATAAGTGGCCCCGAGATATGTGGCCCCAAAGTCGGGTCGCAAAATGTCATTCTCTTCTGCAGAAAAGTAATATAAATGAAATAAGATGTGTGTGTTTTTTTGCACTGGTACACTGCAAGTATGAGAAGTTGATGTGACAGATGTATATAAGTAACTAACCATCTTCCAGAATTTCTAATTCAAATAGAAAAGATTAGAAAAAAAATATAATTTAATAGAATAAAATAGAAAGAATATACAACCATCTTCTGAAATTCAAATTTCAAATAGAATAAATTTTGAATAGTATGAATTCAACATTTTTAATTAATTTATTTTAAATTTGGATAGAAAATATTATAATAAAATAGACTAGAAAAATGATAGAACAGAATAGAATATATTATATTTTATTCTGTTCTATTGTTTTTCTAGTCTATTCTTTTATATTCTATTAAAATCTAAATCATATACTAAATTCGAATTTTCCGAAGATGGTGGTTTTATAATATATATATTTCTTTCCGACATTCTAATTTTGTATAGAATGAATTTGAATAGAAAAAAAATGGAAATAGAGAATAGACTAGAAAAACAATAGAATAGAATATAGATACTATCTATTTCATTTTTAATTTCTTTTGCAGATTACTATTTGTTTCCATAAGATCTCCTGCAGACTATTAGCATCTATTTAAATTTTTGGCAGATCTCCTGCAGACCATTAGCATCTATTTTTTAGCAGATCTCCTGTAGACTATTAACAGCCATTTCACTTCTTCTTTTGCAGATTTCCTGCAGACTGTTAGAATCAATTTCATTTTTTTTTGGAGTTTACTATTCATTTCCATCAGATTTCCTGCAGTATAACAACATATATTTCATTGTTTGCAGATGTCCTGCAGACTATTAGCATCTATATCTAAAGGAAATGGCTGTTCTAATGCAAAAAAATTAAAATGAAATAGATAGTAATAGTCTGCAGGAGATCTGCAAACAATGAAATAGATGTTAATACTACATTAACTAGCATTAAGAGTCCTGTTGTGCTGTACTCAGAGATATTTTTTGGAGGCAGTACCATGACCTGCTGGCCTGGCTGTTTGTGGGGCTTTCCTAGAATGAGATTTTCAGGCTCTTGGTTGTGAATTGTGGCACTTTCCAGACCTGTGTTCTATTTTTTAGCTGCAGAATGCTTTCCAGAGCCACAACTTTGACACAGCTTCAAGTGGTGTTCCTGTTTCTGAAACTTCACCTGTAAGGAAGATTGGGCTGAAGCAGCAGGAGCTAACCCACCCTTGTACTGTTGGTTATTTATTTTTAAAATATTCTGCCTCCAGCTTAAAAGAGGAAGGCTGGCAACTTGGATGCTCTTGAATAAAAGTACTTTATTGGTTACATGGGTACAGGCTATACTATGATGCATTTCAGCTAAGAAGCAGTCATCTAAACTGACGCGTTTCAGCTAAGCCTTGACAAAGACTTCTTAGTCAAAATGCATCAGTCTATAGGCTGCACCCGTGTACCCATGTAACCAATAAAGTACTTTTATTCAAGAGCATCTGAGTTGCCAGCCTTCCTGTTTTATGTATCATATCTGTGGGGCCTGAACGTCCTGACTAGAGCACCGGATCAGTTTGTGGACTTCTATATTGGCAGTGGAGCTGGGGTAACAATTTGCTTCTCTTATCCTGCCTCCAGCTGCCTGAGTTTGTTATTACTCAGGGCCTTGCTTCACTTTGGTCCTAGTTGCCTTCTGCTATGTGGTGCAATAGGTCTAGCAGGATAGTCCTATGGAATACTTTTGCAAGGCACTGTATGGTGATTGTCAATGGTTATAATCACAATGGGGTCAATTCACAACAGCAAATTGCATGAGATAATTGGGGTCATGTGACACATTTAACCCAAATATTTCATGCAATATAAAAAAAATGCCAATTCACTACAGGTTTATGTGGTATTTACAGCAAAAACTAAGAAACATTTGGTTAATACCACATAAACTTGTATAAAAGTCAATAGATAAAACAACCAAAAACCGGATCCAGGCATCCCCCATGTAAATGAGCACGGGGTACATAGTATACATAGCGTATCTAATGCACTTTGTTCACTACCATTATTCCTCTTGGGATAACCCTTTAAGACTCCTCTGCCAGTACTGGACACCCTTTCACTGTTTCCACCTTTTACCACTCCACTACTGGTGCATCACAGTTCACCATGCAATTCAACTAAATAAACAGCTGACATTACTTGTCCAGTTAACTGCTTTATTCATCTCCTTGCATGCTCAAGTTGGTGTGTTATTGCCCAGGAGCAATTTAAAGCTCCTGGATATGAACTTCTGTTTGCATGGAAATCCTCTCCAAACTTAACAGTATCCCACCTCCGCGAGCCCCGCTCCCTGCCTGGGACCTCCGCCAGCACCGACACAGATCTGGTGACGCGCTGCCTGTCAAAAGCCTTGGCATGGTGCAAATTGACTCTTCCATCTCACCAGGGCCCCTTGGACACACAGAGACCTGCAAAGACTTAACATTCCCTGTTCATGAACAGATAGAATGGCCAAGCTATGATGATTGGGTCACTAATGAAAGGATTTTTACTGAATATCCAGTGGAAAAAGAGTTTACAAACAAGTGGTATATTCCTGTGGCTGGCCCTGCTTTATCTGTCCTAAACAAACATGTCACTCTAACTACTGAAGATGTTATTTTAAAGTTTCTGCTGACAGAAAATTTGAGATAATCCTGAAAGAGATGTTTAACCTGGCAGAGCCCAGCCCTGAACCCAGCTCTTGCTGCTATTTTTGTATGTCAGACCACAGCTAACTGAACTAGAGCAATGAACAAGATACGTATCTGCACATTCCACTTTACCCACATCGTCAGTGCATTGTGAAATTCATAGGGGTAGGCAATAATTGCACTGCCCTTTCACAAAGGTCTTAGCACCTCTGCGTGCCCTTCTGAAAACTCAGGGCATCCAAGCCAAAGGCTATTTAAACAACCCTTTTTTGAAGGATTCATCTACCTCCCAGCTATCAGAAAATGTCCACAGGAGAATTCGGATGTTCCATGCCTTCACTTGAGTAATCAATTTAAACAAATCTGCTCTCCACCGTTCCCTGTGCCTGGAATATTTGGGTCTGGTCCTGGACACTTCCCAAACAAAAGTCTTTCCCAGAAAAGAAAGTTCTTCCTCTAAGAGAACATGCCCAAGAGACATCTCACATTGAGATTGACATTTCTAGGCCCAATAGTGGTCTCCTTCAATGTACCATTTGACCAATTCCATTCAAGAATTCAACTCAACATCTTGTCAACCTTGAAAAACATAACATTATCATTATCCCCAACATTATCAAAGTCCTTCCTTCTTCATCACTGGAAGGTTATCACAAGTCTCTCAGGTTGGGGAGGAGTGTCCCAATTAGTTTTACTGGTGGTAACCAAGCTCCCCCTCAACATGTTGGCACTCAGAGCAGTCGGTTGACCATGCATCACTGGACCAGCCTTCTGAAGGGACACTCCATCACGGTACAGTCAGATGTGCCACAGCTTTGGCCTACATCAGCCATCAATAGGTCACACTGGGGGAGATTTACTAAAATTGGGGCACTCAGAATCTAGATTAGCTGTGGATAGTTGTCAATCAGCGTCTAACTTCAGCTAGTTCAAATAAGCTTTAACAATACAACCTGGAAGCTGATTTTTTTTTTTTCTTGCACTCTCCAGCTTTCATAAATCCCCCCCCCCCCTCCCCCTCCCATGTCTACTTGCCTGCCTTGAAGAAAGCAAAGCAGATAATCTCAAGGACAGAAATACACTGCCCAGCGATCTTCCCAGGAGTGGACAACTGGAAAGTGGATTTCCTCAGCTGCCAACACCTGAATCAAGGGGGACGGACCCTTAATTCAGATGCCTTCAATCTGACATGCCAAAAATGGAGGACTCCAAATGTCAACATCCTAGTCTCCAGATTAAACAGTCTACCTCTGTTTGTTGCCAGAACCAGGGATCCTCTAGCTCTAGCCTTGGAAGCTTTAATAATCCCCAGGTCTCTTTTTGGGCTAATTGACACCTTCCATCCAGTGCAAATTCTGCCTCGTCCGCTCCAGAATATACAACATCCAAAGAGGAAAACTGTGTTCTTAATTGCATCAAATTGGCCCAGAAGAACCTGGTACACAGACATACTCTTAACAGGCCAGATCTACTATATGAAGGCTCTCTACTCCATCCTACTTCCCAGTCTCTGGCTTTAATGGCATGACTCAGGCCTTAAAGGACAGAAGGGTTTCTGAACTGTGATTCCTAACTTGCCAAACACAAGAAAAGCCTCCTCCAGGAAGATCTATTATAATACTCAGGGATCACTTTTTGCCTGGAAAGAACTTAGACATTTCAATCCTAGAAATTACTCTGTGCCTCACATTCTGGCCTTTCTACCAACATGTCTTGACCTTTGAGAGTGTTTAAGGCCAAATTCTAGTCAAGGACTCTAGCCTCACTCTCTCATGTAAGAATCTTTCTTTTGGTCGCAATCATGTCTGTCAGACATGTTTCTGAAATGGAGGCCCTTTTCGGTAATGAGCCTTTAATTATACTTCACAATGACCAGACTGTCTTATGGCCAAAGGCCTTTCTTCTGAAGGTGGTTTCAGTTTTCCACCTGAATTCTCCTACCATCCTTATGCCCAGCTCCTAAGCATCAAAAGCAAATCTCTCTACAGTTCCTGAACATAGAGCCATTAAAACATAGAAAAATATAATTAAACAAATGTCACTATAAATATATAAACCTAGCCTACCTTAAAAGTGGACAGTGTCAATAGGGCAGTGGATGGCGTGTAGACAGTGTTTACAGGGCAGAGGATGGTGTGAATCGTTTATTTGCATTATTAAATTTTTTTACAATTTTTCAGAAACCAAATTGTGGGGCTTTGTTGAAATATCAGGTGTTTAAATAGACCTCTATAATCAGCTTGGAACAACTAGTCTCTTGGGGGGATAATGAGCATCAGCTGCAAGAGCAAAGTCAAAGACCAAATAGGGGAGAGAATCTGAGGGGGCTTTTGCGGCCCCCATGAGGAATGCAATCCTGTCTATAAAATTAGACGTGACAGAAAATTCCTCTCTACATAGATGGGAGAAAGGGTGTTTGGACCAGTGGAGTTCCCAGATGAAGGCAGTGAATCAGACTTGGGGCAGTGGTGAGAACAGAAGGTACTGGGGCCCTTTGGGGAGAGACCATCACCCTCCTCTCAGAGCTGTTAGCTGCGTCTGAGCAAGCAAGATTATCTGACCCTAGCCCCTGCACCCATGATCTGCCATATAAGGTTCAAAAATGTTCCACAAAGAGGTACGCACAACCTTTGCTGCTAAGAGGGAAGGTAAAACCTTCTGTGCCAGGTACTGTAGGCTGCTGGAAGCTAGAAGTGAGAAGTCATATCTGATCGCTGCTGTTAAATGCTGTGTCCTATGTATACATCACAGTGTCTTGCAGTCAGTATAATCACTGCATTACTCAATATGGTTCTTTGCAGCTGAAATCCTGTGTCATCAGCTTCAGCTCAAGCAATTGACAGGGCATCCAATGATGTGTTTAAAAAAAAAAAATACCATTGTAGTGTATATACAGTATTTGTATTAATTATATTGCAGGGTAGAGAATTCTAGGCAATAGCTCTTGGGAATGATTGTTACCCACTATGTTGGATGTAGCAATTACAGGCAACTCGGAAAAAGCCTTCACTCCCACAATTAATGGTTACTTTCCAGTGTTCTGATGCATGAAATATATATTCTTTTAATAAATACTGTGTACTGTGGCAAAAACTTACTATGAGACCACTTAATTTTTTATACTGCTTCAAATTGTAGGATAATTACTCTTAAATATTTTGGACACTGCGGGGGTCTTTTTTTAATTCAAAATTAGTACTGATGAACTCAGTAGTGTGGTTTTAGGTGAGCTATTACTCATAGCAAGGCACTAAAATCCTGGGGACTGGTTTACATTTCAAAATGTATGCACTCAAGTTTTTCTTTTGTCCATCATTTGCATTTTAACCACTTGCTTACTGGGCACTTAAACCCCCCTCCTGTCTATACCAATTTTCAGCTTTCAGCGCTGATGCATTTTGAATGACAATTGCACGGTCATGCTACACAGTACCGAAATTAGATTATCATTTTTTTCCCACAAATAGAGCTCTTTTGGTGGTATTTGATCACCTCTGCAGTTATTTTTTGTTAAAAATTTTTAAAAAGACCAATTTTGGAAAAAAAAAAATTTTTTAATATTTTGTTATACAATTTTGCAAACAGGTAATTTTTCTCCTTCATTGATGTACGCTGATGAGGTGGCACTGATGGGTGGCAGTGATGGGCACTGATCAGTTACACTGATACGCAGCACTGCTAGGTGGTTCTAATTGGCAGCACTTATGGGCATTGATAGGTGGCACTGGTGGGCATAGATGACACATAATTGCCTCTAATTCTTCGGGACCAATGTCCCTTGCAGATAAGCCGGTGATCTGCTTTTTTTCTCCTCATGCTATCAGCGCACCTGGGCGTGCGCAGGGAGCGTGCAAAGGTAAAGGCCGTCATATGATGGCATCCCGGAAATTCAGGTCCGCAATGTGGCAGTCATTCGGCTATAGCGCGGACCGCAAGTGGTTAAATATTCTCCCCAGAAAGAGAGGATGGTCTCCGTGTTAAAATGGATGTAATAAAATGCTGCTTACATCTTGTGAAAAAGCAGAGCTGCGAACAACATTCTTGACTACAGTATAGATCTCATGATCGATTTACTAGCACTAAATTGTACAGATAGTAACAGGGGTCTAGTCATTAACCACTTTCCGCCTGCCATATAGAAAAATGACAGAGACAAAGTGGTTGTGTTATCATGAATGGACGTTGTATGACGTGGTCAGGATAACAAGCCGCTGCATGCCCCCGGTGGCACGCATCGTGGAGATCGTTGTTGCGGCATGTCAGTCTGACACACCGCAACTCCGATTTAGGTAAAAAGTCTCTAACAGAGACTCTTTACCACGTGGTCAGCTATGTCCAATAACAGCTGATCACTATGTAAACAAAAGTATCCGTTTATCAGGTTTTCCTCACTCGCGTCTGACAGACGCCAGTAGAGGAGAGACGATCGGCTGCTCCTCTGACGGGGGGGTAATCAGCACAGCCCACCCCCACAGATGCCCTTAAGGGCCACCAGGGATGGCCACCACTGATGACCACCAGGAATGGCATCCCTGGTGGCCATGGGTGGCAATGTATGCCCACACATGATGCCAATGCCCACCAGCAATACCTGCCAGTGTCTCTTAATCAGTGATGCCAATCAGTGCCACCTATCAGTGCCCATCCATGCCCAGTAGTACCTATCAGGGCAGCCTTTCAGTGCCGCCTATAAGTAGCCATCAGTGTCGCATATCAGTGCCCGGCAGCACAGCCTCATCAGGGCCCAACAGTGAAGGAGAAAACATACTTACTTACAAACTTTTATAGCAAACAAAGAAAAACTTTTTTTTCAAGATTTTCGGTCTTTTTATTTGTTTAGCAAAAAATAAAAACGCAGAGGTGATCAAATACCACCAAAAGAAAGCTCTCTGCAGGAAGAAAATGATAAAAAAATTTGTTTGGGTACAGTGTAGCATGACCGCACAATTGTCATTTAAACAGTGACAACGCTGAAAATTGGCTTGGGCAGGAAGGGGTGACGTGCCCAGTATTGAAGTGGTTAAGCTATTTGGAGCTTAATTAGAGAGGATCAGATCAGTTCTTAGCTGGCAATACAGCACCTCAGCATAGTCATGCTTGTCGATAGGCTAAGCTTGTTGCTATGTAACAACCCTTATGACAGTTTATAATCGTATGATTCCTAGCAATGCACAGCTCAGAGCTTCCATGACAACCAGGTACTTCCATCAAATTCTAGGACCCAAAACAAGATATTCTAAATCAATAGAGGAGGAGAAGGAGGTTGGTATACAGAGATAACTATGTGCTTTTTTTGGGTTTCTAAACCTTTTTTTTAGAATAGCTACATATGAGAATTATTTTACACTTTAAATCATCCACATTGAATAGGAATTGCATGAACGGTAACAGAAAATCTTTGATCCAGCAAAAAGCTTACACCATACAGCACAAAAAACAAATATTCTCTCCCTACTCCTTTGACATACATTGGGGCAAAAAAGTATTTAGTCAGCCACCAATTGTGCAAATTCTCCCACTTGAAAAGATGAGAGGCCAGTAATTATCATAGGTATACCTCAACTATGAGAGACAAAATGTGGAAACAAATCTAGACAATCACATTGTCTGATTTTTGAAAGAATTTCAAATTATGGTGGAAAATAAGTATTTGGTCACCTACAAACAAGCAAAATTTCTGGCTCTCACAGACCTGTATCTTCTTTAACCACTTCAATACCAGGCATTTATGCACCTTCCCACCCAGACCAGACCAATTTTCAGCTTTCAGCACTCTCACATTGTGAATGACAATTACTCAGTCATGCTACACTGTATTCAAACAAAATGTGTATCATTTTCTTCTCACAAATAGAGCTTTCTTTTTGGTCCCCACTGGGTTTTTAATTTTTTGCGATACAAGCGGAAAAACCAGCGGAAAAAAAAAACAAAACAAAAAAAGCTAACACAATTTGTTTGCAAATAAGTAATTTTTGTTCATAAATTTATACTGCTACATATATTTGGTAAAAATAACCCAAATTAGTGTATATTATTTGATCTTTGTGAAAGATATAGAGTCTACAAACTATGGTGCCAATCACTGAAAATTGATCACACCTGATGTACTGAAGGCCTATCATTTCTTGAGACACTAACAAGCCAGGAAAGTACAAATAACCCCCAAATGATCCCTTTTTGGAAAGTAGACAGTCCAAGGTATTTACTAAGAGGTATGGTCAGTTTTTTTTGAAGTTGTAATTTTTTCCCACAATTCTTGGGAAAATTAAGATTTATTTATTTATTTATTTTTTAACACAGACTGGTCATATTAACAGGTTATTTCTCTCACACAGCATATGCATAATTGTAACTACACCCCAAAATACATTCCTCTACTCCTCCTGAGTATGGAGATACCACGTGTGAGACTTTTACACAGCCTGGCCACATACAAAGGCCCAACATTGAAGTAGCACTTTCAGCCGTTCTACAAGCATAAATTGCACATATCCTCTCTCAACCACCTATTACATTTTTAAAGGCCCTGGAGCACCAGGACAATGGAATTGTCCACAAAATTACTCCATTTTGGAAAGCACACACCCCAACGTATAATCTATGAGGCATAATGAGTCTTTTGAACGGTTCATTTTTTTCCAGAAGTTTTTGGAAAATGTGGGAAAAAAATGAAAATGCATTCTTTTACACAAAGTTGTCCCTTTATAAGATATTTATAACACATAGCATGTACATAGCAAAAATGACACCCCAAAATAAATTTTGCTACTCCTCCCGAGTATGGCGATACCACGTTTGAGACTTTTACACAGCCTGGCCACATACAGAGGCCCAACATCCAAGTAGCACCTCCAAGCATTCTAGCAGCATTAATTACACATATTTTCCGACTACCGATCACATTTTTGAAGGCTCTTCATATTTCTAACACATAGTAGGTACATACCAAATAACAAAAGATTACCTGTGATTTTAGAAGTGCAGTGGTCCACAGAGGAGAGCATCGGTTCAGGCAGCAGGCAGGAATGAGGTCAGCGACAGCAAAAGCAATCATCCAGGCAGCAGGCAGGAATACTGTCCATAGTTCGTACAGGCAGAGATACTGTCAGCATAGCCAAAGCACAGGTCCAGGTAGCAGGCAGAGGTGTCCGGGCAGAAATACTGTCCAAAGTCAGTAGAGGCAGCAGGCAGATATATGGTCAACACGGCCAAAGTATTGGTCCAAACGGTAGGAAGAAACATGGTCCATAATGTCATGGGTCATTACAGGCAGCAATATGGTCAGCACAGTCAAAGTATTGGTCCAGGCAGCAGGAAGGACCATCAAGCTTAGGGCTTTGAAGCCTCTTTTCTCTACTCAGAATGCTATTCTGAAGCCCCTCACATATGTGAGACCCCTGTGTACTAAAGTAACCAAAAGATGGCAGGCAAAAACAGTCGATTAACAGGCCAAGGTCAGTGCATGTGGAAGTCAGAAACGTGGTTTAAACAGGCAAGTAAAGACCGTGTCCGTAAACAGGCCAGGGTCAGTTAATTACCATGGAAGGTAGTAACGGGGTAGCAGGCACATTTGGCACAATAATAGCTGGTAGCTCTTCTTACTCCTCCTCTGCTGCATACAGGGCATTTCTTTTGGCGTCTTCTTCCAGATTCTGTGGGGGGGAAGGCTATAGGAAAAGTGTTGCTTGTGAAGTCGACTTACACTATCAGAGCGAATGCTTCCTGGGGCGGAACCTTGTTGGTAAATGAGGGCATCGATGATATCTTCAATATACTTGAGGTAGGTGATTTGTTGGTTTTAAGTTGCTTTTTGGTAGCAGACAAATTATAAAGGGCTATGTGAAACGCAACTTTCTTGTACCAATAATGGGTCTGGTTGATAAATAGGGCTGTAGCATCTGATAGTTTAAATCCACCCCCCCATGTACATATTGTAGTCGTGGACATATTCAGGCTTTACAAGGGGGCTGCATCTTTTTTGGATCTCAACCATAGTGTCATTGTGGATGGTAGAGAGGATGTGGACATCTTTCTTGTCCCTCCACTTCACGGCCAATGCCTCCTCGTTCCTCATGAATACTGATTCTCTGTTTTACAATTTTTTGGTCAAAAGATTTTGTGAGAACACCTTCCGTTTTGTTTTGAAGGTCCCGCAGGCCGGGTTTTTTTTAATGTAAAGATGACGAAAAAAGGGCAAGCTGGTATAATAGTTGTCGACATATAAATGGTATCCTTTTTCAAACAAGGGGTATGCCAGCTCCCAGACAACCCACTGGTTCCAATATATATGGGGCAATCAGGGGGCTGGAGCTGGGAGACTTTGTCTTTGTAGATCCAGAATGTGAAGACGTATCCAGTGGCTCGGTCACATAATTTATTTAATTTCAGCCCATACCTGGCTCTCTTGCTTGATATATACTGCTTGAAGTACAGTCTGCCAGTGAAATGTATGAGGGACTCGTCCACACAAATTTTTTGGTCTGGGATGAAAACTTCTCTAAATCGCTGGGAAAATTAATTGATTAGGGGGTGTATCTTGTATAATTTGTCATGGTTGGGATGATCTTGGGGAGGGCACTGTGAATTGTCATTGAAGTGTAGAAAACGCATAATCATTTCGTATCTTGTCTTGGACATGGTAACGGAATATATGGGCGTGTGTTGGATGGGGTGGGTGGATTTGTTTCCACATTTTGTCTCTCATAGTTGAGGTATACCTATGACGACAATTACAGGCCTCTATTATCTTTGTAAGTGGAAGAACGTGCACAATTTGTGGCTGACTACCGTATATACTCGAGTATAAGCCGAGATTTTCAGCCTCTTTTTTGAGGCTGAAAGTGCCCCCCTCGGCTTATACTCGAGTCATCGCTGTCTGCCCGCTCGATCAGCGTGTCGAGCAGACAGACAGCGGCCATTCTATGATTCAAAAGCCGCGCCTCCGGCTCCGCCTTCGCCTGTGATAGGCGGAACACTGAATTTCCCAGCAGCCTGTGTTCCGCCTATCACGGGCATCGTCTCATCCTCGTACTACGGACGAGGATGATACGACGTCCGTGATAGGCGGAACACAGGCTGCTGGGAAATTCAGTGTTCCGCCTATCACAGGCGAAGGAGGAGGCGCGGCTTTTGAATTTTACAATGGCCGCCGACGAAGAGGGCACGGGACGGAGGCAAGGCAAGGCACGGCACGGGACGGGACGGGACGAAGGCAAGGCACGACACGGGACGGAGGCTCGGGACAAAGGCTCGGGACACAGGTAGGCTGGACACACACACACACACACACACACACACCTGTACTGCCCACTAAACATGATGGGATTTTTGTCGTGGCTATGACGCAAAGTGGCTGCTGGATGGTCTTCTCTGTGTGGGTGGCCAGCGGGAATAAATCTGCGACTCAACTATTCCCTTTTCCCTGCCAAAGTGAATGGGTCCTCAGCCCTGGTTCACACTATATTGCCATGCAGCTAACACTGCAAACCCTATTCATTTCCGCACTGCGTTTTGCGATCTGCTGCGGGTGTAGGTGCAGGTAGGCTGGACACACACACACACGGATGGAGACACACACACACGGATGGATGGATGGATGGAGACACACACACACACACAGGGATGGATGGATACACACACACACAGGGATGGATGGATGGATGGAGACACACACACACAGGGATGGATGGATGGATGGATGGAGACACACACACACAGGGATGGATGGATGGATGGATGGAGACACACACACACACAGGGATGGATGGACACACACACACACAGGGATGGATGGACGGACACACAGGGATGGACGGACACACAGGGATGGACGGACACACAGGGATGGACGGACACACACACAGGGATGGACAGGCATGTCTCACCCTCGGCTTATACACGAGTCAATAAGTTTGCCAGTTTTTTTGGGGGTAAATTGGGGGCCTCGGCTTATATTCGGGTCGGCCTATACTCGAGTATATATGGTAAATACTTTTTTGCCCCACCGTAAATGTCATACAAGAGATAATTTTCCAAACTTCCCACTGGCAGTCAATGCTTGAGGGTTGGGGCCTTTAAATATTCTTACGCATATCAATGTATAGGGGGAACGTGGTGTCTTATTCTGTTAATGCAGGGGCATTTTTACTCATACTGACCTCCGATACCATGACACTTTTCTACTCCAACTGACCACAGTCCATCCCCTAAAAGATTTGAGGGATGGCAACCTGGCACATATTTAAAAAGTTTGGGGACTCCCTGTAATAGAATGTATAGCATCCATTACTGCATCATTTACATTACTTATATTAGGTGAAATATGTCTCTGTGTCATTTAAGATTCCAGATTTTGTGCATAGTTGGGAGGGGTAAGAAGCTATATTAGATTTGAATAGCAGTTTATAGACTCCTCTCCAACAAAAAAGGTAGGAAGGTGTAAATCATGAAGTACTGGTTCAAAGAGGTACACAAGTGAATCCACTGCCATTTGCTTTACTTTTTCCAAAGGCAGGAAGATTTTAGCTACAGTTGTGTCCAGGGCGAGATCCAGATAGTATTGGACAGCATCAGAGCACATGCAAAAGCCAACCAACCAAAGCACTAGAGTATGGGTGCTCAACCTCCAGCTGTTGCAGAACTACAAGTTCCATCATGCCTCTGGAGGGTCACAGGTTGAGCACTCATGCACTAGAGGGATTCTTTTGCTGCCGCTGCTCCAACTATTATGGCTATGGGAGAACCAGCATGTTAAACTTCTGGCTTTCTAGTAGAAGTGATTCAAGTGTCTGTAAAGATGCTTGATCACGTCTACCCTTCTGGGAATTTGGTTCACGTGTTCCTTACCTTTTCCTCCTAGGTCCCAGGGGAGGCCTGGGACCTCAGTGTCCAGTATGAGGACAGGGGAGGTGGGAGATCCACTATGCAATAGGTAGCCAGAAGCACTCCCCTCTGAACACTTTCGGGCTCAGAGCTGTCAAGCCCCACTCACTGTAACCTGGGACACAGCCAATTTAACAGTTTCTTTTTACATCTGCTTAATGAAAGCGCAGGATCTCTTTAAAAAGAGGACCTGCCATCTGACTAGGCTCTATATTATATTATATATATATATATACACACACACACACACACGAAAAAAAAGTCTGTAAACGAATAGCTGCTAAATGGGCGTTACCGCATTTACAAGCTGTTACAGGCATTTGGCGGTTCAAATGCCTCTGAACATTCACCTGAACGAATTTTTTTTGCGTTTCACAAAAAGCTTCTAAACTCAACTGCCTAGAAACTACTATAAATGGCCCTGTGTCATGTACTGATAACAGAGGAGAGTTCAGGGCAGCTGAAAAAAACACCCAACTTCTCCTAAACGTCTGTTTACCAGCAGCAGTGTATGTGAGGCCTTACATGTGTAGTTGTGAACACTTTTAGGTTTTGTAGCATTTCCACTAATTTGATTTATTCATTTTTTTTTCATGTGATGAGGCTGCAATGGCGGGCACTGATTTGCAGACTTTATGGACACTGATAAGCGGCAATGATGTGCATTGATAGGTGGCACTGACAGGCAGCACTGGTGGGCAGTGCTGAAAATCATTGCACTGATTATCAGCACAGACCCTCCCCCCATCCCATCAGGAAAGTTGCTTATTGACTCTCCTATACTTACACGCTGTCAGTGTGAGTAGATTAATGCAGATAAGCCGTACTTCTTATTTACACTGTAATTGGACACAGCTGATCACATGGTAAAGAGCCTACCTCATAGGCTCTTTACCATGACCAGAGATGCAGGGTGCCCGAGTGTCACACCGCACCACCGATGCTGCAATTATCTCATGAATGGACACTTAAATGTTTTATGCAGAATTAAGTTACAAAAATAAATAATAACAACAACTTTATCAGTTCCCCTCAGCACAGCCTCACCCGTGCCCATCAATGCAGCGTGACCTGTGCCCATCATTGCAGCCTCACCGTGTCCAACATTATAGCCTCACTAGGGCAGAGGAAGAGAGAGGGTTGCTGGAACATGACTGGAGGTAGAGGAGAGCCACGGGATCACAGAGAGCGAATAGCATGCTGTTATAGCTTACATTGAAATTGCCTCCGCTCTGCTTGCCGTTACACATAGCCCCGCCTCCTCCTGACCCCGTGCCCATGATAGACAGAACACATCCAAGCATTGGGCTTGCATTCTGTCTATCACAGGCGCAGGGTATGGAGGAAGTGGGGCCGTGTGTGACGGCAAGCAGAGTCAATTTCAACATATGCTATAACAGCACGCTTTACTGCTCGGTGACCCCGTGGCTCTCCTCTTTCTCCATGCTCTCTTCCACCGGAGCGATCGCTGGGAGAACGGCTTTTGAAAAACAGCTCTGTTTGTTTTGGGAACCCAGATGGGGGATAGCTGTGTCCTGTCAGATTTTACTGGCAAGTCAAAAATCTTATTTTCTTAGTGGTGTAGTGCAGGACACAAGATATTTAGTCTTTACCATGGAACACACAAAAGCTGTCCAACTGAGGGTATGCACCACAGCAAGGAAACATCAACAGGTCCAAGTCATGAAACAGATTAGAAAGAGCTCAAAAGACAGAAGCTTGTAGAACATTACCCCTGAAACTAATATCAGAAGAGGCCTGAATATATAAAAGTCCATTCGTGGTTCAATACAAATCATTCAAAAAGCATATTATGGCCAACACATCCTAACTAAAATGGTGATCTACACATTGTTGCATGCATTTTGTATCCTCAGGACCGCAAATACATTAGGACATAACTTGACAGAAACAAGTCAATCCATTTATAGAAAGGAAAAATAAAAAAATCACATGAAAAAATAAAATAAAAATAAAAAAGGGGTTGTGGGACTTTATATGAAGCACACTACTAAGTTGCCATATTAAGTCCCAAATTATTTTCTTGTTCTCACAAAATAGTCAATATAATTTGGCTAACATTGGGGATGCTTACCCCATGAAATAATTATAGAGTTTATTTTTTTAGTGGTCTCCACATCCTTTGTCTAGATCAGGGGTCTCAAACAGGCGGCCCTCCAGCTGTTGCTAAACTACAAGTCCCATGAGGCATTGCAAAGCTGGCAGTTACAAACATGACTCCCATACGAAGAAGCATTATGGGAATTGTAGTTTCGCAAAAGCTGGAGGGCTGCCAGTTTGAGACCCCTGGTCTAGATCTATTAGAACCCTCAGAAAGGCAATCTGCATAAAACAGGTTGCAGCGGAAAGGTAGACACTCACAGTCTGTACCACATCAAGACAGTGGAGAGAAATTTCCTTGGAATGTTCTGCAGCAGGATATCAGGAAGGAAGGATAATGTCCTGGTTGAGGTGGAAGAATATTAGCAGGACAAAATTACCTTTGTCTAACACTAGCAAAGGCTCTTTATAAGATAAAGTTGCTAGCCCAAAGACCCTTGGTGCAGAGTTGATAACAAGGAGAACCTACCTCTCAATACCCAGAATTTTCACCAACCTCACCCAGAATGTTGGGAGTCACCACCTCGATAGGGAGGACTTTCTGCTGCAGGGAAATCCTATACTGAAATAGTGGAAGCAGTATTGAGACAAACAAAATAGGTGGATGGGAGAAGTCCACTTTTCATAAAGGCCTTTGCCAGAGGTAAGAGGACAGAAATATGCTTCAAAAGGAAGGAAGGGTCTTATCCAGCTACTGGGAGTTATTGTAAAGAAAATAGTCACGGAAGGGATGGAAACACTTTTGTGCCCATTTTAGGTGTGCGAAAAACCCAAGCATTTTACCGTGCTCAAGGGAGGAGAGGGTAAATCTGCCAATCTAAAGCTAGCTTTTGACTTCCTTAAGTAGAGTGCTTGAACAGTATGAGGAGGGATGGACTATTGCCTTATGTATCCTCATCCCTGAGTGAGGGCAGAGGTTCAGTCACAGAGACCTGTTCTGTGCGTGGTACAGCATTCATGAGCAACAGAATGCATACTTTCACTGAAAAAAAGCGTGCTCTGTTTAAAATGTTCAAAACCGCAAATTGAGCTATCATTTTGCTTAACTACACTGAGTTACCAGCCTTTCTCTTTATGGTGGACATTTCCAAACCCATTGTTTTGGAACTACATTTCCCATGATGCTCAACTACACTGCAGAATGCATGAGCATCATGGGAAATGTAGTTCCAAAACATCTGGGGTGCCAAGGTTTGCCACCACTGCCCTAGGGAATATGCATGCAACAAGGTGTCGATGTGAATCCATGCAGCCCGAAAGGATGATATAGCAGTTAGGCTAAAAACAATCCTTTTAACAAGTAGCAGTTGTGACCCAGAGAGAAGCGTGATGTGTCCCCTGTATGGAAAAGCCAAGATGAGGTGCTACTCGGAGTTTGCACAGGAAGAGGAGAAGGTGAAAATCACACATGGAATTCCATCCTTTCCAAAGAGAGCAACCAACCACAAGTCCAGCAGCGGATACCCAGGCAGAAGGGCATGGCAATCTGTTAGATCATACCAGTCTCAGTATCACTGCAAAGATCCTGCCCTGAATCTACCAGCAGCAGTTGATCCAAGTAGTATCATAGTGAAGTCTTGAAGCAGCAGAACCGAGGGAACGATGTTAAACCTCCTTGAGGACACTAGCCAAATCTTAACAGGGGCTGGCCCACAATTTTTTTTTCCTAGCGTTTAATCTCCTGTAGGTGGCAGGTACGTGAATATGAAGTGCTATGTCCTTCAATATTGAATGTAATTTTGGTTTGTGCCACCTAAATAGAACCTGTATATTATTTTAACTGCCCACTTTCCAGCTTTTGATGGGCTAATACATTATATTTGTAACTACAGAAGCAAGAAAAAGTATGTGTCCCCCTTGGAATTAACTGGCTTTCTGCAGTAATTTGCCAAAAACATGATTTGATCCTAATCTAAGTCAAAACCATATACAGATACAATAGGGGTTATTTACTAAAACTAGAGTGCAAAATCTGGTGCAACTCTGCACAGAAGCCAATCTGTTTCCAGGTTTCATCGCCAAAGCTTAAAGTGGGGTTCCACCCTGAAGTGGAATTTCCTCTCATCGGAACCCTCCCTCCCTCCGGTGTCACAGTTGGCACCTTTCAGGGGGGAGGGGGTGCAGATACCTGTCTAAGACAGGTATTTGCACCCACTTCCGGGCACAGACTCCCACGGGAGTCTATGCTTCTTCCTGTCCCGGCGGGACACACACAGGTCCCAGAGACAGTGTGGACCATTCCTATTGCGCTGCGTGACTCGTGCATGCGCAGTAGGGAACCGGGATGTGAAGCCGCAATGCTTCACTTCCTGATTCCCTCACCTAGAATGGCGGCGGGAGCAGCAGCCGAGAGCCGATCGATCGGCCTCAGCTGCCGACATCGCTGGACCCTGGGACAAGTGAGTGTCCATTTATTAAAAGTCAGCAGCTGTAGTATTTATAGCGGCTGGCTTTTAATAATTTTGTTTACAGTGAAATCCCTCTTTAAACAAGCTGAAGTTATAAGCCGAGTTTTAGTAAACTTCCCCCGTTCTGCTTCATCTAATAAAAAAAAAAAAAAAAAAAAAAATTGCATGTCTTTATTGAATACACCCAATAAACATTTACAGTGCTGGGGGAAAAAGTAAGTGGACTAATGACTACAACAAAAGCCAATCAGAGTGGGCAAATTGCACACCTGGAGTCCAATAACAAAATTATTTGAAGGTGTGGTTTAAAACTACTTTGATAAATGACACAAACATTTTAGGATTGCTGTTGATCAGAAGCATCAGCTCATGTGAACCATGCCTGGCAAAAAGCAGCTCTGAAGACATACAATCAAGAGTAGTTGATCTGCATAAGGCTGGAAAGGGATACAAAGCAATCTTAACCTCTTGGTGCAGACAGTAAGCAATTATGCGGCTTCCTGGCGGATGGGCCTTGATGCCGAGTGCTCGCACATTTGCATACCAGAATGTAAATACAGCTGTACCAAGAGTGCGCACCCCGCAAGCTCCGGCAACAGTTACTGGTGGCTAATGGAAAGCTTTCTGATCATGTAACCGTGGTGACAGCCAATCAGATGATCATAAACCCTGCCCCTCGGCATCTGAAACCTCTTAAAGGGTCGGGAAGTCCCGACGCCAAGGGATTAAAGTGTTCAGCCAGCCATTAGTCAGTTGTCTACAAAGTCAAATTGTCTATAAATGGAGACGCTTTAGTACTTTGGCGACTCTTCCTAAAAGTGGGTGCCCAGCCAAGATGATTCCCAAGGCAAAATGTAGAATCATCAATGAGGTAAAAAAGAATCCACAAGTAGCAGCTAAAGGCTTAAAGACTTCACTGGGACTGGCAAACATCTCTGTTCATGAGTCTACCATACGCAAGTCTTTGAGCAGGCAGGGTGTCTAAGGCAGAATATATATAAAAAATAAAAATAAAAAAAGCCGCTGCTCTCCAAAAAAAAGTTGTGCACCTGAAGTCTGCTAAAGAGCAACTTGGCAAACAGCAACAATACTGGGAAAAAGTTAAATTGTTTGGGAAGAATATTGTTAACCACCTTAGCTCTGAATGGTTTTACCTCCTTTATGACCAGGCCAGCTTTGCTATATAGCACTGCACTACTTTACCTGGTAATTGTACGGCCATGCAACGCTATACGCAAAGTACATTTATACAGCTTTCTTTTGGTGGTATTTGACCACCGTTTTTTTTTTTATATAAATATATAATTTTGAAAAAAAAACAAACCACAATTTCTTCATAAATTTAGGCCAAAATGTATTCTGATACATGTCTTTACATTCAAAAAAATGTATTCTGCTACAAACAGCAATTATATAAAATGGATTTTGTATTTTATTTTATTTTATACTAATAATATACTAGTGATCAGCGACTTATATTGGGACTGCGGTGGACAATCTGACACTAACTTACACTGGGTGGAAACGTATTGCCACTGACATCACCATGACACTAATACAGTGACAATACTAATGACACTGGCTGGGAAGGTGTTACCATCTCAGGTAATCAAGGGGTTAAATGTGTGCCTAACAATGTGTAATGTGTGCCAATTTTTACTAAAGATCTGTTTCTTATGCCTGCTTTGCAGGCATAAGAAACAGATTGTTCCCTCTGTTCAGAGCCCTGTCATTGTCAATGACCCTAAGCATGGAAATAAATCCACCACAGACTGGCTTCAGAAAATGGTTCACTTAATTTTTCCTCCATCACGGTGAATGTTTATTGGGTGTTAAAAAAAAAAAAAAAAAAAAAGAAAGAGTATGGTTTGTGTTTTATCAGCTTAAGCACAAGGGGGGAGATTTACGAAGGCTGGGTTCACACTAGAACACGCAGCAGCTCACAGCAGGAGTCCGGTGCATATCCATTCACCGTTTCAGGTCCGATTTCATCCCAAATTTTGGGCTGAATTTGGAACTGAAACGGACCAAACAATGCAATTCGCATGGAAGCCGCTGCGGAGATGTGTGAACGGCTTCATTAAGAGCCAGTCACATTTACCAGCTATGCAAATTGGATGCAATGAAACCCGCATCCAATTCGCAATAGTGTGAATCCAGCCTAAAACTGTTACACACAGAATCTCATGCAGCTGTACATAGTAAACAGGTTCTAACTTCAGCTTGTTCAATTAAGATTTGACAATAAGGCCAAATGCACACTGGACGTTTTTACAGCTGCTGTTTTTGGCTTCAGATGTTTTTTTCTGCAGCCAAATAAACTCCCCAGCATGTTATCATATGTGTCCATGCACACATAAGCTGTTATCAGCAGTTTTTGGCAGTAGCTTTTTCTGGTTGGCAAATAAACCCAGAAACCTAGTGGGTTTTGAGAGGAGTTTTTCAGCTGTAAAAAGGCTCCAACTCTGAAAAAAAGTTGAAAACCACTTAAAAACACCCAAAACACGGCTATTCTGCATTTATCAGCGTTTTTCAGACATAAGTTTTAATGGGAGTATAACTTTGCTAAAAAATGCTAATACAAAAATGCTGAAAAACTCACTCTATGGTTTTCTACAGCTAACATTATTGGCTTAACGTCCAGTGTGCATGAGGCCTAAAACCTGGAAGCCGATTGGTTACTATGCACAGATGCATCAGATTCTGTGTCTACCAGGTTTAGTAAATCTCTCCCACTGTTTGTCTATTGATGTGTCTTGGATGAGGTTCAGATCACATTTTATGGCAAATTACTGCAGAAAATTAGTTCCAGGGGGGTTTACAAGTTTTTGCCACTGTGAGAGTGTGACTTGCATATCTTCCCTAAGGCCAGCCATAGACTGTCCAAATCCCAGCCCCTCCTCTGTCCCCACCGCTGTCTTCTGGGAGACACACAGGTCCCAGAAAACAGCAGGGACCAGTCAGAATGCGCAGCGCGACTTATGCATGCGCAGTAGGGAAACTGGCTGTGAAGCCACAAGGCTTCACTTCCTGATTCCCTTACTTAAGATGCTGGTGCCTCCAGCCGGAGCCGAGGGATGGGTTGGCTTTGGGTGAGGACATCGCAGGTGCCCTGGACAGGTATTTGTAGCTGCTGACTTAAACATTTTTATTTGCAGGTGGAACTTCTCTTTAACCCCTTGGCGCCAGCAAATATTTGGCCTCTCTGTGTCTGGTCTTTGGCAGGTACCTAGCCAACGGCTCCCGAAACGCTTCTTGCGATCAGGGGTTTTCGGATCACGTGACCACCACTCACGATTGATCTTAAGCCCCGCCTCTCCCAGCATCATAAATCGCAAAGGAACGGGAGGTGCTGGCGTTAAGAGGTTAAGTTGTGAAATTTCTAAGTTTACCAACAGACATCCTTATATGTTTTATGTAGAACTGATACTTAACAGTGTTTTACATGGAACATAGAACCACACTAAAAGCCTGCAATTCAATATTTATACCACAATAACACAAGACCAGTAGGAACAGAAGCCAATTAACTTACCAGTTTGGATTGTGGTAAGCAACCAGAGATCCTTCAGGAAACCCGCACAAAAAAAAAAAAAAAACACATACCTTTTATGCAGATGGTGTAACTTTTGATTAAATTAATGGTTTCCCTTCTATATAAAAAATCTTTAATGCTCAACATTTGATGGCATTTTTGTTGTGGCCATAACATGCTAATATTACAGTGTTTTTCAAAATAACCAAGGCACTTCAATAAAAATAAAAAAAATAAAAAAAACCTTTATTTTATAGAAAACACAATGATCAAAATTAGAGAACAGCAATGATTGTAGCACGGAGATAGATTACAACTAAAATGTTTGAAGGTTACAATTGGTAGAAAGTGGGAGGGGTCCTTGCTTTGAATGATTTCAGCAGAACGGCAGCCATAGGACATCACTAGTCTCTCACATTTCTCTGGTGTGATTTTTTTTCCACTTTTTTCCCAGTCTCTTCCACAGTTCGGTGACTGTAGTGGGTTTCTTGGCCATTACTGTCGCCAAGGATTTTTCAGGGACTTTCTATTGGGTTTAGATCTGGACTCTGGGCTGGACATTTAATCATTTCAATGTTTTCAGCTTCAAGGAACTGCTTTACCCATTTTGCTGTGTGAAAGGGGGCATTGTATTGTATAAACATTGTTGGCTGATTGGGCGATGAACGCAGGGAAGGAACCGTATGTTGTTGAAGAAGGTTCTGATAAACATTTGCAGTCACTCTGCCATGTAGCTGTATAAGAGGCCTAACTCCTGCTGCAGAAAACATCCCTCAAACCATGACGTTTCCCCCTCCACCTTTCTCAGACTTCTTTACACACTTTGGGTTCAGTCTTTCCCCAGTTTGAAGACAAACATAATGTTTCCCATTGGACCCAAATAAATTAAACTTGTTTTCATCACTAAAGTGAACTTTGGACCAGTTCTCCTCTGTCCACACAACGTGCTTCTCAGCAAAGGTTAGTCTAGCCTTTTGATTCTTTCTGCCAATGAGAGGTTTGGTAACTGCAGAGTGGACTTTCAGTCCACATTCTCTTAAACAGCGAGACAGATCATTACTCTGCTCGGCGCTGAACTGATGAGCAATCACAGCTGCAGTGTTGAACCGATTGTCCACTGAGATTCTCCGCATTATCGTGTCCTCTCTTGCATTTGTCTTTTGGACGACCAGCATCATTGAGGGACTTGAATGAGTTTGTGACATTGTAAAGATGCAATATTCTAGAACTCACAGATATGGAATGTCAAACGTGTCTTGCTATTCCTGAAAGAGTTTTCCCTTTGGCCTTCATCTGTACAACCTGCTGCCGGAGGGTTTCAGTCAATTTAGAACGGCTCACCATCTTGCAAAGTCAGTGAAAACTGGAACGTTAGGCTGCCAGGTAAATAGGTTTCACATAGTTTGTCAGATAATTAAAGAAATTAGCACAAGGTGCCAGATCAACACCAATAACTGAGTGGTATCTGAAAGTGTTTTCTAATTTTGCTTAACAAAACTGCTCTTTTACTAATGATTAGATAATTTCAAATAGGACTAAACAGCGACCTTGACATTTAGAAAATTGTAGGTTGTTCTCCAATTTTGATCTCCAGTGTATAAGTGGAATTTTTCTTTTTTTATACAGGTAATGATGATGATTCATGACTTATAGTGGGACTGTGATCTGACACTGGGTGGGAACGGACTTACACTGACATCAGTAACTCTCAGCCATCAGAAATAATTGGGCCACTTGCACAGGTTCAGACATGCCCCCCCCCAGCCTTACCACCAACATTCCTCAGGGCTTGCCCATGGGCCATCCTACCAAATCCACACACTGGCCACCCCACCTGTATGCACTCAGCCCCCTGCAATCCTGTATATATGTGAGCCTCCCTCACACCTGTATATTTGTCGCCCCCCCTACACACACACACCTGTATATATGTCAGCCCCCCTCACACCTCTATATATGCCAGCCTCCCCCCCACACTTGTATATATGCTAGCCCCCCTCACACCTGTATATATGTCAGCCCCCATCACACACACACCCAACTGTATATATGTCAGCCCCCCCACACACACACACACACACCCAACTGTATATATGTCAGCCCCCCCCCCCCCACACACCTGTATATGTCAGCCCCCCACACACCTGTATATGTCAGCCCCCCACACACCTGAATATATGCTAGCCCCCCGACACACCTGTATATATATATATGTCAGCCCCCCTCACACCTGTATAAATTCTAGCCACACACACACACACACACACACACCTGTATACAGTGTCGACGTGCTCCAAATTTTTCGGAAAGGGGGGGCGCAAACAAATTGAGAAATAAAAAATAAAAAAAACACATCAGTTGCAGCCACTGTGCTCAAACACTGCCACTGTGCCCATCAAATGCCGCCACTGTGCCCATTTAAAAGTTAACATTGTGACCCCCCCCTCCTGCTTGCTCGTTGTCTGCCTGGAACGTACCCTATCTTAGTGGGGCAGCGGGTGATGGTGGCGAGCTGTGTCCTCCATGCGTCTCCTCTCCTCCTTCTGATAGGCGTCACAGCGCCTGTCATTTTAGCCAATCAGTGACAGGTAAAACACCTGTACTTCCTGATTGGTGAAAAGGCGGTTCAGTGTTACAAAAGCGAATATTGATTTGCTGTCCTAACACACCTTTTTTGAAGCCTATTAGAGCCTATGACTAATCAGGTACTTCAAAAATACCCCCGCCACTGTAATTCAGGTGCCCGGAATCCAAAAAGGTGCCGGACGCCTGAATAGGGGTGGCTACAGCGGCCACAGATAGATTCATGCAATGCAATACATTAATCTATCCATGATACATAGAGAAGGGGTGGCTGAAGAGAGGGGGGCGGCGCCCGTGCACCCTGAATGGGCACACCGCCACTGCCTGTATATATGCCAGCCCCCCCCACACACAAATCTGTAAACACACAAGGCTCTGGCCGCTCCCTGTACACAAACAGCCCCCCCTCCCTTTTACAGCCCCTGCTTGTAAAGAATGTCTCATTTTCACAAAGCTGACATGTTGCTGACACAGGAAAGGCCAGTACACGAGGAGTACACATGCACATAGTAGCCAGAGGTGGCAGTAAAGTGCTTGATGTCTGAGCTTAATGCCACAGAGAGCACACACTGTAGATCATTTTTGCAATGCACAGCATGGCTCCCCTTCACCCGTCCTACCGCCTTTTGGCCTGGGCAGGCCCCTTACAGTTGTAAAGGCTGCACTCCCTGATGGTGGCCCTGGTGACACCAATACAGTTATAATACTAAACACTGGTACTGTACTACTGACACTGCTTGGGAAGAATATATAAGTGTGTGCCTAACAAGTGTTAATGTGTGCTGATTTTTAATAGAAAGCTTTTCATTTCTTCTCCCTGCTTTGCAGGGAGAAGAAACCAGGTCATTCCCTCTGTACAGACAAACAACATAGGGCACTGGGCTGTTATTGGATCAGCAGGTCCCGGTCATGAATCGTTGGTTGGGACCTGCTGCTAAAATCCGATTCCAGTTGTTCTAATCACAGCGGGAGTCGGTTGGCAGGGTGACGCATGCCCTGAACCCAGAAATAGGCAGCAACGTACAGGTACATCACTGTGTAGGAGCTGCCCGTCTGCAGTACAATGTGGGCGGGCGATTTTAAAGATGTTAAACCTGGCAAAGATTATTTGAAATTTTCTGAAATATTCTACAATGTCTTAATCTCGTTTATAAATGATGTCCACTGTAGGCACAGTTCTTGCAGGATTTGGGATTCTAAGCTTTCCTAGGATCTTTCTGGAATGACTACATGGCACCTCAGTTGGGTGCGGTGGACAGAACCAGTGTAAGGTAAATATATTTTCTAACCAGCTGCCATATACTATTTATATATGGGGGATTCTGGATATAAGTGGACCTTGCATTTTATGCAGCGTCCACTTTAAGATGGGTCTCAGCAAAGAGATTTGGGTTATGAAAAAAATCATTCAAATCACATTTTATGAAAAAAAAAACATACATTTTATTGGACAACTGCAAGCACCTTAAACCACAATTGGTTACGGTTACAACACTGGGTATTTTCACATCTAATTATTGCAAAGGCTTGTGATTAAACCGCAATGGATAAATCAAAAAACAAAGTGGCACCATAATTTGTAAAACCAGAAATAAATTTACATTCAATCCACAGACTTTAAAAAAAAAAAAAAAAAAAGTTAAATAGATCTCTGCTTACATTCTAAAATCTGCATCATCTCTAACATCATGTAATTCTATTTGCCATTGTAAAGGGAGCAAAACAAACTAAATGTTTAAAAAGGAAAACAAATTACTAAGTAGTTAGTTTATCGAAAATACATGTAACCAGTGCATTTCTTTTAAAAAAATAATGCTGAATTATATGTACACCTAAGCAGTTGTGAAATGGGCTATTTAACGGTCAGAATATTACAACGAGTAAAGAGCTACTATGCCCACTGCACTACAGACCGAAGCATAATGTTTGTTTTAAAATCTTTATTAAGTTATTTTGCATATGTGCAAAAATATAATAAAATGTTACCTTGGACATTACACACAATATATCCCCAGTGGCAATTTCCATAGCTAATGCAACATACAACATTAATAGACCCTTATGAGAATACTACCTATTGTAAGAAATCAGCCTAATAAAAGGCAAAATTTTCTGATATTGAATAAATATTTGCTTCTTGGGATAATAACTGAAATAGTCTGTTGTACTCAGCTGATGTTAAATAGGACAGAACACATCATATTTGTCTAAAGACAGAAAGGTATTGAAAAAGTGATGCTCCAGTATAAGGGCTTTTCTTTCCTGGAACTATCTTTTTACTATAACTCCTGTGCTTTATCTCAGATGGGGAAAGTTCATTCGGCATACAATGCGACTGGTCTCTTGCGAGTGTGCAGAATTTAATGTGTTTTGCAAAGAGGAGGTAGCTGAAAGTATGCGGAGATGAGCTTGGCCTCACCAGAACACATGAAATGTTGCAGCAATTGGAATTATGAATGTTGTCATGTGCATACATCAGTTTAGACGATAAAGAGTTCAACTTCCCCTAAAGTGCCATATTGGGGTAATTGCTTTAAAAAAAAAAAAAAAAAAAAAAAAAGAAGAAGAGCAGCTTTAGTTACCGAAACCAAGAAAATGACCACGCATCTTCGGAAAACCCAGCTGTAATTCACTACATGCAGAATGTTTACTAAAAATGAAGTGGAGGAGATCAATCTGTATTGGATTTGCAATTTTGCAATCCCCTTTACTGTTAAGTAACCTTTTTAGTGCTAGGTGGGCGACAGACATATTGCAGCCTAGTCCAGCACTGCAAGGTTGTCAATGAAAAGAAACATTTACAAAGTGAATGTACATACACTATAGTACAAGAATGATAATCCCTCAGTTAAAGTAAAAATGTTACAGTACCCATGCATTAGGCCTGTTAAGTCATTTCAAAAGCTTGAATTTACCCAACATCTGCTAAAACTTATCTTCATAAATAGTTACAAAATCTGGCAGACACATGGAAAAATGTACTTCTTGTTCAAAAATTGGACATCTGAATGCCACGTAACATGAAAAACAAGACCAGATTAGGCTTTTTTTTTTCTTTTTTTTTCTCATTTTTCTCCCACGTCCCGGTCCCCAGAAAAAGTGGGTCGGTAAAGCTTAGAGCTGAAGACACAGAGGATAATCTTTCCATTGACCACAGCGCACACCAAGCAAAGGAAAACAAAACAAGGTACTCCTAAAAGAAAAGTCAGAAAGCTAAAGCCAAATCACTCAGAATCCTGTTACAGATATTGACAGTCGCTGTTTAAGTCCAAAGTATTTGAGGGAACATTCCTACGAATTTAACCAGGGATGTCGCAGGCACTCACTAGCAGATGCACGTTTCTCAGGAACCATTTCTAACATGGGAGTGAGAAAATCTGTAAACTGAGCAGCATCTTCATGTGGCCAGCCATACTTCTCCACCAGAACATCAAACAGACTCCAAGGTTTTAGTTTAGTGATGTGTCGAAGCTCTCCTACATTAAGAGAGCAAAGTATTCATAAATTAGGAAAACAAGAAGCTTTAACATAATGTAATTGCTTTGTTAGTCTGATGCATTTTATTATGAACATATTATGAAAAGTGATCATATCGAGTTGGGGAAACATTTGAAATGGTGTGCACATTAGAAGCTGTAAGAGAAATGAATGTGTCTTTCTGCTTACTAGTAGGTCAGTACTAGTAGGTTGTACTAATACAGCTAACCCTCCCACAAAAATGAACTGCTGGATTCAAGGTAAATACAAATACACAGTAGTAAAGGAGGTGATCATCTAGCTCAGGCATATGCAGTTAGCGGACCTCCAGCTGTTGCAGAACTACAAGTCCCATGAGGCATAGCAAGACTGACAGCCACAACCATGACACCCAGAGAATGATGGGACTTGTAGTTATGCAACATCTGGAGGTCCGCTAATTGCATATCCCTGATCTTGCCTTTTATTTGTAATGTAGATGCAGGTCCTGGGTAATGTGTACTGGTGTTTCAATAAAGCAGAGAAAGTACCAAACAAGGCACAATTTAGCAAGATCTACCATTTAGGGAACCTTGAGATCATGGCCTAGCATACTAAGCTATCCTCTACTACACCCTTTCTTTGAAAACCTTCTAGGCTTACATTTATTGGCAACAATGCTTGTAGAGTTTCCTAGTAAAGTCCTCATCTACAGTGGGGAAAAATAATTATTTGATCCCCTTCAGATTTTGTAAGTTTGCCCACTTACAATGAAATTAAGGGTCTATAATTTCTATCATAGGTGTATTTTAAATGATAGAGACAGAAGATCAACCAAAAACTCAGAAAAAAACACATAAAACAAATGCTATAAATTAAGTTGCAGTCCAGTGAGTAAAATAAGTATTTTCTCCCCAAGCAAAACATGACTTCGTACTTGGTGGAGAAACTCTTGTTGGGAAGCACAGAGGTAAGATGTTTCCTGTAGTTGGTGACCATGTTTGCACACATCTCAGGAGGGATTTTGGTCCACTCTTCTGTACAAATCTTCTCTAAATCCTTAAAATTTCTTGGCAACTCGAAGCTTCAGCTCCCTCCATAAATTTTTAACAGGATTAAGGTCTGGAGACTGTCTAGGACACTCCTTCAGCCACTCCTTTGTTGCCTTGGCAGTATGTTTTGGGTCATTATCATGCTGAAAGACCCATCTGCAGTGCTCTGGCTGAGGGAAGAAAGCCCTCATTCAAGTTTGTACAATACATGGCCCCGTACAGTCCCAAAGCATCATGTTTCCACCTCCGTGCTTGACTGCGGGAATGGAGTTCTTAGGGCCAGTGTCTGTATTTTTCTTCCTCCAAACACTGCGAGTCAAGTTAAGGCCAAAGAGCTTAATTTTGGTCTCCTCTGACCACAGCACTTTCTCCCGATCCTTCTCTGAATCATTTAGATGTTTATTGGCATGACTGAACATGTGCCTTCTTGAGGAGGTAGACTCGCAGTGTTTGGAGGAAGAAAAATGCTGACTATGACCCTAAGAACACCATTCGTACAGTCAAGCATGGAGGTGGAAACTTTATGCTTTGGGTCAGTTTCTCTGCTAAAGGTACAGGCTGACTTTGCTGCATTGAGAGGCCAATGGATGGGGCAATGTATTGTAAAATCTTGGATTCGAACCTTCATCCCTCAGCCAGAACACTCCAGATGGGTCTTTCAGCATGCCAATGACCCAAAACATACCGCCAAGGCAACAAAGGAGTGGCTCAAGAAGAAGCGCATTAAGGTCATGGAGTGGCCTAGCCAATCTCCAGACCTTAATCCTATAGAACTATTATGGTGGGAGCTTAAAAACTTTGAGTTGCCAAGCAACAGCCAAGAAACCTTAAGGATTTAGAGAAGATCTGTAAAGAAGAGTGGACCAAAATCCCTCCTGAGATGTGTGCAAACCTGGTAACCATCCACAAGAAACGTCTTACCTCTGTGCTTGCTAACAAAAGGTTTCTACACCAAGTACCAAGTCATATTTTTCTTGGGGATCAAATACTTATTTTACTCACTGAACTGCAACTTAATTTATAACATTTGTATCATGTGTTTTTTCTAGATTTTGGGTTGATATACGGTCTATCATTTAAAATACACCTATGATAATTATAGACCCTTCATTTATTTGTAAGTGGGTAAATTTACTAAATATGCAGGGGATCAAATAATTATTTTCCCCACTGTAGGTGACGACCAAAACTTCAGTGACTAAAAAATGCAAGCAGAGAGGAGTCGCTCTATTATAAACAAAATGTTACAACCTTATCTTTAGCATTCCAGCACAACATTTTTTACTGCCAATGTGCATATATCGTCTAATAGAAAATGCTAAAACGTATGAAAAAAATGTCATCAAATACGTCAATATGATTGTTCACAAACATACACAGACTTGTGAGGAAAAAATAAGTATGACTTACAGACGTAGACTATAAAATGATATATAATCTAAACGTAAATTTTGTGTAAATAGTCCTATAACGGATTTAAAGTAAATAAATAGTAGTGAAAATAATCTTAAATGATAATAGACACAAAAAAAGTGAACAAGTGCTCATAAGTGACAATTAGAACGATGCTCATATATGTGCAAATGTCCTTATAAAGAGTGAATCCTTATAAAGGATGAGGTCCTTATTAGGGTTGAGGTCCTTAAACAATAGATAAATTCTTGTGATCATCCAGTGATGCTGAGAAGTGCACTCAGTGAAATAGTGATATTCTATCGGCATCAACGCCTATAAGAATGAGGCTTACCAGAAATCACAGAAATCGCAAGTCGTGATAGGCTTAATGGTATAGAGCTGGCGGTTTTCTGCTCCACAAACTGTCTCCAAAACTTCACTTCATATGAGGTCAACACATATGGAAGTAGCAAGTACAGGATGGACGTCAATATTCCACATGTTCAAATGCATTCATATATAACAGACCACGGTGGAAACAAAAAGGAACTTGCATAGTGTATTACCGTTTAAAAAGGTACTTTAATGAATAAAAGTGGATTAAAAACACATTTCAGAAGAAAGGTTCAAACTTGTATTAAGGTATGTAGTAGCGTAGTGCTGTTGCTACCCGCCACGTTTCGTCCTCTAAGACATCATCTGGGGTATCCAGATGACATCTTAGATGACGAAACGCGTCATCTATCCACTTTTATTCATTAAAGTACCTTTTTAAACGGTAATACACTATGCAAGTTCCTTTTGTTTCCACCATGGTCTGTTATATATGAATGCATTTGCACGTGTTGAATATTGACGTCCATCCTGTACTAGCGACTTCCATACGTGTTGACATCATATGAAGTGACGTTTTGGAGACAGTTTGTGGAGCAGAAAACTGCCAGCTCTTTACCATTAAGCCTATCACGTTTTGTGAGGCGTATGCCTTCCCAAGTCTGTGATTTCTGGTAAGCCTCTTTCTTATAGGCGTTGATGCCGATAGAATATCACTATTTTACTGAGTGCACTTCTCAGCATCACTGGATGATCACAAGAATTTATTGTTTAAGGACCTCACCATTTATAAGGATTCACTCTTTATAAGGACATTTGCACACATATGAGCATCATTCTAATTGTCACTTATGAGCACTTGTTCACTTTTTTTGTCATTATCATTTAAGATTATTTTCACAACTATTTAATTTAAATCCGTTATAGGACTATTTACAGTAAATTTACGTTTAGATTATTTATCATTTTATAGTCTACGTCTAAGTCATACTTATTTTTTCCTCAAGTCTATGTATGTTTATGAACAATCATATTGAAGTATTTGGTTAAATTTTTTTCATAAGTTTTAGCATTATCTATTAGATGATATATGCACATTGGCATTCCAGTGCAAATTTTTTACTTTCTATTTACCGATAGTCTTTTGGCAATGTTTGCTGCTTTTTGCACATATTCATTTTTTTTACAGCAAAGTATTTTTCCCCACTTCTTATCTTTGGCAGTAACTTCTTGCAGGTTTAGCTTATTTTTAGTCACAATGTGTAAAATTTCACTTTCTACATGCAAATATAGTAGACATTTCCTCTGGCACAATTGTTCAATGACATTTACACATGTAACAACATTCCTAAGACTCCATTTCTTAGATCACATGGGTTACTTAAAGGTACCTTCAGGTGAGTGGACACTAGCAAAAAAAAGAAAAAAAGCTGCAGGGATATCCTGTTTAACCGATTTTACTCTCAGACAGCCTCAATTTTGTAGCAAGCATTGGGAGATCATAAGTACAGAGGAAAGGAACCAGTGTCCTGTACTCCAAGGAAATTATTTTTACTGGTAAGCTAAAAATCCTTTCTTCTTAGTTATATAGAACATAAGATTTGTAGTCTGCCAGGTATCTGATTATGTCGAAGTACCACATCCTGATGGGCGTTTGTGTAGTGAGAATCTCCCAATTACCCTCCATCACCATCCTGCAGAACAGCTGAGGTAAAGGTTGGATAGCTGGCAAGGCATAGATATTAGGAACTGATATTACAGAGCTATCAACATGTCCACTAGAGTACCTGGACCTGGCAACAAACCTGTTCAGTTTGTTGTTGAATCTGGATGGAAATAGATCCACAGCCCCTAGACATTCCCTACCTGCAGAAAACATTTGAAACACCTCCAAATTCCGTTTGCCAATTTCCCATGCCTGGGAAGTAAACAGCAGACAAGACTAGAATGTGTAGTTCTGCCTAAGAGAGGGTCAAGTCTGCTTCCTTGTGAGCAACGCAACGTCTGGTGCCTCCCTAATGAGTGAATGTAGGCCACAGCTGTGGGACCGTCCGACTAGATTCTTTTTACCTTGTAACTGAGGGGTCATGCACTTAAACATCAGGATGACAAAGTTTGATGGGAAGCCAGGTTTTTTTTGATGACCAAGTCCCCTGCAACATTGTAAGTTTCTCTGACTCAGTGCGAGGTTGGCATTGCAAGACAGGAGCATGGGGTGGTCTAAAGACCAGGACTTTTTGTCTTATGCTGCCAGAATGTTGAGTTGCAATGGTCTGAATTGAAACTGGGAATATGGCACTGCCTCAAAGGAGGCTACTATAAGGCCCAAGACCCTCATGCAGGCACGGGTAGACAGTTGTCCCTGGGAAAAAACCTGGGCAGGAAAGTGGAGGGCTGGAAATTTGCAGCTGGGCAAGAAGATCCCGGACAGTGCTGTATCCATCATCAGGACCAGGTAATCAAATTAGTGATATAGTTCTAGCAGCCATTTCTGAAGGTCCAAAATCCAACCATGCAGAGTCTGCGCCAACCATTGGCTGACAATCATAGGGAGGACCAGGTGACCCACAACTTAGAAATGGAGCAGAAATAATAAAGGGGATGCACCCAGGTGAACACCTGGGGCCTGTGGAAAGGTCAAAAGGAAAAGGTGGCAAATTGGTAATGCTGATAGTGTTGGTGAGGAGGAAAGATGCGAATGTGAGCAAATGTAAGCATCCCGGATGTCTACTGAAGCCAGAAAAAACCCAGGAGGGAGTCAGTGACTGATCTGGTGGATTCCATGTGAAACTTTTGAACACATAGGAACAAGTTTAGTGTTTTTAGATCCAGAATGGGCCAAACTCCCATTTGTTTGGGAACTTAAACTCAAGTTAGAAGGCTCGAGAGTGTTACCTGCTTGTGGCTAGAGAAGTTACACCCTGTGAGAGGAGCTGCTGAACAGCAGCAAGAAGATCTGCTCATTTTAATGGGCAGAGGCGCAAATTGGAAGAATCCGAAACTGCAGCCAATGCAAAGTCACAGATAAACCTAGGACAAAATTCTGCCCATGAAGTCAGACAATGTAGCAGTAAATTCTTTCTAAGATAAGCAGGTGGATGTCTGAGCACAACCAAAAGGGCCAGCAGAAGGCAGGGAATTACACTGAGGGCAACAATCAGAACTGAGGGTACTAAGGCTTTTTGGAGATAGTCTAGCACCACCTTCTCTGCAAGAACATGTGGAGTCTGACCACCTTACCCCTACACCCATGTGCAGCATAAAAATGTCCCTAGAGGGGTACTCCTGACCTCTACTGCTGTGCAGAGGGAAGGGGTTAAGTCTCCTGTGGCAGATACTTTAAGCTACTGGTATCTAGCCAGCATTCAGGGATCTCTGTACTGTGCTATAAAAGGTAGCCTTTGATTCTGCTGCAGGCCCGGAGAAAAACACGCTAGACTGAAGGCATAAAATAGCACCAAATTTAAATGGGAGGTCCCTCCTATACATGACTGCAACACACCCTTTAAAGTGTTGCAGCTCTCGCTCCTAGGTGACCAAGCGTGTAGAAACAGAACGAAACTCTGGATAGCCGCACTCCGGATTGTGTAAAAATTAGATGCCTTTATTTCTTCAAATGCAAGTGCAAAACTCCATTGAACAAAACATCTGTGATGTTTTGTTCAATGGAGTTTTGCACTTGCATTTGAAGAAATAAAGGCATCTAATTTTTACACAATCCGGAGTGCGGCTATCCAGAGTTTCGTTCTTTCTACACATTTGGCTTATGCAATCAGCCTGCACCTGGAACCCCCATCTACTTGGAGAGTTAGCAGCCTATCAGTGGTTTTGACTTGGAGCGGTGAAATCTCTGTTTGTTTTGTCGACTTTCTGGATCTTTTTGCATGTCCTAGGTGACCAAGCATTGGAATGCCAGCATCAAGGGGCAAATGTGCTGCTCTTAACACCGAAAATCTTTGCACTATGGACAGGATATAGGGGATGAGAGCCCATGCTGGTTTACCCTCCATGGTGGGAATAGGGCTCCGCTGCTGTACATCATGGCTGAGAAGTCAACTGATCTGGAAGCTGCAGAAGAAGCTATAGTGGTTATGGTGCAACCTGGAATCTTGATAGGAGACTCATCCTAAAGAAAACACCTCCATAGGAAAGAGGTAAGCTTCTCTCAGTAGAGAGGTCCATTACCTAAGGACACTAGCAAAAAAACTGAAGGTAGCTTAAAATGGAAAGGTTTTTTAGGGGATAACCATACAGCTTTTTTTGTGCCAGTGTCCAATCACCTGAAGGTAGCTGAATATGGTTAAAGACTAAAAATCTTGTGTACTGTTCTGTTCAACTAAAACAAAGATAACAGCACACTGTCATTTTGGCTAAATAACAGAACAGGGCAAAATTATAGGTTTACATCTTTTCTAGCTTCTTTGTAGTTTGCAGGCATGTCCCAACAACAGCAAAGAATGATTAAAAGGATATCATTAAGTGTGTTGGGGCAGGAAGCAGACCGGCAATGGAAGAATCTAGCATAAATGCTTGCGCTCTGGACCTCAAATATAAATACTGTACAGAAGAATATCAACCAGTAAGATGCAGCTGGTCTACATGTGTGGGTAAGTAAATTAAAGTGAACAAATAAATTGATGCCAAGCACAAACACTTTTCCTTATAAATTAAAAGAGAAGATCATCGACCTTCATAGGAAATGCTTTAAATCTAGATTATGAACTCCTGGGTAAGCAAAAATTACATTAGGATATTTGTCACTGCAAAAGTCCAAGCGACTCTGAGAAAATCAGAATGAATTTACATCACACTAACCTTATGTATTGATATAGTAGGCATCATCCAATGTCAGCAGATTGCAGTTGCAAACTTTAAAGTGGCTGTAAATCTCAGACATGAAATATGAACAAAGCACATCCTTCTATACTGTACGAAAACCAAACACTCCAAGTGGGATTTTTGAGGCATCAAAATATACACGTATAAAATTACTCTATTTAAAGTGAACCTTCAGTCATTTTTTCAACTTTCCATCTATTAAATCTTCTACCCTTGTTGTTTTAACTTTGGATAGTAAAACATTTTGGTTTCTGCCAGTAAATACTTTATACAGCCCACTTCCTCTTGTCTGGTCTTGTCTCTTTCTTAGACTAGGGTTATGACATCATGTACAGCACTCTCTTAATCTTGTGAGAGTTTGCCAGGAAGGGAGGAGGATGAGCCATAAGAGGGCAAATGAGAGCTGCAGAGTTGAAGGTTTGCGTCTGTGTAAATCTAGGAAGTGAACAGGCAGCAGCTTCAGCTGTCATAGTTAAAAGGGATGCAGCCAGACAGTGGAAGGAGATTTCTGCAGCATATTTGGAAAGTACAGAATCACAGTATATATATATATATATATATATATATATATATATATATATAAAAATAATATGCAAAGTGGTTGGAGGGAAGCTTCAGAAAGGCAAAGATGTTTTTATTACAAATTATGTGAGCAGACTGCAGTTCCTCTTCAACTACAAAGCCTTGCTGTGCTCTAGACTGCTCACACAAATGACCAGGAAATGACAGACATCTTGTGCAAATATTCAGGAGGTTAAATAGAGTAATCCTTCTCCCTCCAACCATTCCTGGAACTTTCCAACTACAGTTTCCATGTTGGGCTCATTTAGACAGTCTCATTATTGAACACAATATAAAGTGGTCATTTCATTTAAATGGACAATGGCAAAACCTTCCTTCTCAATTTCAAAATAATGATACGGTTTCTCATAGAATGAGCTACACCCACCAGAAGGATAACTATACCTGATAACTACTTAGCCCTGAAGAAGATAACAAAAATGAATATTTTGAAACGCTTTGGGTATTTCTATTTTTATGCTGCAAATGATGACAGAATTGTGGTTTCTGTGTGTAACATGCTAAATGACCACACTGGTTATCCTTTTAAAGAATCTTTAACATGTATAATAAAGTTTGTTATTCATTTTATATGTGTATATTTTCATGCCCCTAAAAATAACACTTAGGTTTTGTTTCGTACATTCATGATAGGGACGAGGGCATCCTTTCCCTTAACATATCCTTAACGATTATCCTTCTATACTGTCAATTAGTCTCTATTAAAAGCACAGCGTGTGATTTCGCTCTGCTCATTCCTCAAATATCCGAGTCACTTCTGACAGCTTTTCCCATCTCCAAGGGATAATTGGTGAGGAGGGAGGAGAGCACCAGCATACTGCCTATTACCGACAGCCACAGCTTTGCATGTTACCCTTTTGTGAGGAGGGTGCGTGTCCCTTCCCTCCAATCAGAACTCAGAGCTGTCTTCACTGAGCTCTGCAGTGTGATACTTCAGATCCCTGCCCCCTGCTTTCCAGAGCTGAGAGATACTGTGTAAAATGTGTGTTTAGGAACGCTGTAAAGAAAGGGCTGTAAATAAACAGGTACAACTTGTGTAAAAGGATTTGTTTCATCTTTGTGTATCACCTGGTGCTAGTCACTTCTCTAGCTGATTATAAGGGTTTTCAACCACTAACATATCTCCACCTTGTAATTTGCAAGCCTTCTGAAAATGCTAGTTGATTAACGGTCTCTGACTTTTGGAATCACCATCTTGTAAAAAAAAAAAAAAACCCACAGAGCTCATGACATTAGAGGCAAGTCAATGCTCCTTATCTGCATAATTTTGACAAAAAAATAAAAATAAATAGTTATTCAAGGACTGTTGGGGCACAGAAGATGGCTGTGTTTTAGCTGGGCTATGCACAACCTCGCACTAACTGCAAATTCCCCTGCAACACTGCTTTCTCCCACGTGCAGATGTTGGGCTATTGAAGAAGGCTCTATCCCAGTATTTTTCAACTCCAGCCCTCAAGGTGCCCCAACAGGTCATGTTTTCAGGCTTTCCATTATTTTGCATAGGTGATTTGATCAGTTTCACTGCCCTAGCAATTACCACAGCTGTTTTTTCTGAGAAAAATCCTGAAAACATGACCTGTTGGGGCACCTTGAGGACTGCGTGAAGGCACATATTCAGGGGATTCGCCTATGCCAGCATCACGCTTGAACATCCTTGCACACTGGGCAGAGCCTATGTGCTTGCCAGCGTCACATGTTTGTATATGTATATTTACTTTGCTTCTAGCTGCCTACACCTCTAATCACTGACTGTAATGTACAGTACTGAATTACGCTAAACCCGTCAAATTAATCACTCCAACCCATCCAGCACTATACACTCTACCTCCAACTAGAGCTTGCAATGCCATTTAAACAAAGCTTCATTGGTCGATGTCTGGAGACTACTCCATACAACCAAACATGACTACACGTGCTATTCCAAAGTCCCCACAACTTTTCTAGAATAGATGGTTTTCTAATAGATTCCTTTTTCCTAAAGTACATTTTACTTCTTTAGGACATTTTTTTTCTCTCTGATGACTTCCCATCACATCTTTCCAAACTATGACTGCTCATATTTAGTCCCTCCACTCAGAAGTTCCCTACTTGTCTCTTAGTTTATAAGGAAGCTTATCAACAATGCTCCTATTTAAAAGCTATTGTTCAAACAGCATTTATTGGAAAACTTGCTTGATTTGAAAAAATAATGTCAGAAAGCAGCAATTTTCTTAAATGCTTTTGTAGCTTCGCTTACAAAACAAAAACGACTTTATATACTAGCAATACATTTTCTAGGTGGGGGAAAAAAAAATATCCCCCTCCTTGCCAAATTGACTGACCTCACGGTTCAAAACATCACATTCTTATGTTAACAGACCTGAGACTACAAACCAGCACCTACATGTACTAACTCTATATTCTCAACCTGCGAACAACATTTTTTTTCTCATCTCTGCACAGCTCAGTCCTCACATTTGCCTTTACAGCAGCAGTTAATTGATCAAACTAGATTACACAAACCTACCCCAGACCAGGGCAAACAACTTAAACTTCCCAATCACTACGATGGGGGTCCAACAGGCTATTGAACCTTTACCCATAGAAGTGTCCCTGTAATTACAAACCTTTATAAAACTCTATTCTTAACCATAATGTTCCATACCATGAATTAAATGAAGCTCATGCAGCCCTTATTTTGAAACTAGGGAAAACCCTAAACACATCCAAGCTTACTGTCCTATACTCACTAGTTAACAAAATTTATAACTAGACTAAATCATGCCAGATCACATGCAAACCTACACCGCATGCAATTCACTCCCTTCCAACTGGGCTTCCTTTGTAACAAGCACACTTATCTGTGTGCATGAGCTTCTATCATGGCCATGGTCCAAGAAAAGCAACAATATTCTCACCACCCTAGACATTTCTAATAATCCCAACACAAGGCTAATAATTAATATCTAGGTCTCCCCTCCCATACAATGTCCAAAGGCAAGGCTGCCACCTTTTTCCCAATCTTCTTCAATACACTGGATCCCTTTACAGGACTCCTAGAATTACAAACCACTTTTCAGGGCATACCTATAGGTCACAAGACCAATAAAATTACAGCTTTTGCAGAAACCTATTATATACATATTCAATCCTGAATACTTCCATCCCTGGGATACTTCAAATTTCTGGTTATTCTGTTAATTTGCACAAACCAAAGGCACTTTATCCAACCAAATGTACCAAGGCTCCTTTGATAAATCCTTATCCCTTTATCTGGTGTAAAGACAAAATATCTTATCTTGGTGCATCAATCCCTAAAAACCCCATATTTATACAGGATCAATAAATGCTCTCTATTACGCTCACTAAAAAAAAAAACTCTCACTATGTCATATATGAACACAGTCAGTTAAATTAAAATGGTAGCCTTCCCAAAACGTTTTATACCATGCAGGTATCTCCAGTGTGGACACTTTCAGCCTAAGCATCCACTCACCATTATCTCTCTTATGGCAAAAAATACAATTTTGCATAAATGGATTATTCTGATCCCTTCTATTACATTTATAGAAAAGTTAACTTCCATATTTCACAGGGAATGGGTGGTAGGTCTCTATACATAAAAAAAAATGGAGGTTCAAAAATGTTTGACAACTGGAAATCCTTTATTCAAACCTTATGTATTGACACAGCAAACAGAAAAATGCTTCCACTACACTCATCGGTATCAGATCCGATTACTTAATAGTCCCACTCCCTACTGAAACCATACTCTGTAGATTACTAAGTAACTGAAGCCTCCCTCTTCCTTCATAAACTACCAAGTGTATGACTGACCGCCACCCACCTAATGTTTAATACTGCACTCCATGTCATCAGTGGGACTCTAAACTGTGCTGTTATTTAACTATTAACCTATAAAAAAAATAGTATTTCAAAAGGCAAGTCTGCATATCTGCACAGAACGAGTTTTTTTAAATGCAGTTTTCAGGGTTATGATTTCTCAGCAACCGTAAGAGGGCAGGCTGTTTAGAAGTCAAAATTTGCATAGCGCTTCTTGGAGTTCCTGGGGAGCCAACACAGAAGTTAGCAACATGGTCTGTAAACAGCAGAGGGTGTCTACTATCAACATATAAGGTTAGTGTAGTGTGCTGTATCTTAGTAGAGTTGAATTAATTGCATGAAGTATATCACAGTGCATGAAAATTAAATACTATGGGTGATTTTGTTGTGTATTTTAAGGATAGGTTCCTTGGCTTTTACTGAATGAAAAATGTGCTCACCCGATTCTACCTAAAAGTATTTGATCCTATAACAAATAATGGCATTCTACTAAAGTTGCAATCTGCCTGGGTTACTATAAAGGGGGGCAACTCAATCAATTTTCATAAAACTGAACAAAATTAAGTAAATATATTAAATGTTACCATTGACCCCCACCTACATAGAAAGAAGCAGTTTTGTGGTTCAGAAACAGTTACCTTTTTTGGTGAAAAAATCCTTGGAATATTTCCCCAACACAGCAAATTTTCGAGGGATTTTTCCCAGCAGTTCAGTGATCAATGCTATGTGATCTGTGTTTGGAGAACATTGCCAGCAAAACAGAAACATACAACTCAATCAGTACATTTTATACATTTAGAAAGAGGGCACGGTGCAGACAGAACAAATCTCCGACTCATTTCTGAAGCTTTACCATATACACAAATTTGATGGTGGTGTTACCACAGCAACAGATTAGCCAACCCAATACCATCTGTTGTCAAATCTTTTAGCAGAAAAGTTTAAACTTTAAAAAAAAAAAAAAAAAAAGTGTTTAAAATGCACTGAGATTGGTGCATTTCCAAAGAGCCATGGAAAATGGTTCAATGACCCAAAAAAATAAAATAAATTTGAAGTGTCGGGGGGGTGGTGGGGATACAGTGTGAAGATTCATTCTGTCTACATCACAATGCCTTCTGTAAGGAAGAGGTACTACCTCTGCGATTGAAGAATTCCCGAGAATATTTTCCAGACAGAGCAAAGTGTCTTGGGATATTGCCTAGAAGCTCAATGATGTGTGCTATGTGGTCTATGGAGGAGAGAAAAAGGAGTGAAGGGGTGAGAAAAAAAAAGAACAGAATGAGATAAGAAGAGGAGGGAAATAGAATTAATTAAAATAAAACTCAAAACCAATTATGGGGCAAACCCATGCAGACAAGGCCCAGCAGAACAGACTCCATTAGTAAAATTTATGACCAGCGTTTATGTTGTGGAATAAATCAACAAGCAATAAAGCATGAGAATGAATAGATTCAGACAAAGAGTAGAACAGCCTTGGTACGCCAGTTAGGAATAATTAGTCCTTTAATATAGTCTGTCAAAATCCAGACACAAAATCATGTGTACAATTACCAGCTCGAAAATTGAATTAGTAACATGAGGTGGACCTCATGTATAAGTGTGATTTGCAAATTCCAAAGAAAACAAATTAAATACCTTAGATCTATCACAATCACTCCATACTAGCTTTATCTTTTCATATGGTCCTGCAGACCTTTAAGATCAACAGACCTGCACACTATATCACCTCACTTATTAAAAAGCACAAATATCTGTATTGATTCACACCCTAGAGAGAAGCAATTGACAGATGACTTAATTTTTAATACCAAAAGCATGTTGGCCCATCTAAGTGATTTTCTGCTGAATAAATGATTAGCTCAGCACATAGACTAATTGTATCTAATGACTGGCAAATCACACCTACATGCGAGCTGTTTAATGGGTTCTTGTGACTACATACTACTGGAGCTCAGCCGGCAGCTTTCAAACAAATGCATGTCTTACAGAGATTTAATGTCGTCTGAGTGACATTATGAAATAAAATGAGCTTGCTGAACAATTTCCATCCACTTCACTCTTGATTATAAGAAGAAATAAACAAGTTGAGATTATATCATGAGGACTTTCAAAATATGCAGCTTCTTTTCTATTATTCTTTCTGTAGAACTGGGAAGTTAAAATGCTTATTTCCATCACCAAATTAAAAAAAAGTAGAGTTTTAGGCTAAAAACACCATAGATCATATATTGGTTTGGACATCTTTAATGTTAAAGTAGAACTAAAGGCAAAACTATTGTTTTTTGGCTAGCGTGGACATGATTAGAATGTCAGGTTGTTATTGCCGTCTGCCCCTGTTAAGAATATTTACCCTATTTGTCTTGTTTACCATTATGGAAAAAAAACCCCACCAGAACAGTAACAGAGGGGAAATTTTCCAAAGGGCATAACAGTTCTGGTGATCTTGGTGCCAATCTGGGGCTGAAAGTGCTGGAAAAAGCCAACATTTTTAATTGTCATTAGAACATAAATAGAAGAGAAACCTTCCAATGGGAACACTTTTTCCAGAAACAACTGGAACATTTCACTAACTTTGGATAGACTTTCTCAATTCCTGTTGCGTCTACTAGACTGAAAAATGAAAATCTACCCATCTACTCTATCCAAAATGAAATTAAATTGATTCATAGAGTATGAGTTATATGCAGTTATCAGGTGATTGGACACTGGCAAAATCGATACTTGGTCCACCCCCTTGTGTACAGTACTGTGCAAACATTTTAGGTAGGTTTGAAGAAATGCTGTAAAGTAAGAATGCTTTGAAAAATACATATACCAATATATATATAATATATTTACCAATATACAAAATGAAAAGTGAGCGAACAAAAGGAATATCCAAATCAAGATTTGGTGTGACTACCCTTCAGCTTCAAATCAGCATCCATTCTTACACTTGCACAAAGTCAGGGAATTCATAGGATTAGAGTCAGGTGTAGGATTAACTAATTATACCAAGCAGGTTGATAATGATCATCAATTTCATATGTGGGTTGAAAAACAGTCATTAACTGAAAACGAAACCGCTGTGTAGGAGGCTTAAAACCGGGTGTGAAACAGCCAAACTCTTTTACTAAAGGTGAGGTTGTGGAAGACCATTTCATGTCACAGGTCATACACCATTTCAAGACTGTGCACAGCAACACAACACAAGCAAATTATACTGCATCAGCAAGGTCTCTCCCAGGCAAAGATTTGAAAGCAGACTGGGGTTTCAAGATGTGCTGTTCAAGCTCTTTTGAAGAAGCACAAAGAAAAGAGCAATGTTGAGGACCATAGACAGTGTGGTTGGCTAAGGAAACTTAATGCAGCAGATGAACGACCCCTCAAAAAGCCACATCTCAGATGTGGAAATAAGGCTAAGCGTAAAAATATAGCTGGGGTGCAGAAAAATGGCAGCAGGTGCTCTGGACTGGATTGTTTATACACAGGCAGAACAGCCTATGTAAACAAGGCAGATCGCCGTTCTGTCAATAGGGGGAGGCATTGATCCTGTGTTTCAGCAAAGCCTACCCTATGCCTTCCCTTAGTAGAAGCACCATCCCCACAGTACACAAGCACTGTCTAGGAACACATTTACCCTTTGATCACCCCTGATGTTAACCCCTTCCCAGCCAGTGTCATTAGTACAGTAATCGTACATATTTTATAGAACTGATCACTGTATAGATGTCACTGGTCCACAAAAAGCATCAAAAGTATTAGTGTCCAAATTGTCTGCCCCGATATAAGTCTACTATTACTAGTAAAAAAATAATAATAATAATAATAATTGAAATGCCCCCTAGTTTGTTAACACTATAACTTTTGCTGAAACCAATCAATATACGCTTGAGATTTTTTTTTGCCAAAAATATGTAGTAGAATACATATTGGCCTAAATTGAAGAAGAAATTAAAAAAAATGTCATTGGATATGTTTTATAACAGAAAGTAAAAAAAAATATATATTCTTTTTCAAAATTGTTGGTCTTTTTTCTTATAGTGCAAAAAATAGAAAGAACGCAGAGGTGATCAAATACCACCAAAAGGAAGCTCTATTTTCAGGGAAATAAAAAGGGACATAAATTGTATTTGGGTACAACGTCACACGACTGCGCAATTGTCAGTTACAGTAAAGCAGTGCCGTGAAAAAACTGGTCAGGAAGGGGGGTACATTTTCTGGAGGTCAAGAACCATCTTCAGTATAAAGGAGTAGTCCTGCAAGTGATGGGTTGGCTCCCACAGAGCCCTGATCTCAACATAACTGCATCTGTCTGGGATTGCATGAAGAGACAGAAGGATTTAAGGAAGCCTACAGCCACAGAAGATCTGTGATTAGTTCTCCAACTACCAACCTACCCGCTGAGTGCCTTTAAAATCTGTGTGCAAGTATACCTAAAAGAATTGATGCTGTTTTGAAAACTAAGGGTGGTCACACCAAGTATTGATTTGATTTGGATCTCTCTTCTGCTCATTTACTTTCCATTTTGTTAATTGATAAAAATAAACCATTATCTCCATTTCTGAAAGCATTATTGTGCACGGTAGTGTATTAGCCATATAAGCCCACTCACTGTCAGACTGTTTAAAAAAAAAAAAACACCTGGGGTGAAACTGAGGGAGGAAGCCCCAAGAGGGACCTCCCTGAAAAAACAAGAGAAAAGGGCGCAGGTTACAAGGGATGCATGGGCATGCAGCCATTAATGTACTGCCTGAGCCCTATCCCCTGGGTGAAATTTGCTGGGAAACTACCAAGTTAAAGGAACTGCAGGGAAGAAAAGGAGATCAGGCTTCTAAGCTACCCTTAGAGAAAAGGAGAATGTTACAGAAACAATACTGCTGCGAATAAAAGACCGGGGGATACGCAAGTAAAACGAACCAACAGAAGGGGAACCCCTTTACTTCCCTATACTGCAAGACCTTGCAGGAGTCCCCAACAGGAAACCATGAAGAATCCATTATCAGCATAAAGTGCCCTGGTTGTATAAGGGCTAAGAAGATATGGAGAGGATATATAAAAGCAGAATAGGTTATGAGTCGTACACAGTAAGCAAGATGATGAACAATTAAAACTTCGGAACAGATCACTAGGTGGAGAAAGCTGAGCGGGGGAGGGGGCTTGCCAAACAGGAAGATCCAACTTGTATGCAGGGAATTCGGGAAGCCTTTAGAAAGAGGGCATAGTGCAGGGCCTGGGGGGGGGGGGGGGTGTCATAGGGATGTGAAATGCCAATGCAGGGATATCCTGTAACTGGGGATATTAGGTATTCTCCTGGCAAGCCTCTCACACAGCCACAAGCTAGCAAAAAAGCTGATCAACACTGTCAAGTGCCTAAGCTGCAACCGTACATGCGGAGGAAAGTTGACCATCGAAGAACCCTTGGAAACAGTAAGGGGAAGGGCTAAAGAAAGAAATTTATGATAGTCACCTCTAGTTGAGAGAGCAAAATAAGTAGGGATATGCACAAGAGTGCACAAGTCTTGAGGGCGGACACCATATTGGCGCATTGGAGTAGTAGGCTCCAGGTAAAGGAACTGAACTGCTCAATCAAGGGAAATATTAACCAGGGATCTAAGCACAATGACCGCACCCTTGTTGTTTGCAAAATGGCATAATTTGTTATCAGATTGAATCCAAGCGATGTGGTGAAGGTAGGTGTTCAGAATATACTTAGACACCTATAAAAGAGTGGATCATGGGAAAAAAATCTTGCAAGGGGATAGGCTCCACCAAAAAGGAGTATAAAGAACGGCTCTCAAGACTCTTCATAGCTATTCAAGTGTTTATAAAAACAAATGCCATAACTTCAATAAGCAAGGTGAAGGAAAAATTGTACTCTGGTTAGTGAGAGGGTCACAAGAAAGTGTAAATGGGAAGGGGGGAGGGGATATAACTCACCACACTTCACAAGAAAGAAAGAATCTTGTAATACAAAAGAAGTACTGGCCTGTAAGCCTTTTTTTAATCTCTCAAGGCCTAATGAGAAGGTAGAAAGGTGCTAGGTCAGAAACCATGTTTGAGTCTGGATGCAGAAAGTCAAGCCAGGCTTCATTGCAAGTGCAACTTTCAAGAGACAGGGTTTCCCATATAGGAGATAAAATTCCTTAACTGCCTATAAGGTCAAGCAAGGTTAGGGAAATATTGTTCGAGATCGATCGATCGATCGATCGATCGAGAGAGAGAGAGAGAGAGAGAGAGAGAGAGAGAGAGAGAGAGAGAGAGAGAGAGCATCTCTACCAAAAAACAGTATAAGCGAAAAAGTTTCAGAGGCTATCCCTTCGCCACTGGCACAGGCTTTTTGGTAGTTATATTGGGGGTTAAAGGAGGAAGTTTGCTGGGACAAAAAGGACCCACACTATTCAATGATTCCTGACAAGGGTGAACAGATCTATAACATAAGGTAGGGGAGATACATTCCAAAGGTAATTGTGATCTCATATAATGGGGTCTTAACCCCTTTCCCATCAGTAGCCATCTCAATGTATATTCATCATGGGCACTGCCAACAAAAATAGTTGGGCATTTAAAGGAAAGTGCAGAAGGAACCTTCTGTTGAATTACTTTCATAGGCTTTGAGCCACAAAGTTCTGCACACGTGCACAGAAAGCAAAGACATGGAAGTCTGAAATATATTCTCCATGGTGTCTACACAGAGCTAAGGGAAAGCACTTATAGTAGCATAACTCCACCTTAGAAGAAAGAGGAGGATCATCTATAGTAGGGGAAAGTTCAATTTGGATTTCTGCAGATGATTTAGCCATAGTTTCGGTTAACAACTAAGGCAGCTATGACTGGCTGTAGGGTAGGGACAGCCAACTCAAAGGAGGTTCTCAGAAGAGTCTCCAAGCGCCTAGAAAATCTCTAAAGGAAGGGGTATCTTCAATTGAAGATGGTAGATTAGTCAGTTAGTGCTAAAATGTCCCAGTCCACTTTTGTTAAAGTAGACCTTCAGTCAAAACCCAATATATGTAAAATTGGTCCCACCTCCATTCTAAGCCTGTTCTAACAACCCTGTAGAGGAAAGATGCACATACTTGCCTATACTGAGGGCACGCCACAGGTCCAGTCACAGGATCTCTCCAGCAGCTGGCTTAAATTAGGAGGCAAGATTGCCAACAGCTATGTGGTAATGTCACTCATAGGCTTACTACTGGGCATCCATTGTTGGTTGTCCCTCCTCTACACTGAAGTCGGCGATGAGAGCTGATCAAGAGGCCTTGAGTGCCCTTACCATAGGCAAGTATAGACATATTTCCTTTACAGAGCAGTTACAACAGGCTTAGAAAGGGGGTGGGGACAGGTTACTTAAAATAACAAACATGTTACACTTACCTGCTCTGTGCAGTGGTTTTGCACAGGGCAGCCTGGATCCTCCTCTTCTCAGGTCCCTGGTTGGATTTCCTGGCCCCTCCCTCCTGTTGTGTGCCCACACAGACAGCAGCTTGTTATGGGGGCACTCAAACCTAGCTGCAGCTCTGTGTATCCATGTAGCTGTGGTTTGGCCCCGCCCCTTCTTCTGATTGGCTGAGTTTGATTCACAGCAGCAGGAGGAGCCAATGGCGATGCTGCTGTGTCTCAGCCAATTACCAGAGTGTCCCGGACAGCCGAGGCACTTGTGAACAAAGCTGGATAGAGATGGGGCTCAGGTATTAGGGGGGCTGCTGCACACAAAATGCTTTAAATCTTAATGCATAATGTATTAAGATTAAAAAAAAACTTCTGCCTTTACAGCCACATTAAGTATAGTTAGGATTTGACTGGACTTACACTTTCAGCTTATGTATGAAAACGCGGCTTTAAAGTTGTTAGGCAAGTAGAATAACCCCTCCGAGCTTGACCAGTCATAGCATAAAGGGCCAACTTACTGGAGTCAGGCTAGAAAGGGGCTTTCAAGCAAATACCTTCTTTTTATGCATTTTTTCATTATGTGGTGGCTAAGCAGCATTAGACATATCTATCCGGAGAATAGTACATGCTGCCTCATTTAATCCACTGTAGATAGCATATAGAGAGGGTAGGTAAGGAAGTTCCATGAACGGTGGTGGTGAAAAACCTTCAACCACGTCTGTTCAAGTATAATCAGAGGGAGGAAAGGGGCAGAGGAGTGCTTGTGTATGATAGACCCCTCAGATTCCAGAATTGGCAAAAGCTTCTGGAAAAGAAAAGACACAGTGGCAGTAAATTCTGCCTTGGTCAAACACATAGTGTGATGCGTGCCTTTACAGAAGCTGGAGTCAGAGTACTGGAGAAAGAAGTAAGACTTAGTGCTTTGGAGAGGGACAAGTAAACACTATGGAATTATGTGCTTTTTTCCAGATTTCATGTCTGAGGTTTCCAACCACTTCAAAAGTTTCCCCAGAGCTTGAGGCAAACTTGCCTGTGCCCTGTGTTTCTGCGCCCCTGTGCCTGCAATCCTTCCTTTCAAGATGAGGGTCTTCCCCTGCGTGGTACTCGTGGAATGGATGTAAATCAGGAAGGTTGCGTGCGTCAGGTCTAAATGAATCAAGTCAACCCAGTCATTGACTGAGTTCCAGTGACTGTGTCCAAGAGGAAATCAGCAACAGGTGGCGTGGCAGATGATCAGCTTGCATTCTTGGCAGAACATAGCGGCTGAAAATGCACAGTTAGGAAGCCCATAAGCCCTGCATCAGCAGCCAGAAAGAAACTTCTGTCAGTCCTAAAAAAGACCACTGGATCAAATGATCAGCTTGCATTCTTGGCAGAAAATGGTGGCTGGAAGTGTGCAGTTAGGAAGTCCATGAGCACGGTGTCAGCAGCCAGAAAAAAAACTTCTGGTAGTCTTAGAAAAAGACCACCAAGCTGGAATAGGTAAAAGTTAAAACTCGGTTTCTTATAAGGCCAAAAGTGAGAAAATAAAATCAGGTAAATAAATAGTATAAATCCCCCTACATCTGTGGCTTGTAAACCGCTTGTGTGCATGGCACTGTAGAATATACTGGGAAAAAGGAATGTACCGTACACCAGAGTCATCAATCTATGTATCGCCAGAAACCAGCATGTATAAGGATACAGGGAGACCCTAGCTTAACTTGTCCAATGTGCTGGTCCTGTCCATGCTTTACCCATCACGGTGTGCATATCCTGAGAGGGGTAGTAAGGGTCTGGGTGCCATAATGCCTGTACAGCACCCTGCAGCTAGGTAACGCACATTGTACCACATACCAAGGTGTGCACCAAGCACAGGATGCAGTGCCTGAAGTAAACATTACAGGTCAGCCCCACTACCAGGGGGTCAGGGTACAGTTCCCAATGTGTGCAGGAGGGTTATCAATCCAGAACCTGCTACTGAGCCTTTAAGGCAGTTATCAGTGTCGTTTGAAGGAGGTAGAATAGGGGGCAGACCCACTCAAGCTTTTTCCAGTGTGAAATTACCTGAAGGAAGCGGCATACAATGTGTGGTCTATGAATCAAACTCTGAGTCTGGTACTGTATGAAAAAGATGAGAAGTTTTGGATACAGATAGAGTGTGCTTAAAACAAACATACTGTTAATCAAGTATGATGAAGTAATACTAGAGGCAAGTGTGAGCAGAGAACACACATAATAAAGAAGGCTAATAAATGAATATTACTGGTGAACCATGGGCACTTTACTAAATATCATGCCTCTCGCAATAGTCAAACTGAGAAATTCTACTTCCTACTAGAAAAAGATGGAAAAACTTGATGTCAAAGCTCCCACCTAAACTGCTAGGATGAGCAAATTTATGGAAACAGCTAAAAGAAGAATTCTCTGAGAGCATTTATTACCCAGCATCAACCAATCTGAATGTGGCTTTAGAGTACTGAAGAAAGAAAGATGATCTTACTGGCTGTTTAGGGCAAGCAGTACTTCTCTCAGGCATCTTCATAAAGCCCGGTTGCATGCCATTGCTTAGTGCTCTACTCTGCTAACATGGGTACTCTCTGCCTCTATGACCCATCACTATATGTATGCAGGAAAACTTCAAATAAGTATATTTAGACACTACAAAGATCCCCCTTCCGATTTTGTGAACAAATTAGATTGATGAAAGGATGGCTGATACAATATATGTATAGCTGTATAGCGAATCCCAGTTTGATCGAGTAAGGTAAACTCTTTTATCATCAATTAATCAGACAAGAATAGACAAACTAGTTGGCATTGGCTCTCAGAAAAACGTCAGAAACAACCCACAATGATGTTTTGCAAACTCAGGTTGCATTTAATGGTTGCCCAACCAAATATGGTGATAGCTGACAAAAAGAACAATGTGAAAAGAAGCTACATTTATTCTTTACATAGGCACTGAGCCCTAACTGTTGAAAATATTACTGCACATTGATAATCAGCAGCGACTAAAATATACCCATCCATGTAGGGTTTCTTATAATGCACAGGAAAATCTGGTGAAAGATCCCATATATAAAAGTTTATAAATCAGTTTAACAGATATAAGAAACTCTGTGCTTCCCTTTCAGACATATTCATGCTGATAAAAATAAGGCAACTGAATGTACATGAAAAAAAATATATACATGGGAGTAAACACTTGAAACCCTCTTACAATTGGTGGTAATTTAGACAATGACACAGAATTCTCCTCCTGCTGAGGTCCCTCCTAAGGGTCTTCTGAATGGAAACATGGACAAAAGGACTATCCCACTGCAAATATTTGGGCTCAAGTTTAACCCAGAATCTAAAATAATGAATTTGATTAGTGGCTCTAGGGTAACAACTGGTGCCATCATACACCTGGCCTCCTTTTACATAGAAGCCTTGCTTCTCCGTTAGAACACATGCTCATTTTAAATTTACATTTCAAAGCTTTAACATTTCAAGCATTCAGTGAATGGTGTAAATGTATGACACTGGTGCAGGTAATTCAGTATGCAAAAGTTGCCTGTATATTATTGAGTATTACTCTGAAAGGATAGAGAATCTTTGGGTGCAATAATGAACTCCTTCATACTAGTGCCATTAATATTACGGACCCCAGTTCACTGCAGTGTCCTGCTTGGAGTGTGAAAACAATCCTAATGTCTTTTCAGTCACTTATAACAATTATCACAGCTCTCCTAAAAGTGGCAGTCTCTTATCTCTAGTTGAACCTGAATGTTCTCAGCTTTGAGCTCTTTCAGGATCAAAGATAGTGTTCTATATTTCAACAAGGGCAGAGAGAGATCAGCGTGTGCCTGTCCCCTAGTAACCACATTAGATATTAGCAGTCTAACTATATAAAATTTAGGACGTTCACGTTACCATTATGGCAAGGGTCCTGCTGCATTTATGCTATATTAGGCAGTCTAAACTATTGCAATATTTGGCCTATGCAGCCAAAACAAGGGAGCATTATTGTGATCTGCACATCGTGGAATGCAAAATAAACTTGGGATGACCACAAAGAGAGAAAGGAAATCTGAATTAAGCCAATACCGATCTAAAAAGCCCTCTAGTAACCCATATATTCGCATCCGTGGGTTGGCCATACATGGGTCAGTTTTTTTCATTCAGCCAGCAGGTTGAATAGAAAAAACTGACCCAATTGCCCCATCCACACACTCGATATGGATGTGGGAATCCTCTCTGCTGTGTCATTGTACTCTGACAGCATGGAAACTCCCTCACCGTCAGAATAGACTGGTCTGAAGTCTATAGCCTACAGCACTGATCGAGTTAGAAAATGCCAACAGGGAGGCTGAACAGAAGTTGATCAGTAGATCGACTTCTGCTAAACCACATTGGCCACACATGGATCGAATTTCTCTCCACGTATGGCCACATAAACTCACTGTAGCACTACTGATTATGATCAAAGGACTGTGACCTTGATAGACTGGACTGAATTGCTGACATTTTGCTAAATGGCTCCAAGTTTATTGAAGTAAAAAAAAAAAAAGATAATAGCAGCGTTAATCAGGAAAAAAGGAGTAAAACCCATCACCATTGTAAAAAGATGTGTATGTGTAATTCTAACTAATTGCTTTCCAATGTGAGAAATACGCACCTTCATCTCTGGAATAATCTTCTCCAGAATGTGGTTCAAATAAATAGTCACCAGTTGCAAGCTCAAATGCCTGTGTGGGGTAAAAACAACAAAGTTTTAAAGTTAAAAAAAAAAAAAAAAACACACAGATGTACACCTCTTTAAATCAAAACTCTAACCTCATTCTTTTCTGTCCCACCTGCTTCAGACTTTGGAAAGTCTTTGGTGGAAAAATGCTTCTGAATTTTCATTGAAGGGCAGTGCAGTAGGCACACTTTTGTCTGACCTAGTCTAGTCTGACCCAGTCCTAGTCTCACACTCCACCTCCCAGGGTGTCTGTCACTGTGTCCTCTGTGGTGCTTACTACTTAAACCCAGTTTTTCTTGAATTTGATAGATGTAGCTGCAAGGCCTACCTCTTCCATATGCAGAGTTAGAACAGTATTAACCCTTCAAACAAAAATATATTATGTTGCAGCTTACCAATGCTTAGATGTGGTGACTGCGGTTAGTTTTCTTTGTGATCTGGGCAAGCAAATCTGTTATTTATTAACTTCCTTTAACATATCAAGCTGTTCAGCAAAAGTGCCAGTTAGAGGGTTGAGACAAATGATTTAACACTTATAGCTGGCCATTGTAATGGCCCCTTTCATTTATGTAAAACCTTTATCTCAAAGGGGAATTATTACTGTAACTGCTTAAAAGGTGTTGGCTTGATTTCAGCTTTACTTGGTTATTCAAATTCATCTAAATCTGCTAGTACATCTAACACTACCCTCTCCACAGGTTGACAATGCTGCTATCCAAAGAGGTCTCTGTTGCTCCTTCATCTAGAGTATAGCCACCCCAAGACAGGAAGTTATTAAAATTGGGAGCCACCAGCTGCACAACCACACAGTATAATACCTAAATGATAAAGTAGATCACCAAAGGAATGGAAAACAGTGTAATAACTAACACAAATTTTAAAGAAGTAAAGCATGGAAGGTTGACAATAGGACGCAGAATAAGTTGAATAAATAAAGCCAGTTAATTGCAAACACATGCTTCCATCCCTATTGAAGTGAAAATTGGGGAAAGAGGAGGGGAAAACATTGGGACTTTAAATGAGGCCATGGCCTGGTAAGGTCATGTGTCTTCATCCCTAACTATATGAACATATTAAAATTGGGAGCTAAAGAGTGGGACTTTGAGCGAGGCACATGGCTGAAATGAATACAATGATAGAAAATGAAAGATTATTATCCTGTAAATAACATGGTTACAAATATAACTCCTATATACTTATATCGGCGTATAACACGCACTTTTTTCCCCTCAAAATCGTGGGTGCGTGTTATACGCCGATCCCCCGCAGTTCCTAACCTTCTCTGCGGCTTTCAGCCGAAAATAGCTGAGAACGCCCAAAAATAGCCGAAATCCGCCGAGAACGGGCGAGAGCTACCAAGTGCCGCCAAGATACACAGGACATCCGCTCTGTATCTCAGCGGCGCCATTTTTAAATAGCAAAGACACTGACAAGGCTGCAGATGACTGACCAGGCTGCAGATGACTGACCAGGCTGCAGATGACTGACCAGGCTGCAGATGACTGACAAGGCTGCAGATGACTGACAAGGCTGCAAATGACTGACAAGGCTGCAAATGACTGACAAGGCTGCAAATGACTGACAAGGCAGCAATGGAAGGCTGCAAATGACTGACAAAGCTGCAATGCAAGGCTGCAAATGACTGACAAAGCTGCAATGCAAGGCTGCAAATGACACTGACAAGGCTGCATTAATGGGAATTTAAATGCAAGTTTTTTCCCTTAAACTTCCCTCCTAAAAGTTTTTTTCTTTTCTTTTAAATTCCTTCGGAAACTTGGGGTGTGTGTTATATGTCGATAAATACGGTACATACAAAATAGAAATACGCACTAATCGTAGTGACAATTCCTTAAAATGGTAATAACATGATTAAAAATGGTATTACAGAGTCCATATGTCAAATTAAGTACAAGAGTAATACAAGGTAACATCAGCGTGGCCTATGACTTCCCTGTAACATGGTGTTATAACAGGATTATATAAACAATAAAATCTGTTAAAACTGTAGTACAATGGTACACGGCAGTTCTTAGCTCAACGTGTTTCCCCCTCCTCGCATACACTAGTCTCACTACACAGTCCTCCCACCCTTATTCGCAGATAATTTGAACTGCATTTACTGGCCTATTCACCTTCTACTCCCATTTTCACATGTTCATTTTAGGAGTCCTCTGCGTGCCTGTGATGGGTGTCGTTGAACAAGCCTCCTCAGCTCCCGACACTGATGCCTTTCGGTGGTCTGTGCTCCTTGCCTAGAGCTTCATATATACTTGTAAGTGATTTATGGGGGGGGGAGGGGGGCTTCGATTTTCATCCTACCCCTTTATTGATACAAGGGTATTTATCTAGTTGTTTATCTCCTATCTGCAGATACATTATGTGCTTTCTCCTGAAGAGCGGCACCAAGCCATGAAACGCGTTGAGCTAACAACTGCCGCATACCATTGTACTACAGCTTTAACGGATTTTAATGTTTGACATATGGTGGACTATAATGTTACTCATTTTTAATTATGTTATTACCAGTTACCGCTGTTTAAGGAATTGACGCTGCGATTAGTGCGTATTTCTATTCTGTATGTATATGGGAATTATGTTTGTAACCATGTTATTTACGGAACAATCTTTAAATTTCCACCATTGTACTAATTTCAACCATGTGTCTCACTCAAAGTCCCACCCTCTTGCGCCCAATTTTAATATGTTCATATAGTTAGGGATGGAGGCACATAACCTTACCAGGTCATGGCGTCATTTAAAGTCCTGTTTCCCCCTTCCCTTTCCCCAATTTTCGCCAAGACAGGAAGTGTGTTATTGGCCAGATCACCAAGTGAAAGAAAGAAAAAAAAAAAAGTCTAAAATATAATACAGCCAACAAATTTAAAGTGATTGTAAATCCTCAGCTTGTAAAACAAGCCACTCAGTTTAAAAAAGAAATGAAAGGCAAAACATTTGTGGACAGACAAATCATATATACACCTTTTTTTCTTATAAGCGATTATATACCCTCTGTTCTTAGCTGCATAAGAGCTGGGGGAAGTGAAACAGCAGCGCACTGAACTTCCCAGTGAAAGGCCGTGCAGGAGAGTGTTAGCAGAAGTCTGATCACTGAAGGATAGCATACTGAGTTTCCAGCACAGCTAGAGAATTAAACATGCTGTGCCTAGTGCAGTCATTTTTTTTAATAGAAAAGCAAAGGGACCGGCAGGAACACCAGGGATTTCACACAAAAGGAAGCAATACAGGGAGAACAGGATACCTTTTCATATAAGTACATGGTACAAGCAGGCACATATCGGGAATATGAAATGTTGGGTTTACATAGTCTTGGATTGGTAGGTTGCAATATATTTGTGTTTTTGGATTTAATATTGCCTTAAACACTAGACTCAGGAATTCCTCTGCGAATGACAATGTATTTCAGATACTTGTATGTACTCCATGTGTGAATACAGTGTTGTTTCTTAGCGTGTACAAATGTCTTGCGGTGTTAATTAAAGTATTCATTTTTAATGTGTGTTGTATTATCCACTTAAAGTGGAACTTTAGTCAGAAAATTAAGTCCTGCTAGATCACTTCAGGCTGGTCCCCTTTGCAGGTATAGCTCTGAAAATGTTCAGTTGCTCTCCATTTGTAGGCACTGAGTTTATAGAGACTGATCTTCTGACAGAATCAACCACTTAACCAGTTCCCAACCAGCTCACATCTATTTATGGTGGCAGAATGGCACCCCTGCCTGAAAACCCTGAATGGGGTTTCCTTGAAGGGCTTCCAGAGGGCGCACACCCATTGCAAGTAGCCGGCAGTAGCAATCAGCCAGCATGGGATTTATGTGTTTGTTCCTAGTAGAAGTAGAAACAGCAATATGTCTCTTCTCCTACTCAGTCCTATCCCCAGTTAGAACACAATGAGGGAACACATTTAACCCCTTGATCGCCTCTAGTGTTAACTACTTCCCTGCCAGTGACATTTCTACAGTAGGAAAAAGCTGCGCAAATACATTAAATTCTAAGTGCAGTGACAAATTATAGTTAATCACACCAACTGATAAACCCATATGGATATCAAAATTTTAAATAATAAATGAATATTAGATAATGAATAATAAGTGATAAACATCAAAACTTCAAAAAATAAAAATAATTGAGAAAAAACAAAAACAAAAAAACAGTTCAGTGAAGTGAATGAAAATCAATAAACGGCTCCTCTTGTGCAGACAAAAAAACCCCAAAAACACACAGATATTAGTGAGCCGCCACCACACAAAATAGGCGCTTACCAAAAAGGCAAGCAATATCAAGCCTGTATATTTGATCAGCTTCCAGACATCAGACTAACGGCAGCAGCAATTCACTGCGAGTACGCTGAAGACAAGCCAGGAGATCACAACTCGATAGATAGACCAACAGACAACGATCACGGTCCCAGGAAAATTATAAGAATCTCACCATATTGTGAATCCATTAAACGTTAATTTAAAGACAAAAAATTGCACTTACATTTGCATAAAAGATAAATTGCTCATAAAAAATGCCGGCCGGCTTGCACACACCCATCTACACATACGCTACATCGCGATGACGTCAGCACATCTGCCTCCCGACTTACGTTTTGTCAAAGAATGACTTAGTCATGGGGAACAGGCGACGCACTGACTCATCACTATAAATACAATCCCAGGCAACCAAGCCTTGTTGTGAATCATGGGTGGTGGAAACGGATTACCTGATTACAAGATTAGAAAAAAGTGGAAGTATTGCCTAAAATTCCCATAAAAAATAAAAATATTATATCGAATTCATAAGAATCCCAAAAAATATAATATAATATAATTATATATATATATATATATATATATATATATATATATATATATATATATATATATATATATATATATATATATGAAATACTAGAGGACGGGAACTTAATAGAACATTAAACAGTTACCGACATTAAACATCAAATGCGAACAAGAAATTCATTATTTGTGTTCACAGATATATCATGCCAAACACATTCAGTGGTAAGAGTGAAATTCCAGTGTCACCTAGTGGAACAAAAGTTAATCAATAACACTCTGACAATTCTAAATGGGGCAATCTCCACCGGTGCAATTTGACAACAGATAATTTACCCACATCGAAAGGAAGAAAAGAACCTCAAAAAAATAATGGCAAAAAAACAATGGAAACTAGAGGTAGCCTCCCAATTGACATCAATCAAAAAGAACACCAATCTATAGATGGATAACTGGAGACAGCTTCTCAATCACCATCAATCAAATGGCGCCAAAATAGTGCATAAATAATTCAAATAAAATAAAAAATAAAAATCTCATTAAAAAACATTGGCATATATTGACCAATGACCGTGCTTTGAACACGGTTCTTCCTGCCAAACCACAACTCTGGAAGAAGTATCATTAACAGATAGGAAAGATTTGTTTAGAGAGAGACAATCAAATGGTGACAGGATACCCTCTGTGTACCCATCACCACTTATTCTATCCAACATAGAAATGTGAGCAAACTCATGAAAAAACATTGGCATATACTGACCAATGACCATGCTTTGAACATGATTCTTCCTGCCAAACCTCAAGTCATTTATAAGGGAGCCTCCTCCCTTAGGGGTAGAACAGCGCCTAATGTTCTTGACCCTCCCCCCTTTAAATGTTTTTTTTTGTTGAAAATTTAACCCGGGTTCTACCAATGTAGGAGGTGTAGGGTTTGTTATTTGAGTGGTTGTTCACACAGAACCACCCATAAATTTACATCATCCAGCAGTCAGAGTTTGATATTAAGTAATTTGTCACATGCTCCACCGAGGGGGTCGTGTACCTGCTCCAGTGCCCATGTGGGCTGCAATGTGTGGGCAAGACCAAGTGGGCCCTCTTGGGTAGGCTTAATGAGCATGTGAAAAATATAATTCATGGCTTTCCCAAACATCCAGTCTTGATACACTACTTGGAAGTTCACAACGAGAATCCTGCCAAAACCATCTTCCTTGGGATTGAGGTGGTTCTTTGGTACGTGGTATCTCGAGACTTGAAATGCCTTTATTGATAATTCTTAATTTTGGGACTATATGTAAACTTGTTGTGGATTCTGAGTGGCTGTACCAACTAGATTTTTATGTATTTCCCTCGTCCAAATTATTATTATTTGTTTTTTTATTTGTATTATTTATGCACTGTTTTGGCACCATTTGATGGTGATTGGGAGGCTCTCTCAAGTTATCCATCTATAAATTTATGTTCTTTTTAATTGACGTTAACCTCCTTAGCGGTAATCCCGAGTCTGACTCGGGTTGGGAATTTCATTACAATAGCGGTAACCCCGAGCCAGACTCGGGCTTGCACCGCTCGATGCAGGGGAGACACAAGTAACGTCACTTACCTTGTCCCCTGGATCCAGCGATGTCCGCCGCGCTGTGTGATCGAGCCGTCCTGCGCTCGATTCACAGTGCCGAATGCCGCCGAGCTCCGTTCCCTGCGACGTTACGACGCACGGGAGCGAAGAACGGCGGCAAATTCAAAAATGTAAAAAGACACAAAAGACACACAGCACTGTAATCTTACAGATTACAGTGCTGTAGTAAAAAATACACACCCCCTTTGTCCCTAGTGGTCTGTGCAATCCCCTGCATGCACTTTTATATTATAAATACTGTTTTTTACTGCTTGTAATTTGGAGATTGTCCATAGCAACTAAAACATGTCCCTTTTTCATTTTTTTTTGGATTTGATTACATTATTGAATAATTTTTATTATTCTTTATTATATTATAAACTTCATCATACCCGGGATGTCTGCTAGACTCTGGTTTGAAGAGATTTCAGAGCGTTATTCCTAAGAATTACAGGACTACAAAATAAAAGCCAGATTTCCATGCAAAATAATTGTACCGCTTTCAGCACCTTATTCCAGACTGAATCATACCGCCAGGGAGGTTAATTGGGAGGCTACCTCAAGTTTCCATTGGTTTTTTGCCATCATTTTTGAGGTTCTTCTTCTTTTCAGTGTGGGTATATTACCCATTGGCAAATTGCACCGGTGGAGATTGTCCCATTTAGAATGGTCAGAGTGTTCTTACCTTTTGTTCCACTAGGTGACACTGTGGAATTTCACTCTTACCACTGAATGTGTTTGGCATGACATAGCTGTGGACAAAAATAATGAATTTCTTGTTCGCATGTGATGTTTCATGCCGGTAACCATTTAATGTTCTATTATGTTCCTGTCCTCTAGTATTTTCTATATTTTTTTGGATTCTTATGAATTAGCTATAATATATTTTTATTTTTTTATGGGAATTCTAGGTAATAGTTATTTCCACATTTTCTAATCTTGGAATCAGGTAATCCGGTTCCACCACCCATGATTCACAACGAGGCTTGGTTGCCTGGGATTGTATTTATAGTGATGAGTTAGTGCGTCGCCCGTTCCTCATGACCAAGTCATTCTTTGACGAAATGTACGTCGGGAGGCAGACATGTGGTCGTCATTGCGGTGTAGCGTATGTGTAAACGGGCGTGTGCAAGCCGGCCGGCATTTCTTTTATGAGCAATTTATCTTTTATGCAAATGGAAGTGCAATTTTTTATCTTGATAATAAATCAATGTTTTATGGATTCACACTATGGTGAGTTTCTTTTCATTTTCCTGGAACCGTGATCATTGTCCGTTGGTCCATCTATCAATTTGTGATCTCCAGGCATGTCTTCAGCGTACTCACAGTGAATTGCTGCTGCTGTTGGTCTGATGTCCGGATGCTGATCAAATATACAGGCTTGATATTGCTTGCCTTCTGGTAAGTGCATATTTTGTGTGGTGGCGGCTCACTAATATCGGTGTTTTTTTGTCTGCACAAGAGGGTCTGTTTATTGATTTTTATTCACTTCACTGGACTGATTTCCATTCACTTGACTGGACGTTTAAAAAAAAAAAAAAAATTTAGGTTTTGATATTTATCAATTATTATTCATTATCTAATATTCATTTATTTCATATTTTGATATCCATATGGGTTGATCAATTGGTGTGATTAACTATAATTTGTCACTTCACTTATAATTTAATGTATTTGCGCAGATTTTTTTCTATTTTTATGATTGCTGTGTTTGTATACATCTTACAAATTTGAGCTGCAGCCATTTATTATTTTATTTTTAATTTTAGCGTGGTATTCATTTTTTCTTTTTCACATTTATACAGTAATCAGTGCATTTTTATAACACTGATCGCTGTATAACTGTCAATGGTCCCAAACGTGTCAAAAGTGTCTGATCTGTCTGTCACAATACCGCTAAAAATCGCAGATCACCGCCATTACTAGTAAAAAAAAATTCCATAAATCTCTCCCATAGTTTGTAGATGTTATAACTTTTGCGCAAATCAATCAATATATGCTTATCGCAATTTTTTTTTAACAAAAATATGTAGAAGAATATATATTGGCCTTAACTGATGACAAAAATTTGTTTTTTAAAAACATTTTAGGGGATATTTATTATAGCAAAAAGTAAAAAAAATATATTGTTTTTTGTTTATAGCACAAAAAAAAAAAAAACACAGAGGTGATCAAATAGCACCAAAAGAAAGCTCTATTTGTGGGGGGGGGGGGGAAGGACGCAAATTTTGTTTGGGTACAGCATTGCATGACCGCGCAATTACCAGTTAAGGCAACGCAGTGGCAAATTGTAAAAAGTGCTCTGGTCAGGAAGGGGGTAAAATCTTCCAGGGCTGAAGTGGTTAAGGACTGCTCCACATAGATATACTGTGGCAGGGTGGCCCTCCTCCTACCTGTACGTGATTTCGTGCACACAATCTGGCGCACACCACTGGCAACTCACTCCCGCTGTGACTGGACACAGCGGGAGCCAATCAGCAGATTCTGCAAACACCATGTCCACCAATCATCAACAGGAGGGGCAGAACGGCGTTCTGTAAGAAAGGAAGATGGAGATTGTGTTTCTGCTAAGCAGAAATACGGATCTCTGTCTTCCTCCAGTTAAACCAATCCCCAAACATTTAGAAAAACTCCATAGGAGCACACTTAACCCTTTGATGGCTCCTGATGTTAATCCCTTCCCTACCAGTGTCATTAGTACAGTGAGAGTGCATTTGTTTACTGTATTGATCACTGTATTAGTGTCACTGGTCCACAAAAAGTGTCAATAGTGTCAGTTAAAGTGGTTGTAAACACTTACAAACCACTTTGACCTTAATCTAGGCTTACCTGTAGGTGAAAGAAATATCTCCTAAACCTATACGGTTTAGGAGATATTTACCTGAAGACAGCGGCGCGCAGGTGCACTGGGTAAGCCGCAGATCGCGGCGATAGGCCGCGAGTGTCGGCTCCCGTGCGCATGCGAGGGAGTGACGTCATCGCTGCTCCGGCGAATCACAGCGCTGGAGCAGCGAGACCCACCAAGAAGATGGACGCTCGGAACTCCAGGGGACAGCGGTGACTTTGCTGGCTCCTGTGTCAGGTAAGTGAAACATAATGGACTGCTATGTGATGCATAGTAGTCCATTATGCTTTACCTTTGCAGGGAGACAAAGAGGAAGTAAACCCCTCTGTCTGCAGCAATGCCACTCTTATGCTAAAAATTGCTACTCACCACCATTACTTGTAAATAAAATTCTATAAAAACTTCCCATAGTTTGTAGATGCTATAACTTTTGAGAAAACCAATATACGCTTGTTATTATTTTTTCTAACCAAAAATATGTAGCAGAATACATATTGGCCTAAATTGACGAATACATTTGATTTTTTTTTTATTGTATATGTTTTATAGCAGAAAGTAAAAAATATATAATTTTTTTTCAAAATTGTGGGTCTTTGTTTATAGTGCAAAAAATAAAAAACAGCAGCGGTGATCATATACCAAATGAAAGATCCATTTGTGGGGGGGGGGGGGGGGGAGGACACTACTTTTATTTGAGTACAGCATCGCACGTCAGTGCAATTGTCAGTTGCACAGTGCTGTAACGTAAAAATTGGATTTTTGACTTACCGTAAAACCCATTTTTCTGAGTTCATTGACAGACACGGCGCTTCATTATTCAGAAACATAGGGTTATATCGCCCCCTATAGGAGTAGGACACTAGGCAGAAAAAAGACTTGCCAATGCCTATGGGCAGTCCTAGGTGATATACACCCCCATCTCTGCTATAGGCCTTCAGTTTAGTAACAAGCAGTGTCAGAAGCATCAAAACTCCTTAGAGGGGTGGGTTCTGTGTCTGTCAATGAACTCCTTCAAGAGGGAACAGACCCTCTAAACAGCAGCCTGCAATACCTTGCGGCCAAAAGAAGAATGCGCAGATGCCAGCACATCCACGTTGACGAATTTTGTGAAAATGTTAAATGTTGTTAGGGTTAAGTGTGTCCTGAGGCGTGTTTCTAACTGTGGGGGGGAGGCGTGGCTGTGTGCGACACTGTCACTAGGCAGAACGGAGAGATGCTTGCTTACATTAGCAATCTCCCAGTTCTTCCTCCCCACGAGACGATCGCGGGTATCCCCGCGGCAATCGAGTCCACGGGACCCGTGATCCGACTCACGGAGGTCTTGACTGCCGCACAGGCGATGGCATGGCAGCAAATTTAAAGGGACGTACAGGTACGCCCATTTGCCTGTCCATGCCATTCTGCCGACGTACATCGGGGTGCACAGGTCGGCAAGTGGTTAAGCAGGGTCGTTAACTTCCGCACCTGGCTCTTAACAGACAGGCCTTCAAAACCAGTGACTGAAGGAGGATGAAAGACCAGCCCTTGGGACAGCAGAACCTCCCTGAGAGGCAGTTGCCAAGGGATGTCAGTGACCACGCGCACCAGGTCGGCGTACCAAGACCATCCAGGCCCACTAGAATGACCAGAATCCCTTCGGCCTCGATCCAGCTCAAAAGCCGCAGCAGAATCTTGAGAGGAGGCAAGGCGTAGATCCGACTATACCGGCCCCACAGGGCCACTAGAGCATAGTGACCTTGCCAGAAACCTCAGTACCACTCCATTAAGCCGGGACGTCAACAGGTCTACCTCGGGGGTGCCCCATCGGTGACATATCTGATGAGACATGTCTTGTGAAGGGACCACCACTAGCCGACTGAGGCAACCGACTGTCATTTTTGCCCATTTTCCACTCCTAGAATGCATATGCTGGCGAGGGCCGGGACAAGGCGTTCTGCCCACTGAACGATGCCTTAAGTGTCAGAATAATTCTGGACCAACAAATAGTACTTCTGTAGCCCTCTCAAACTCCATGCATAATGACGTAACAAACACACCTAGAGGGGAACCAGTTCATGAATATGCATATTCACAACCGTTTGAACATTATACCCCTCAAGGTAAGAATTATTCTAGAGTTCATAATAGAAGGGGGAAGAATAAGAGGGGGAGGGGGAGAGGAGGAAGTTTCCACCCTCCTGTTCAAGGAAGGGGGGGGGAACCTCTCCTCTCAGTATAAATCACCCGGCAATTGGAGAGATAACAGAAAACAAACGAATGGGGGTGGCCATCACAACCAAGATGGGCATCCCATTCCTTATAATAGACCGATTCCCACATATAATAGGTTTGAGCCCTTAGGGGAGCAAACCCCATACAATTGAGAGTTTTTTTTAGATCCATGCAGAGGACAGGGCCAAGTTCCTTTAGTCCACCAACCCAGTGAGGGAGAATGGTGGACACAACCACCACCTTTCCCCCCCAACGGGCAATAGCCCGGTGAGAAAAAGAAAAGAAAGAGGACATAGAGGGGGGAGGCGGACTCAAAAGACAGAAGCCACAATAGGCACAGGTATATACAATCTGAGTGGGGCTCCACTTGACCAGGATGAAATTAGGATTCTTGACCGGGGCCTTAAATTCGCCCGTTAAGAACCTAAATTCCAGACATATGTTAGTCTGCAGAAATATATGAGGACTCTTAATATGAAAAAACATTTATCGCATCCGGGTAAGAGTACGGCACAAGTAATAGGCGATCATTCCAAACTTCAGAATAAGTAAATTTTTAACCCTCTCAATGTTGAGAACAAGTTTACGGAAGTATTTAAAACTATGGTTACAAGGGATCTAGAAGAGCTTAAGGTTAAAAAGGTAAAGGACCCTCTGTATATCAAACGTGGTATTGAGTCTCTTGCTAAACGCAGAGTTGGTTATACGTCCCGCGGACAAGGGGGATGATTAGTTATTCTGAGTAAGGAATACTATGAAATGGATCGATTAAGTGATGTTGACACTTATAAAGTTCTTAATAGAGACCCCATGTTATCCTTTAAGGATGAATTACATTCGATCATTGAGGATGGGAAAGAATTTTGACTAAGAAAGAAGCAGCATATTTAGATCCTTTATTCTGCAGAACCCCTATTATATACTTTCTCCCAAAAATCCATAAAGATAGTGCCAACCCTCCGGGGAGGCCTATAGTTAATGGGATCGACTCCGTTTCGGCTAGACTAGGGAAATATATCGACTCCTTTCTACAACCTTTGGTATTTAAGACCCCTGCCTTTCTGAAAGACACTAAACATATCATACAAGTTTTGGAGAGGTTACCATGTTTTATGTCAAGTATTTTGATTACAGGGGACATGAGTTCATTGTACACTAGCATAAGACATGATGATGCCATGAAGGCTGTAGAATGGGCTTTATCATCTTCTACTCTTTCTGGGAGACATCAGGAATTATTGCTGAGTAGCTTGGAATTTTGTCTCAATAGAAATGATTCTATTTACAGACTAAGGGGGTTGCGATGGGTGCACGATTTGCTCCCAGTGTGGCCAATTTGTTTATGGCCCACTGGGAGGAAGAGGCCATTTTAAAACATCGACCCCCTGAGTTTGTTTGTTACCGAAGGTTTATACATGATCTGATCCTAATCTGGGAAGGGGAGAGAACAGTGTTGGATGTTTTTATCAAACAGCTGAATATTAATGATAAAAATATATCCTTCACCTGGAACATCGGAAATGATAGAAAAGTTTTCTTAGACTTGAAGATCAGTAGGGGAGCTGATCATTTTAGTCTATGTAATTATTTCAAGCCCACTGATCGAAATGCCTACATTCCCCTGGGGAGTTGCCACCATCGTTCATAGTTATGCAATATCCCCAGGGGACAATTTATTAGACTTCACCGTAACTGTACTCGAGGAGAGGATTTCTTACAACAGTCTGAGGTGTTAGCCTCGAGATTTGAACAAAAAGGTTATGATCAACAAGATTTTCAAAAAGAAATGGAGAATGATCGATCTGTCTACCTTGGTCTCCGATCAGAATCGTGATACAGGGAGAGATGAAGATAACTTCAAAATGATCCTTGATTATAATGTTCAGTATAAGAAATTTGAAAAAATAATCCTAAGGAATTGGTCTATTTTAAAACAGGATAAAATCCTTGGCCCAGTGTTACCAGTGCGTCCCCAATTTATTTACAAAAGAGCTCCAACGCTTAGGGACCGCCTTGCCCCAAGTATTCTTAAGAAAATAGATTTTTTTCATGTTTAGAAGGTTTTTATGCGTGTGGAAGGTGCGTACCTTGCAAACATGCAAAGGGGAACCTTAAGAAAAGGAAGAAATTATTGGCATCTGCTACCAACAGAGAGCATGATATTAGACAACTTATAACTTGTGACACTATTGGGGTGGTATACATAATTGAATGCGGGTGCGGGCTTCAATACATCGGGAGAACATCAAGGCCCCTTCATGTTCGTTTAGCTGAGCATATTAACAACATAAAGAAAGGCCTCACCACGCATAACGTATCTCGTCACCAAGTTATTTCATAAGCAAAGTCCAAGAAGTTTAAAATTTTGGGGCATAGAAAAAGTAACTAAACATTGGAGAGGGGGTCATTTTATACGACAGTTGAGCTGTAGGGAATCGTATTGGATATACGAGACCCACATTTTAACCCCTGGCAGACTCAATGTTGACTTCGATTCAAACTGTTTTATTTCTGACAGATGATTATATTTTGTTTGTTATTTGATGTATTTTATGTGGCTGCGGGTGATGTCCCCTTTTTTTCTCTGTAATTATGGGAATTGTCCCTAGTTGCAGGAATATATTATACCATACTGAGAGGGAAGGGGCAATAAAGACATTTAAAAGTCCTTTTCCAGAGTATTATGAAGATATTTTAGGATATTTATTGATATATTAACCACTTTCAGACCGGACCATTTTGCTGGTAAATGACCAGAGGTCTTTTTACAATTTGGCACTGCGCTGCTTTAACTGGTAATTGCGCGGTCATGCAATGTTGTACCCAAACAAAATTTGCGTCCTTTTCTTCCCACAAATAGAGCTTTCTTTTGATGGTATTGGATTGCCTCTGCGATTTTTATTTTTTGCGATATAAATGGAAAAAGACCGCAAATTTTGAAAAAAAATGATATTTTCTACTTTTTGTTATTAGAAAAATCCAATAAATTCAATTTTAGTCATACATTTAGGCCAAAATGTATTCAGCCACATGTCTTTGGTAAAAAAAAAGTCAATAACTGTATATTTATTGGTTTGCGCAAAAGTTGTCACATCTACAAACTAAGGTACGTTTTCTGGAATTTACGCAGCTTTTAGTTTACGACTGCCTATCTCAGTTCTTGAGGTGCTAAAATGGCAGAGCAGTACAAAACCCCCCCAAATGACCCCATTTTGGAAAGTAGACCCCCTAAGGAAATTGATAAGTGGCATGTTGAGCCCATCGAATATTTTATTTTTTTGCCTCAAGCGATTGAATAATGACAAAAAAATAATTTTTTTTTTTTTTTTACACAAAGTTGTCACTAAATGATATATTGCTCACACATGCTATGGGCATATGTGAAATGACACCCCAAAATAAATTCTGCTGCTTCTCCTGAGTACGGGGATACCACATATGTGGGACTTTTTGGGAGCCTAGCCACGTACGGGGCCCCGAAAACCAAGAACCGCCTTCAGGTTTTCTAAGGGCGTAAATATTTGACTTCACTCCTCACTACCTATTACAGTTTTGAAGGCCATAAAATGCCAAGATGGCACAAAACCCCCACAAATGACCCCATTTTAGAAAGTAGACACCCCAAGCTATTTGCTGAGAGGCATGTTGAGTCCATGGAATATTTTATATTTTGCCACAAGTTGCGGGAAAATTACAAACTTTTTTTTTTTTTTTCACAAAGTTGTCACTAAATGATATATTGCTCACGCATGCCATGGGCATATGTGAAATGACACCCCAAAATAAATTCTGCTGCTTCTCCTGAGTACGGGGATACCACATATGTGGGACTTTTTGGGAGCCTAGCCGCGTACGGGGCCCCGAAAACCAAGCACCGCCTTCAGGCTTTCTAAGGGCGTTACAGTTTTGAAGGCCATAAAATGCCAAGATGGCACAAACCCCCCCCAAATGACCCCATTTTGGAAAGTAGACACCCCTAAATTTAGGGGTACACTAGTGAGACTAGGTAATAAATGGCGGGTGCCCTGAAACGATAAAAAAAATAACTAACCAACCAGCGTCACCTGTAACAGTTATATGGTGATCACTGGTGAAAGGGTTAACTAGGGGGCAATCAGGGGGCTTTATGCGGTAGTATATGGGGGTCCCTGGCGCTATAAAAAGCTGCGGCGAACCTAAATACCTACCTGCCTAACTAGCGTCACCTGTGACACTAATACAGTGATCAGAAAAACGATCGCTTATTAGGCTGGGTTCACACTGGAGCGATGTGGGAACGCCACGAATGCGCGGCGGGTTCCCGCATCACATGCCTCCCGGCGGCAGTTCACACTGCCCTATGCGAACTGCTGGGAGTGTCAGTGAAATGTTAATGACACCCCCAGATCAGTTCGCATATCGCAGTGCGATCTGCAAACTCGGATTGCATGGTGTGAACACCCATGCGATCCGATTCTGCTGCGGACCAAAAAAAGGGTCCCGTGCGAGTTTGCGGCGGGTGCGACACGAATTCAGCCATACTATCTGTATGGCTGAACTCGAATCGCACAGAGATCGGATGTGATTTGCACTGCAGTGCGGTGCGAATCACATCCGTTCTCATAAACCGCTGCAATGTGAACCCAGCCTTAGTGACACTGGCGACGGGGGGGTGATCACGGGGTTAAACCTTTATTGGGGGGGTTAGGGGGGTACCTTAGAACTAAAGGAGGCTAACCCTAACTGCCCTAACAGTTATTACAGTCACAAATGACACCCGCCGGGTGATCAGGGGGTTAAACCTTTATTAGGTAATAAATGGCGGGTGCCCTGAAACTATAAAAAAATAACTAACCAACCAGCGTCACCTGTAACAGTTATATGGTGATCACTGGTGAAAGGGTTAACTAGGGGGCAATCAGGGGGCTTTATGCGGTAGTATATGGGGGTCCCTGGCGCTATAAAAAGTTGCGGCGAACCTAAATACCTACCTGCCTAACTAGCGTCACCTGTGACACTAATACAGCGATCAGAAAAATGATCGCTTATTAGGCTGGGTTCACACTGGAGCGATGCGGGAACGCCACGAATCCGCGGCGGGTTCCCGCATCGCATGCCTCCCGGCGGCAGTTCACACTGCCCTATGCGAACTGCTGGGAGTGTCAGTGAAATAATGACACCCCCAGATCAGTTCGCATATCGCAGTGCGATCTGCAAACTCGGATCGCATGGTGTGAACACCCATGCGATCCGATTCTGCTGCGGACCAAAAAAAGGGTCCCGTGCGAGTTTGCGGCGGGTGCGGCACGAATTCAGCCATACTATCTGTATGGCTGAACTCGAATCGCACAGAGATCGGATGTGATTTGCACTGCAGTGCGGTGCGAATCACATCCGTTCTCAAACCGCTGCAATGTGAACCCAGCCTTAGTGACACTGGCGACGGGGGGTGATCACGGGGTTAAACCTTTATTGGGGGGGTTAGGGGGGTACATTAGAACTAAAGGGGGCTAACCCTAACTGCCCTAACAGTTATTACAGTCACAAATGACACCAATGCAAAAAAAAAAAAAAAAAAAGCAATTGGTGTCACTGTGACTGGGGGGGGGGGGGGCAGGGGTAATTGGGGGGGTGATCGGGGGGTAAAAGGGGGGTGTGAGTGTGCCTGGCATGTTCTACTGTATGTGTGGTGTGTTGGTGCAACTCACCGAACCTCTCTCCTCGGTGCCGGAACGAAAAATACCGACACGGAGGAGAGAATACATCACTTCCTCTCCTGTGTTTACATTACAGGAGAGGAAGTGATGTCACGGAGGATTTCCATTCGTCGAGAGCGATCGCGAGGGGGTGGCCATGAATGAATGGCCGCCCCCTCATCCCGGATCGCTGTCGAAGGAATGCCGACCGCCGCAGGCACCGGGGGGGGGGCCCGATCGGGCCCCCCACCCGCGGGCAGGCAGGGACTTATATATACGCCCATATGCCTGCCCGTGCCATTCTGCCGACGTATATCGTCGTGCGGCGGTCGGCAAGTGGTTAAAAAACATTTTTTATAGGTTTTTTTTTTTTGTGCATTTTTTAAATGTACTTCTTATTTTGAGCTGGTGACTAAGTCTATCATCACATTTGAATTGAATTGCATGACCTAAGGGTCTGTTGATGATTGGCTAATGGATAGGGATGGGTCCTCGTTTGGCCAAATTTTGTAAGAAATGTTAGGACATCAGTAGTAAGCTGGCTCATGTGTGTTATTCCTCTCCCTTAGGAGAGAGAGTATGTGCTGTCCCTGGTGTTGATCACACAGGAATGTCTGATCGCTTCTGCGCATGCGCGCTGTCTCCCCTTCTACACGGAGCTTCTGTGCGGGGAGTGCGACGTTGCCATGGAGAGAGAGATGCCGGTCATAATCAAGGTCGCGAACTGCTGATGTATGTAGGCAGTTCTTGTATCATTCCCTGTGCTGCAGCATGCTGATTGACATGCTGTGGATGGGAAGGGAGACATTGTGCACCACATGGTAAGTCTAGTTTACGATGTATTATCTTGATTGGTGATTGGGTAGTCATTTAGGGGTGTAGTCCTAGATAAAGCCGGGTGTACGTCTGCTCCGTATCCACTGATGAAGTCCAATTAGGACATAATGCATACGGAGGAACGGAGGTGACGTTACCTGAAGCGACCGCTATCTGGGTTTTTCATGCTGTTTAACCAAGCACTAGGTTTATAGTGCCATACATGTGAGTTGTATTTTATTACTTTTATAAATAAATACGTTGAGACGGAGAGCACTATATATTGCTTTTTTATTACATGTGACATATGACATTGAATTGGAGCTGGTATATCTTTCTGGTGCATATTGTGGCGTTGCAATTGATCCCAGAGGTTACCCCGTTGATGAGGGGGGGGAAGGCGCTGTAGAACCTCTGTAATTAAAGGGTCCACCAAGTGAGGTGAGCGGCTAATCAGACCAGTGGTGGAGGTATGCTCAACCCACAAAGTCACATGCATGCAATTCGTTTTTCACTCAAGACACCTGGGATCACTTTCTCTTTGTTTGAACCAGAGACTGCTTACATTCATTTTTATGTATATTATTTTTTAGCGCTGCAATTGTTTTTTCACTGAAGGATGCTGGCTACTGTCAGGGCTGACAACAATCTTTGCTCCGCCCTAGTGATTGACATAGACCACCACCATGGCATCATCCGACTGGATACGTACCAGGAGCCCCTGAAGTCGATACATACATAGTCTGATCATTCGAAGTCCCAGGATATTGTTTGCCAGTCCGGATTTCTCCTGCGTCCAGCAACCCTGAGAAGAAACCAGTCCCAGGACACCTCCCCACCAGGACAGACTGGCATTGGTGGTGGCCACTGCCCAATACAGGGGGAGAAAGGATGTGCTTTGCCAAAATCTCAAAGAGAGAAACCACCAGACCAGGGACCCCCAGTTTTCTGGCTCAGCTGAATCCGATAGCCCAGAGACCTCAGGCACTTTATGCCAGGATCTGACTTGAAAGGAGCTTGTATGGAACTGCGCAAATGGAACCTCAAAAGGCAGATACCGTCAGGCCCAACACCCACATGCAGGACCGCAGGGAGCCCCACCTGCAAGACAACAGTAGATGAAATGCAGCATGCAACTTCTGGAGTTTGTCCAGTGGAAGAAACACTCTGGCCAGAGATGAAACCAGAGTCAGACCCCGATAATCCAATTTTCTTGAAGGAACCGGAGCAGACTTCACGTAGTATAGAAGCCAACTGAAATCTGACAAAAAATAAGAAAAAAGAGCTGCGCCAACAAACCGCCCTCCTCTCGCAAAACGTGGTGACGTCACAGCGTGCCCTCCCATACGCGTTTCGTCATACATGACGTTTTCAATGGGGAACGGGCCTGCCGCAACGCACCACCATTAAATAGGGCCAGACCTCGTTCTGAGACGTAGAGGTCCGGCTGAAAAAAACCATCTTAAGTATGGGCAAAACATCTATATCTCCCAACGTACTGTAAGGGCAAACCAGAAAAACATGATAACCCGGATGCCTATCCCCAGCACTGTTCCACAAATGTTAGCACATAGATTATGGGCAAAACATCTATATCGCTCAACGTACTGTGAGGGCAAACCAGAAAAACATTATAACCCGGATGCCCAGCACTGTTCCGCAAATGTTAGCACATTAAAACTAACTAGAGGAACAGAAAAAATCTTTTTCATATTGTATTTATATTATATCCTTTAAAAAATAATAACAATATTGATGCTAGTGATATCCCCATATTTATCTATTAACCCCTATGTGTCCAAAAATATAATTCTAATTTTATAGCTATATTAAACCCCACAACGAACTTGATAATAATAAAAATGTATTTTTTAATTAGATGTGTATGTATATATATATATATATATATATATATATGTTATAAAAAACGATACACCATATATGAAGTGAAGGAAAAAATACCCAATTAGGGAATAAATCTGTGAACCCCATTCCCTTAAATTTACTTTATTAGCCATATGCAGACATATTATGCATTCTCTCCCCTATAATTCAACTTGTGATACCATAAAGCAATACCACCCAATAAATCCAATTTTTTGAGCAGCAAACCAAAAAGACCCAAAAAACTATTATATAAAAATATAAAAATAAAATAAAATAAAAAAATAGGAATAGAATAAAATGGATTTACTAAATCACCTATTTTATCCAAATTCATCCAAAATTCTGAACATGGGCCTCTATTGAAAAAAGCCAACCTCTAGGTCTCAGAGGAAGTTTACGAGATATAAAAATAGGCCAAATCAAATACATAACTGAAGAATATAGCAAATAAGGAAAATATGACAAATAAAATAAACCTAAGAATTATCTATAAATGCATTCACATCTGTGTCTATATTAAGTCCGTAGGGAACATAGGATTTCAAACGATGGATCCAAGACATTTCCGATTTAGATATTTCTCTAGCCAATGAGCTTCCTCGCCAGTGTGGTTTAAATTTATCTATGCCCAAAAATAGATTTTTAGAAGGATCTTTATTGTGTTTGAGCAAATAATGTTTGGATACCGAATGATTGGGGAACCCAATGAGTATATTTGTAATATGCTCATTCAAACGCACTTGTAAGGGGCGCTTGGTACGTCCTACATACTGCAGTCCACACGGGCACTGCAGCATATAAACGACGCCCTTTGTAGAACAAGTGATGCATGGTTTGATAGTATGTTCCCTTCGTGTTACTGTGGAAGCAAACACAATGGTGCGCCTCTGAGTGCAAATATTAAGAGAACAAACCCTACATTTTCCACATCTGTATAATACAGTTAGTTGATCGAAAAAACCCTTACCCATCTTAGGCGGATCAATTACATTAGGTGCCAGTTGGTGTCTCAAAGAGGGGACGCCCCTAAAAATCCCTTTAGGCCTAACCGGCAGAATGTTCCCCAACACAGCACCACCAGTGATAATATGCCAATGTTTATTCACCAAATGTTTTATACTCCTATGTTGTAAAGAGTAAGTGGTGACAAAAGGGACATTCTCCCGAAAGTCATCATTACTTCTAGGGCCCCTTTCTCTTAGCAAATCTGCTCTATCGAGGTTAGAGACACTTTCCAAGGTAGTGGCCAAAAAACCCTTTTTTGTAGAAAGAAGCTTCTTTCTTTCTACATTTTGAACATGTATATCGGGTACCAATGAGAATTACGGAGTGTCATAAGAATCCACAATATATGGATCGTTTGTCCCTGATTGGCAAAGCATTTGGTAGAGGCGGGGAGCCATCAATAGCTTGAGATCATAAACGCTCCTTATGCTTTACCGTCTGGTAAGCGCATTTATTTTCCGGTGGCTGGGCACAGTAGTGATAAGGAAGTGTGGAATCACTGTGGTGCGATCGGCTCCTTTTCCTCAATAACACAAACTTTTTATGGACTTTTTGATTTGTTTCTTGCAGTTTGTTGGCGCAGCTCTTTTTTCTTATTTTTTGTCTATTTTCATGTGTGTGTATCCCACAGTGGAGCAGCAGCCTTATATTATTTGAACATTCATTTGTTACTTTTTTCAATATATTTTTCTGTATTTTGTCTTTGTTTTTTAGATTGATTTTATATTTATTCATTTAAAAAAGCATTTTACTTATTTTGGCAAATAAGGGAAAAATTTTCTTTTTTGGTTCTCAGCACGGTTTTACCTCTTCTTGTTAACTGAAATCTGAGGTGTGTATAGCGAGCTACGTCGCCCTTTAGGGTAGCCGAGGACTGTGCTCACAGAAGATGATCATCCAAGCAGCCCAGGACCGCAATCCCCCGCTGACATAACCATGCCAGAACAGGGGCCAACACCTTTCTGAGGGGTGGAGGCGAGACCAAAAGTCAACACTACAAGCTGAAAATGCTCAATGCTCAAAATGCTTTTCCCACAGTAAAGTGGAGGAAGTGATAGTGTTGGGCACATATTGGAGTGGGTAATCAGCATCCGTGATGTTGACAGAAGCCCGAAAAGTCCCCATGATGAAAGGACGCCACCACCATGCGGATGGACTCCATTCTGGCCTTCTATACCCACTGGAACCGGGAAAAGCACGCGCTGAGGCGACAGGGCTTGCACAACCTCAAGGAGAACTGCCAACAGTCCGTGACAGACGCCAATTGGGAGGAAAAAAACCTTTTCGGGTTCAAGGCCAGAACACTAGGACATAGGTGAGGGCATGTTTTCATGCTGAAGGGGCCTTGTCCGTGGGTCTAGGGAGCCCTGCTCTCGGCCCACCAGACCAGGTCCATTGCATACAGAGAAGGACCGAATCCGCTACGAGACCCTTTTCCCCATTTCAGACTGTGGAAGACATGCACACTTCCCTCCTGTGAGATTTGTAACAATGTCATCCAGGGTAGCCTCAAACAGATGTTGCCTTGTGAAGTAGAATAGTAAAAGTATCGAACCAGGCAGAACTTAAAGAGGAAGTAAACCCTAATGGGTTTACTTCCTCTGATTCCCTGCAAAGGTAAAGCATAATGGACTACTATGCATCGCATAGTAGTCCATTATGTGTCACTTACCTGACACAGGAGCCAGCAAAGTCACCGCTGTCCCCTGTAGTTCCGAGCGTCCATCTTCTTGGTGAGTCTCGCTTCTCCGGTGCTGTGATTCGCCGGAGCAGTGATTACATCACTCCCGCGCATGCACACGGGAGCAGACACTCGCGGCATATCGTCGCGATCTGCGGTTTACCCAGTGCGCCTGCGCGCCGCTGTCTACGGCACATGCGCCGTAGACAGCGGTGGCTGTCTTCAGGTAAATATCTCCTAAACCATATAGGTTTAGGAGATTTTTCTTGGACCTCCAGGTAAGCCTTAATCTAGGTTTACCTGTAGGTCAAAGTGGTTTGTAAGGGTTTACAACCACTTTAAGCAATGCAGGTTTATTAACAGCTGATAACATACAGGTTTATGTTCAAAGTATTATAACATACAGATCTAATTTATACAGTTTCTTACAATGCAAGCATATTAGATATATGTATTCTTATTCCCTAACCAAATTAAAACAATTGTGAATTGTTCTCACCTTGAACCAGAATGGGTCTTTTCTGCCAATTCTTGGGAACCCGTCACCTGATAGGGACTAGTCAGTCGACCAGTGGTCCCGGTCCCCTCAAAGTTCTGGGTTCCAGCTCAACCAAGTTCGTGAGGGAAATTCACCTGAGACCATAATCTGGAACAAGTTAAGAAGTGTTCTCTGACTCGTACGAGGAGACAAGTTACGGACAGATATTTGCCTATTGGTTCTGACCGTCTGCCACCCTTGCAATAGGGCTGCATAGACAGTCAGCCTGATAGACGCCTATCTGACTTGTCTGACTAATAATTGTAGAGCTTGCATTTATATACCCTTTTACAAGCCTATCTCAGTCATCTGTCCAAGATATGATTGGTTGCTAAGATCTACGTCAATGCAACCAACCATAAATCCGACACCTGTTCTATAACCAGATAAATCTAATTATTCCCAGAATTCCTATATGTTCATTAAAGTGAGTTATAACTTCCTTTGTCCAATTAAAGACACCTGCGTAGAGACAGTCTGACACCCAGCTGTGTTATCAAACTCTCCTCATCTTGATAAGATTTAACTTAAATTCAAGGGAGACAGATTTACGACTCTGAAAGAATGAACTTTCAATAACCCCACCAGATGTGTTATGCTGTTTTTCACTATACAATCCTGTGTGTATATATACATAAGGTACTGTATTACTTAAAATTATATAATATTATATATATATATATATATATATATATATATATATATATATACACACACACATACACACAAATATATATATTTACACAAGCCAATTACTTATTCAACGCTAATATATATATATATATATATATATATATATATATATATATATATATATATATATATATATATATATACACACACATACACACACACACATACATACATACATACATACACGAGTGTACTTCCTTACAGAATGTATTTTAACAGTTTTAATGAGGGCTCAAGCAAACCCTTGTTTGACCCTGTTAAACTTAATTTAATGTTCTGTACATAACTTTCCCGTATTCCACCCAATTATTTTAACCACCTGTTAACCATCTTTGAGCGTGCTTATCTTATCTCTTATTTATGTACTGTCAAGTGTTTTCTTTTCTAATTAGCACTTACTTAAAAACTAAAACAATGAACTTTCACCCAGTAAATTATCTTATAGAAAAGTATGAAAAAGAAGCAGAGAGGTCATATAAAGGTCAACATTTAAAATTAAATCTTTCTAAACCTATGGTACTGCTATGGGAAGCAAAATGGCACCCCAATATGCAAACTTATTTATGGCTGACCTGGAGGACAAATTTCTGAACAGCATACAACAAAAGCCATACAGATATTATCGCTATATTGATGATATCTTCATGATATGAGAAAATCTAAACCAATTCTTCTCATTGATCAACACTTTTCACCCATCTATCAAACTAAAAATGGATTATTCAAACACATGTCAACTTTCTAGACACTACAGTATACATCAGGGATCACAAGCTTCACACGTCGATATACAGAAAACCGACTGACCGATGCAGCTATCTATACAGTTCATTTTCACCTGCAACACACTAAACGGGCCATCATACACAGCCAGGCCATCAGATCAGTACATCAGTAGAGTTTTTTTTTTAGCACTGGTCACTATATTAATGTAACTGGTAATGCCAGTGGCAGTTAGTCCCCCCATTAATCGCCGTTGCCAGTAGTATAAAAAATAAAATAAAAATGTAATTCCGATATACATATACACCACTGTAGATGCTAGAACTTTCACAAAAACAATCAACATACACTTATTGCCCCCCCCCCCCCCCCCATCAAATACATGTATCAGAGTTTAATGAAATAAAAGGAGGCAAATGTGTACTTCAAAGCCTAAAATTCATTCCCAGAGCTGGGTCCAGTAAAATGAGCAAGTGAGGGACAAAGTTTCCCAGGAAACACTGTGGCGCTGAATACTAGTATTTAACGGTGGCCAAATGCAGCATGCACAGATCAAAAGGCTGTCTGTTCTTGTAAACATTTGAACAGAATCTTTCAGAATTAAATACAGACAACAAATTTGACTGGATGAAGCAACTAAATGACTGCAATTATTCGATTTAGACAAATGTGCAGTTTATGCAGATGGGAAATATATTGCTTATGTTTTTCCTATATCGTCCAGTCACCAACTACCATACAATGTACATGTCTATCTAGGACCAGATACATCTTACAAACAGTTCTTACCATACAAGCTGTGCTCCAAATGTCAGCAGGGGTGCTGTAGCCAGCTCCTATGAGAACTTCTATGGAGCGATACTGTCTTGTCTGTATGTCTTCAGTGAAGTGTTTGTGCTGCACAAAGAAAAAACACACTTATGAATAACCGGTTTTAATTTAAGTGGCCGGTACGCTCATTTGATTCAGGTCTACCTACCACCCAGCAAGCATTCCCAAGATCTGCAATTTTAACTCTAATAAGGTCTGCATTTCTTGGATCCAGTGGGTTCACCAGGAGGTCTGCAGCACGTGTTTTATCTGCAAAATGAAAGAATAACAAAAAAAGTTATTAGAAACAAAGACATTGATCGGATTTACATAAAAAGAAGAAGACTAGAATATCCTGTACTTTATACCAGCCAGATCTGGTTACAACAAACACCCATTTGTTTATTTTTTTCATATGTCAGTAGAAGCTTATGGTGCCTGGCTCCAGTAATTCAACAGCTCATAGTTCTACAATTTGTTCATCCCTCACATATGTAATATTTTAGGCTGCCCCCGAAAAAAGACACCAGTCAAAATTTATAAAAAGGCTGTATAATTTTTACTAGGACATACTGCATATGACGATTATGTATTTAATACAGATGGCAGGTGGAGATTTAGGTATAGTTCCACACATTTTGTGTCTCCTCCAAATAAGTAAAAACCCCTTTTAATCAAACAATAAAACATTTGCGAGTAAGTGCTCCTTTAAAGAGGTTGTAAACTACAAAAAAACAAAAAAAAACCCTGTAAGAAAGGCATAATGAGCTAGTATGCATCGCATACTAGCTGATAATGAAATACTTACCTTAGAATGAAGCTCTCTCAGTGGTGCCCACACACCACTGACATCTTCCCCTGTGTTTTTCAGGTTTGTGGGCTCTGATGCTGTGATTGGCCAGAGCCGTGATAACGTCACTTCTGTGCGTGTACGCGTGTGGCGCTGGTGGTGGCACGTGTGCCCGTTGCTGCAGTGCGCATGCGCCGGTGACGTTGGCGGCTTATATAGCAAATATGTCCTAAACGGTACAAGTTTAGAAGATATTTACAGTACCTACAGGTAAGCCATATTATAGGCTTACCTGCAGGTACAATTAAAAACAGGAAGTCTTTACTTCCTCTTTAAGCTAAAATGTAAATACAGATGGATCGTGTGGACATAGATGAGCATTGACTCAACCACCTCCCTCTGTCCAAGATTTTAATGATGGCATCATGCCTGAAAAAGTATAACTATTGCTGTGCTCCCTCATTGGAAAACCTACAGTACTCTGGAAAATATTAGGTAGGTCCCCCTCTTGCTGCAAAAAAAGCTCCTTTTCTTGGAAAAACAGCCCTGACCCTTTGAAGCATGGATGCCATTAGACCTCCGAAGGCATGCTGTGGCACCTGGCACCAAACTCTCAGTAGCAGATCTTTGAAGTCCTGCAAGATGTGCGGTACAGCCTCCATGGATTAGACTTGTTTTTCCATACAAATCCTACAGAGGCTTACTAGGACTGAGGTCTGGAGAATTTAGAGGCAAGGTCAACACCTAAAACTCGTTGTGTGTTCCTCAAACCATTCCTGAATCATTTCTGAAGTGTGGTAGGGCACGTTATCCTGACAGATTGCCATTAGAAGATACAGTTTCTATGAAGACGTGAACTTTGTCAGCAACAAGGTTAAGGTAGACGGTACATGTTAACCACTTAAGGACCAGGCCTATTTCTGACATTTGTTGTTTACACATTAAAATCTGTATTTTTTTTCTAGAAAATTACTTACAGTCCAAAACACACAAAATAAATAAATATATATATAGAGACACTAGAGAATAAAATGGAGAAATACTTTGTCACACCATATTTGCACCATATTACGAACGCAATTTTTTTTTTTTTTTTTAAACTGTAAAGTTAGTATTTTTTTATAATGTGAAAGATGATATTACACAGAGTAAATTGATACCCAATATGTAATGCTTTAACATTTCCAAGGATGCCACTTTTTGGCTTTGCACCAAGCAATATAAAAGTCTTCCAGACCTTATGATAGATCTTCCTAGTGATATCTTTTCTAGCATAAGCTAGGGTACTGTCAGACACCATGAAATCAGGCCGAGACAGAAGTACAGTTAAATCACACTTGCTTAATAATAAAAGTAAAAAAGAACAAACATCGTCAAAACATAGCCAAAGTTCAGTAACCGGAACGGATAGTCAGCCAAGCCAGAAGTCAGGGATAAATGTAGTGGAACAGCAAGCAGGATCTGGAGCCAGAGGGGATGTCAGAAAAGCAAGTCTTGAACAGGATCGCGGGAGACTTAAGTAGGCAGGACTGACGACCAGGATATCATCAACAGCTGAGTAACGTGGAGAGATAGGTGTTGCAATTAGCAACACAATTGCAATGCAATTAGACAGCTGAGCCGCCAGGTCAGACAAGGAAGGGCTGAGCCCTGCCCTGACAGGTAAACACCACTGGTCCCAGAGATGCCACAGTCCTTTAACACCCTGGCTTCAATAGCCATGCCATCAAATTTAGAAACTGTAAATTGGGGTGGAATATAGGACTTTGAGACAGTAGATCGGGGTGCAGTGGAAGCGTCCATGGCCCGTCTATTGTTAGTCTCACAACCTCCAGGGGACCAGGGCCTTCTGGGCCAGGCTGGTGCCACCAGAATGACTGGAAATTCCTCTCTCCAAATCCTGCACAATAAACGTGGAAGGAGAGGGATCGGAGGGAAAGCACACACCAGGGAGTACTGGCTCCATGGAACTACCAGAGCATCTGCTTCGATTGCCAGAAGATCTCTTGTTCGGGACACAAATTGCTGTAGCTTGTTGTTGAACCTGGATACCAGTGGGTCGACCTCTGGCCATCACCAATGTTGGTAAATTTCCTGGAACACTCCTGGGTGTAGGGACCATTCCCCTGGGCAGATATGCTGGCGGGTGAGATGATCTGCCTTCCAGTTCTCTACTCCCGGGATATGGGCTGCTGATAGAATAGGCACATGTCCCTCTCCCCAAGCTAGTATGTGGTTCACTTCCTTCAGAGGTGAACAACTCCTGGTACCACCTTGGTGGTTTATATAGGCCACCGCAGTGGCATTGTCGGACTGAACCCTGATAGTGCAGTCTGGAAGCTCCACCGTCCATGACCATAGGGCCAGTCATACTGCCCGTAATTCCAGGACATTGATGGGCAGGATCTGTTGCATCCTTGACCATTTCCTTTGAGCTGTGAGGCCCCTCTAGGGTTGTTCCCCAGCCTGAGAGACTGGCATCTGTAGTCAGTACTCTCCAAGTTACCGGGAGGAAGGATCTTCCCTTTCGCAGGTTCTGATCCTGCAACCACCAGTTTAGGCTTAAGCGTGCATGAGGAGATAACATTGGATAATCCAGGGCTTGTCCTCTTCTGTTCCAAGCCAACAAGATGTCTTGCTGTAGAGGCCTGGAATGGAACTGGGCATAGGGCACCGCCTCGAAGGAGGATACCATTCGCCCTAGAAGACTCATACAGAGCCGAATGGAGGGTTGATTGGTGCCCCTTATTTGACGCATCTGATTCTTCAGGGCACAGATCCTTGCGGGTGGCAAGAATACTCTTGCTTGGACCGTATCTAGAATACAGACCTAAATACTTTAGACTTTGAGCTGGTCTGCTGTACTGAATCCTTTAAGGTGTCAACAGCAAAACACAGTGCTCGAGGAATATCTGCCCTATTTTCAGGCTTACCATCCTCCTGGTTAGGCCTGTTAGGCCGTCTGATCTGATCCTCTATGGACTGGCAAATACCAATGGCTGCAACAGCTGGCTGAATAGCTGAACTGGCCAAAGAAAATTAAGCCTTTAATAATAACTCCAATTTCTTGTCAACAGGGTCTTATAAGCCATGAGCGTTATCTACCAGGCGAGTCAAGTTCTTCTTTAAGGAAGAGACTGCTGCAGCTATGGCTGGCATGCTACACTTCTTAACAAACTTTCCTGTCAGGATGTTCCCAATCAGCATACACTGCCCGTTCCAACAGGGGGTATAAGGGGAAAGTCTGTGTAGCCTGAAGAGGCCTCTTGGATCCCAAAGAGGACCAGGGAGGTTCAGTAACCTCTGCAAGACGCAACTTAAAGGCAGAACAAACCATTTTGGTAAGAGTCAGGATCAAAAGCCTCTGTGATTGAAAGGCAGACATCAACTGGATATTTTCTTGTCCAGATTGCTCAGAAGCAGACTCATCCGCAAGGCCATCCACAGAATTCTGAGCTTTAAGCTCTTCCCCATCCTCAAACCCCTTCCTGCTCCAGACTAGGAGGCTCCGGGGAGGGGGACCTGTCATGCTTCTTGCCACCCTGCGGGATGGAGGCAATCCTGTGCTCTAACCTGGCTAGGGCTGAGGACAGATCATCCTTGGTGATAAAGGGTGAAGCAGCAGCATTGACTGTAGGCACAATCCCAGAAAGTTACAGCGGCTCAGATTACCCGGAAGCCTCTGGTCCTTCAGGGGATACAACACTAGGGATATGACTAGGTTCATCAGGAACTATTGATGACAAAGGTGTGCCTTTACCTGTAGTGCTATTCCCGCTCCTCTTTCTTGAAGACATTTACTAGCCACAAAAAGGAGTACCTGGGTGTAGTATTAAAACACCTCAGAAGGGAGACCCTTTTATAGGGCTCACCAAGCCCCATGCAACAATACTGCTAAGCACCTTTAGCCCGACAAGCAACACCTAGTCACTCACGTGACCTGGGTAAGGAGAAAATGAACCACTTCAAATGCCTGGCTCAGAGCCTGCTCTGTGTCCCACAGCTGCCTTCTGGAAGCACCGCATGCTTGGCATACACAGCTTAAATAAGCTGGCTGTGCCCCGGAACGTTTTGTGTGCGTGCGTACACACATGTGCAGTCCCGGCGAATGGGCATGGCTGTATTCACATGACGTGAATCTTTGTGCGCCCAGATAAAAGCTACGGCGCATGTGCGTCAAACTGCTGACCCCAGCGGCACTCCTGCAATCACACCTGCGCCATGGCGAATCAAGGAGAAATGGCGCACTGTCGTATGCCATCATACAGGTAAAAAAAACAGCCAGACACAAGAAAAAAAAAAAAAGTACACTTTGCAAACCCACAGGTAGCCCATAAATTCCCCTGTATGGTCACTGCACACAGGTGTCCAGCCTCTAGCTAGCTTGACTGATTGTTACAATCACTGGGACAACCCACAATATTAAATAATGGGGGTTCACTTACCCATCCAGGTAAAAGGCAGTTTAGAAACTAAGAGCCCAATCTTCACCCTTCATTGCGGGTTCCTTCAAGGACTGGGCACTCTTGATGTTTAGGGTCCACTCCCTTGGACCTGTACAGCAACCCGCAGAAATGCCTCAGCACTGTTGTGTCCAGAATTCCACTTTGCAGGGCCCAGCTCCTGGAGGCAAAACCTTGTAGGATCTTGAGTCTTCTTTGTGAGGTTTGGGTCTATGCATATAAAGCCTTTGTCAAATGGATCCGATCGGTTAATTCCTGGATTCCTTTAAGAACCGTTTGTGGGACTAGAGAACTGGAGCTCAGACAGCTCAAACAACCGTGCCATCCACCTTGCAGACACTGGTAAAAAACTGAAGTACTTCCTGTATGGGAGGGGTTATATAGGGGTTAATTTCCTGTCTAAAGACCTTTGGTCTACCAGTGTGCATTCACCTGGAGATGAAGTAGAACCCAGCAGGTAATGAATATTAACCTAACTCTGTGTCCCATGATGTATGAAAAAGAAAAGTAACTTTACGTTTACACAAAAAAGTAGATAATAGAGAGAATAGTAGATAATACTAGAGTCCAGAAGGCAGCTACCGAGGAAGTGATCCCACGGCAAACCCGTCACTGTCCCTGAAAGAGGATCGCCCAATGTGTAAAAATATACCAGGGGTATGGCAGCTATCTGCCGCAGTAGGTGGGGCCGCAGATCGGCCCCACCCACTCTCTCCAACTGTTGTCTCAGCCAATCAGGAGTGAGAATCCGTGGAGAGCCGAGGCTCTCGTGCATATTGCTGGATCACAATGGGGCTCAGAGAAGTATTAGGTGGGGCAACGGCACAGAGAAGGTTTTTTTACCTTCTGGCATAAACGTAAAAAAAACGTTGAGCTACATTAAAATTGAGTTACACCCAAAAGTGGAACTTCCGCTTTAAGACCTCCTCTCCAGCTCCTGATGGTGAAACCAAGCTTTTGGGGAGGAGGGAGTGGGTACCCGCAGCCACTTCTGTTACGGTTGCCTTAGGCGATTAGAAGTGGAAGTTATCCTTCCCCCCCCTCCCTCCTGAAGTCTTCTGGGACAAAGGACAGGTCCTAGAAGACTTCGGGACCATTCACTGAGCGCAGCGCAGCTTGCACATGTGTAGTGGGCACCTGGCTGTGAAGCCACAAGCTGTCACAGCAGAGTGCCCATAGTAGTGATGGCGGTGCAGCCGAGGGAGGAGAGAGGAAGAAAACTGCTGGCGCGAGTGCACCGCTGGACTGTGGGACAGGTAAGCGTGTGTTTATTAAAAGTCAGCTACAATTTTTTTAGCGGTTGAATTTTACTAAACATAAACGACTAAAACTCTGCTTTAAGCTATGGCTGATCAGTCTATATATACACATATCCATCTACTCTAAAGTAGCGTTCATCATATGAAATTACTCAATTGATCAGTACACACACATACACACACTCCATATTTACTGACAATTCTATTGTTTCAACATTTGCTTTATTTAATGCCTGCATTAATTGTTGCTAGCAAACTGACAATGATTCTACACGTTTTGGTAAAATGTAATGTTTTCCTAGACAAAAATCGAACCAAGGGTGTACTCTGCAGGATACAGCTATACAGTACTTCTCTTCAGTCAAGTTAATCCTGTGCTGATCACCAACTCCAGAAAAGTAAAGAAAATACCTAGGGAGAGTAAAGATTACAGTTCTATGCCTTGTTGTTTTAACCTCTCCTACAGCCAACTCCTCACATAAACTCTACATCTGCAACCATAAACCAAACATTTTTCATCCATATGCATGACTTTCTTCTAGCCATCAACTGAGAAATTGCAGTACTGATTGTGCCATGCTAAATATTTATCCTTTTTTTGCTGCTGAAGTAATTTGAACTGCCAGCCTCCCCTGAAGGCCAACGTCTGGCATTTGCCTTTTGCAAATGTATTTCCTTGTTCACCATTTGTTTTTGTTTTTTTACACTGATTCAACATTGCAACATCCTAAAGCAATTTTAAACTTTTCTATTTTTATCACTTCTAAATAATGCCATATTTTATAACGGAGTATGAAACTGTATTAGCTTTTATAAGTGATGCAGTTAAAAACGTTGTAGGACACTTTGTTTTTAGGTATATAATTTAGAATAAAGTATCTCCCCCCCCCCCCCCCCCCACCCCCGGGTCATGCCAAAATAAATTATATTTGAATACCTTGTAGATGCTGGGGACCTGAACCATCTATCTCTTATAACTCTCAGGGACTCTGCCCTGAGGTCCTAGTTCTAAACAATCTCTGCAGTCATCATGAGTAGACCCCACTCTACCTTTAGGATCTCAAAGGGGTTGTAAACCCTCCTCGTGGTTTGCCTACTGATTAAAATGCATTGGACGAAGCCTTTGTGATGTCATCCTGTCTACTGGAGGATCAGTGGTGGCTTTCACACATTGTAATGCTGTCTCTTCATTATGTGAGGGCAGTATATATGAATAAATATACTGGGTTTATGCGGTTTTACACTATAGCTTTTGCCCTTGGTTTTCTTAATTTCCTATGCAGTTTTTGATTGAGAGTGAACAGGAGGGGTTTGGAGGCCTTGGCTACCACCATCCTCGTCAGATAGCTACTTAACCTCTTATCATTTAGAGATCATACGCAGCTAGTAAAAGGCTTAAAGCACAGTGATGGTGGAACCCTTGGGGATTATCATGAGCATGGAGTGTCATTTCTTTAATGGGTGTTTGATATTTATCTGAGGAATTTTATTTTTCAAAGAGGACTTTATAATTTCTGTTAATTTAATCAGTGTCCGGGCTGGACTCAGCCCTTCCTTCTCTGAGCTGGCCGCTCAGCTGTCGGCTAATTGCCAGCTCCTTTTTCTCCACAGTGACTCAGCTGTTATGGAAAAAGCTCAGTGTATCAACACTCCAAGTGGTATGGTGGATACAAATTGATATCAAAGCGTGCCACGTCCTGAATTCAGATCATATCAACGAAAAAGAAAAAAGGAGGGCTATGGACTTTGTGACTGTGCCTAAAGAGTCTATAGCCCTCCTTTCTTGTTTGTTGATGTGACCCAGCTGTTGATCTGCTCGACAGTGCTGCCTACTTAAAGCCATCCAGCTCACTTCATCTCTGCCTTTGGTCACATCTCAGAGACTTTTCTCCTGCGTTCCTGTTGAAGAGTTGCTCGGCTGACGTCCCTTCTGGCTCCTGATCCTGCTTGCTGTACTACTACGTTAATCTCTGGCTCTCCAACATTGGCTAACTACTCGATCTGGTTACTGAACTCTGGCTATGTATTGACAACGCTTACTCTGTTTACCTTTTTATTATTAAACAAGTGTGATTAACTGTACTTCTGTCTCGGTCTGATTCATGGTTTCTGACAGTGTTACCCGAGCACTGTTTTTGTATGTTTACTAAATTCATCAAAATAGAGTTAAAACGATCGCGCACCAATATTTGGCTATGGATTTTAAGATGCTGAGTATAAACATCAGTAAATTCTTTCATTCATTTGAACAGCATGTGTACTGCTTCTACCCCAACTGTATTGTTGTGTGCAATATTTTTCTTTGGAATAGTTTATTTTGTCTTTTTTTTTTTACAAAACTAGATGTACAGAAGAATACAATCCCAATTCCAAAAAAGTCGCAATACTGTGTAAAAGCTATATAAAACATAATGCAATGATTTGCAAATTTCATAAAACCATATTTTATTCACAACAGAAAACATATCAAGTAATTCAAATGTGAAAATGTACCATTTCAGGAAAAAACTTAATTTTGAAATTGATGGCAGCAACGAGTCTCAAAAAAGTTGGGACGGGCCAAAAAAAAAAGCTGGCAAAGTAGGTAGTAACAAGGAAGAGCTGGAAGAACATTTTGTAACCAATTGCAGTACATCTGTAAAGTATTCACATAGCTTCACTTTTCTATATGGTTATGTTACAGCCTTATTCCAAAATGGTTTAAATTCATTATTTTCCTCAAAATTCTACAAACAATACCCCATGACAACATGAAAGAAGTTTGTTTGAAATCTATGCAAATGTATTAAAACAAAAAAACAAACAAAAAAAAAAAAAAATCACATATACATGAGTATATTGGCGCCAGCCTTGGCGCAATAATTTGTTTAAGCACCTTTGGCACCAATTACAGCCTCATGCCTTTTATATGATACTACAAAGCTTGGCAAACCTATTTTTGGGCAGTTTCTCCCATTCTTCTTTCTAGGGCTTTTCAAGCTCCATCAGGTTGGATGGATAGTGTTGGTGCACAGCCATTTTCAGATCTCTCCAGAGAGGTTCAAGTCTGGGCTCTGGCTCAGCCATTCACAGAGTTGTCCTCTAGCCACTCCTTTGTTATCTTGGCTGTGTGCTTAGGGTCATTGTCCTGTTGGAAGATGAACCTTCGTCCCAGTCTTCGGTCCAGAGCAGGTTTTCATCAAGAATGTCTCTGTACATTGCTGTATTCATTGTCCCCTTGATCCTGACTAGTCTCCCAGTTCCTGCCACTGAAAAACATCCCCATAGCATGATGCTGCCACCACCATGCTTCACTGTAGGGATAGTATTGGCCAGGTGATAAGCGGTCAGGCCAAAGAGTTCAATCTTTATTTAATCAGTCCAGAGAATTTTGTTTATCATGGTCAGAGTCCTTCAGGTGCCTTTTAGCAAACTCCAGGTGGGTTGTCATGTGTCTTTTACTGAGGGGTGGCTTGATTGGAGGAGTGCTGCAGAGATGGTTGTTCTTCTGGAAGGTCCTTTTCCCTCCACAGAGAAATGCTGAAGCTCTGTCAGAGTGAACATTGGGTTCTTGGTCACCTTCCTAAGGCCCTTCTCCCCTTTCTCCGTTTGGCAAGGTGGCCTGCTCTAGGGCGAGTCCTGATGGTTCCAAACCTCTTCCATTTACGGATGATGGAGGCCACTGTGCTCATTGGGACCTTCAATGCTGCACCCTTCCCCAGATCTGTGCCTTGATACAATCCTGTCTCAGAGGTCTACAGAATTTTTTGTTGGACTTCATGGCTTTGTTTATGCTCTTACATGCACAATTAACTGTGGGACCTTACAGTGCCTTGAAAAAGTAACCATACCCCTTGAAATTATCCACATTTTGTCATATTACAACCAAAATGTTTATTAGGATTTTATGTGATAGATCAACACAATGTGGCACATAATTGTGAAGTAGAAGGAAAATGATAAATGGTTTTCAAAAGGTTTTACAAATAAATATGTAAAAAGTGTGGTGTGCATTTGTATTCAGCCCCCTTTACTCTGATACTCCTAACTAAAATCTAGTGGAATCAATTGCCTTCAGAAGTCACCTAATTAGTAAAGCATGTCCGTCCGTGTGCAATTTAATCTCAGTAGAAATTCAGCTGTTCTGTGAAGCCCTCAGGGGTTTGTTAGAGAACTTTAGTAAACCATCATGAAGACCAAATAGCAAACCAGACAGGTCAGGGATAAAGTCGTGGATTAGTTTAAAGCAGGGCTACTTTATAAAAAAAAAAAATCCCAAGCTTTCAACATCTCACGGAGCACTGTTCAATCCATCTTCTGAAAATGTAAAGAGTATGGCACAACTGCAAACCTACCAGGATATGGCTGTTTACTTAAACTGAGAGCCTGGGCAAGGAGAGCATTAATCAGAGAAGCAGCCAAAAGGCAAATGGTAACTCTGGAGGAGCTGCAGAGATCCACAGCTCAGGTGGGAGAACCTGTTAGAGGTCTGCAAAAGACTTGAGACTGAGGAAAAGGTTCAACTTCCAGCAAAACAACAACTTTAAACATAGAGCCAGAGATACAATGGAATGGTTTAGATCAAAGCATATTCATGTGCTAGAATGGCCTTGTCAAAGACCAGAACAAAATCCAACTGAGAATTTGTGGCAAGACTTGAAAATTGCTGTTCAGACACTCTCCATCCAATCTGACAGAGCTTGAGCTATGTTTCAAAGAAGAATGGGCAAACATTTCACTCTTTACATGTGCAAAGCTGGTAGAAACATATCCAAAAAGACATGCAGCTGTAATTGCAACTCCTGCTTCATGAAACCTAACTGTCCTATATATTGCCAAGCGTTTCTTTGTTCACCTTATGGGGTATTTAGGACTTCCGTTGCTTGGCCTGGGAGATAGCGCATTGGTTTGAAGATGCTAAATTCTTTATAATCTACCTTTGTGATACATTTCTTACTTGCTTAATGTAGAATGTTTTTTTTAGAGACAAGAGGTTATTGGAACACCTGAACAGTTGCCGTAGCTGTACCTGATGTATCCAAACCTACAAGATTTGTGGGGAGTTTGTGGACTATCTCGGTACTTGGCAACTGTTCCAATAACCTCTTGTCTCTAAAAATGATTGACCAGCATGATGGTACATTCATTTTTGAATTAATGTCTATTTGAGGTTAAAACTCACTTTATTGGGGCGGCACAGGATGTGAGGTCGCTGTGCGCGCCTGTGGGGAGGGGCTGACCTGTGCTGTCAAGGGGCGTGAGCCCGGAGAGCGGAAGATGGAAGCCGCGTCCGTGCTCAGAGGAAGCGTGGAGCTCTGAACGGAGCGTTTACAATACCCCCGGAGACAACACGCCGCCTAAGCCGCAACCCCTTCGGCCACCATCGGAAACGGACCGCTGCACGAAAGACCACCGGCGAGCGATGATCCTACCCCCCCTCTCCTCCCTCCGGCAGTAGCAGGTCATCGAGATTAAACGCCGGAGAACATATGGCTATCGGAGAGCACGAATAGGACAACCGCCCATGACAAACGGAGGACGGTATTGTAACTGTTAATTGGTTGAACCAACTGTCTGGGAACTGCACAGCCGAGCGTGGGGAGGGGATGCCCCCTGTCAAACGTAGTGGGTGACAAACAGGGCTATTTTTAAGTAAGATCCCGTAACTCCCCTACCCAGATAAGGAGCTGAGCCTCCGAGGAGGGAGAGGGTTAAACTCTCCTTGTGTTCCCCTCGTTCTCTTGTGCTCCCTCTCCTTTCAAGGTATATTATTCATAATCCCGTATGCATAAATGAAAGACACCAAGACACATGTTTTACTACAAATTTGCCTTGTATTGATTCTGTGCTACCACGAGCCATCGGCGGGCAGTTTCTAAATACCAATGCTTATAAGCGTGTAGAGTATAAGTGTAAGTGCCCTGCAGTGAACGGGTGAATAATCTGTTTTGTTGTGAAGGGGGGTAATATAAACGGGCTCCGCATCACCGAGGTGAAAGATAACAAATGTGAACAGTATCAAGAGGTATATATCGGCAAATTTGCTCTACTATCAAAAACCCTCTCTCACAGACTTGCCCTCTACTCGTGGTGTATAGAACGGTGTAAGGACTGACAACATGGATGTATAAATCCTGACTGAGTAGCAAAGGAAGGATACGCCCTTTTGGGGGGCTTTCTTTTTTTTTTCTTGCTGTTTTGTTCTTCTTTTCTTTTTGTGGATAGAAGTGCTTGCCTAAGGAGGAGTGCACATGAATAGGCTTTGAATAGTAGGCCCATATACAGCTCGCACGACGACAAGAGGTACAGCAGCTGAAACAAATGCAAGGCCAGCCAAGTGGATTTTTGTTTTGTTTTTTAGACAAGTGCAAGTGCACCTGTCTTGGCATCGTTAGTAAAGTCGGATCAGACCACGATAAACACTGCTAGCGGGTCCTAAAGGGTGTCTTAGCACACAGGTATCTAGCTTAGTGGAAAGATCTGATTTCTACTTAGGATAAAGTAAAGGGGGTAAAAAATTCCCCTAGAAACTATAGTTTTAACGTATTATGCACAAATACCCACAGTGAAGCATAGGGAAGTACAGCGGGAGTACTATAGCCCTAAAATTGTGATTGCTTCTTAAAGGGCCATACCAAGCCATACTAAGCCTGAGGAAAGGAGGGGAGGAGAGAGAGGGCCAGGAGAAACACGAAGTGGTTAACAAGAGTGAATCAAAGATCCCACAAATCACTATGAGTAAATCAGCCAACAAAGCCGCTAAAAGCGGAACTTCGCGGTCTGCAAAAGAGAAAGGCTTAGACACCACCATACAACAATATTTAACGCAAGGAGGCAGTCCCAAGCACACAGGCACAGGGAGGAAACAACACTCTGAGCAAGAGCAGAGAAAAGGCCCAGGCAAATATCAGGAAGAAACTACCACACATGTAGGAGTGGAGATCGGGATGGATAGCGATATTGACAACAGCAAAGTAGATGAGTCAAGGATTATAGATCTACCCCCTTCAAAAGGAGAAATGCGGGAGATGCTCTTGAGTCTGGAAAATGCAATCAAGGGGGACATTCGTGGGCTCCGAGAGGACTTAGGGAGCCTGTTAGAGAGGGTAGAGGCAACGGAAAATCGCATTGAACATCAGACCCAGGAGGTAAACAAAATGAAGGAATTGGTAGAAACAATAAGACGTGAGCAGAGGGAGATATGGTACAAATTGGAAGATCAGGAGAACCAAAGCAGAAGAAAAAATCTCCGGATTCGATCCGTCCCGGAGGAAAAGGGAGAAGATCTGAAAAAAATACTTGAAAGTATACTCGACGAACACTGGAGAGAGGAAAGAGAAAACCCCCCAAAAATTGATAGGATCCATAGAATAGGCAGAAGACGCCACCTCGATACAGAAAGACCCAGAGACATTATTGTAAGATTCACCTATTTTGAGGACAAGGCAATACTCTGGAGAAAGCTTAGAGGAAAAACCATACGACAGTATAAAGGTCGCGAGATTCAAATTTTTTCTGATCTATCCTATGCGACTCTAGCGAGGAGACGGCTTTTGAAGCCGCTACTAGTAGAGATGACTGCACAAAACGTAAAATATAGTTGGGGTTTTCCAGCATGTCTGATGGGGTTCAAAAATGGTCAATCAGCGAAGCTGATTTACCCAGATGACCTAGCAGATTTTTGCAAGAGATTGGATTTAAAGATCCCGGAACTCCCAGGCTGGTTATGAGCTGGACTGGTTTAACATGGTCGGGTAAAATTCCGAGATAGAAGATGGCTGGGTGGGAAAAGGGGGGGAGGGGAAAAATAAAAAAAAAAAGGAAAAAAAAAAAAAAGAAAAAAAAAAAAAGGGCGGTCCGCGATGAAGGTGGAAGGAGGATGGGAGACTTGGGGGAGTGCCCTCTCTCCTGCCCAAAACGGAGAGGAGAGAGGAGGCATAGGTCAAGGAGCCCCAGACCCTCAGAACAAGTAGTCTGATAGATGGTAAGAGCATATACGACCATCTATGAGACAAGGGTCGAGTTTAGGCCACAGGAAGGGGGGGGTTGGGGGAGGGGGGATGGGGTAAAGGGGAGGGAGGGAGGGGTTAGACTGGGTACAAGGGGGAAGGGGAGGGTATTGTGGGAGGGGGGTCGAGGGATAGGGAGGAATGGTAGAACGGCTGAAAAAGTCAATAATAGTACCCAAATAAGAGTTGAGAGGTGCCAGGGAACTAGGAGGCCAAGGGACATATGAACAACATAAATTTTTTGACATACAACGTGAAGGGATTGAACACCCCAACCAAGAGGCATAAGATTTTGGCAGAGTTAAAGAGATATGACGCTGACGTGGTGGCTCTTCAGGAGACACATATCTCCCTGACATCAAATATTAGACTATATTCGAAGCAATTCCCTAATTGGTATTATAGCGATACAATTTCCACTAGAAGTAGAGGGGTTGCGATAGGTTTTTCTAAAAAAACGAACTTCCGACTGGTAGATAGGATGAGCGATGTGGAAGGGAGATATCTGTTCCTGAAGGGTACACTAGATGAGACAGACTGCACAATAGTGAACATCTATGCCCCGAATACTAACCCTATCGGGTTCCTACAGTCGATATTAAACAAATTAACTAAGTTCAAGATGGGATATGTGATATTGCTAGGGGATCTTAATTTTTGTCTCAATCCGGGAGTAGACAGCTCGTCCGGGATACAGAGGATGAGGAACGATCAGTTAAGAAATATTCAGCAAAAATTATTTACTGGCCAACTAGTAGACGCATGGCGAGTTATGAATCCAAAAAGTAGAGACTATTAGTTTTATTCCTGCTTTACAATGAAGAAGATAGAGGTAGGATTGGCAAAGAAATTGAACATTATTTTGCTATGAATGATACCCCGGAGATAGCAGGCCCAATAGTCTGGGAAGCACATAAAGCTTATATAAGAGGGATACTGATCGCAGCAGGGTCAAAAAGGAAAAAAATGAGGGCCATGCAAACGAAAAGGTTAACGGAGGAAATTTATAATTTAGAACAAGAGCATAAAAAAAGTCAGCCCCAAAGGGAGATTTCATACAAAAAATTAGTAAAGACTCGCGAGGAATTAAAGGACCTTCTAGAACAAGAAACCAGGAGGGTATTAAACAGTAGAGCTCGCGAACGCTACCTCTGGGGAGACAAAACGGGTAAATATTTAGCTAAGAGCGTGCAAAAAGAAAAAACAAAAAATTTTATCCGTAAAATATTGAATAAAAACAGAAATATGGTTTTCTCAACGAAAGAAATAGCGGAAACCTTCAGGAAATATTATGAAGAGACTTACTCAGTTAGTGAGCAAAAGGTACAGGGTGAGCTCCGTGAGAAGAACATTGCTGCCTACCTAAAAAAAATTTGACTACCCAAAATCAGTCCGGCAGAAAGGGAGTCCCTCGATCGACCAATCTCGGTCGAAGAAATAAACAAGGCTTTGACAAAATCATCTGCGGGAAAATCTCCAGGACCAGACGGGTTCACAATACTCTATTACAAAATCTATAGAGAAATTTTAATCCCAAAAATATGTCATTATTTCAATGGGTTGGGAGAGAAATTTAATATGGCTAGTGAGGGTCTAGCGGCCACAATTACACTGATTCACAAGGACGGGAAAGACCCAACCCAATGCACCAGCTACAGGCCAATTTCGTTACTCAACACAGACACAAAATTATACGCAAAGATCATAGCTGAGCGATTGAGGGTCCTGATGAAGAGCCTGGTCCATCCAGACCAGGTGGGGTTTGTACCAGGAAGGGAAGGGAGAGACAATGGTCTGAGAACCCTGTTGTTGATACAACAGATGCAACGGAGGGAGACCCCCAGTCTACTTCTGTCCACGGATGCACAGAAAGCATTCGACAGAGTGGACTGGGGGTTTATATTCCAAACCATGGCGAAGATGGGATTTGGATCGACAATAATCCAAAGGGTGAGAGTTTTATATAATCATCCCACTGCGCGAGTAAAAGTTAATGGACAGGAATCTGCTAAATTTGAACTGAAACGAGGGACAAGACAGGGATGTCCCCTGTCACCCCTCCTGTTTGTGTTGTCTCTGGAACCCCTCCTTGCATCAATCCGAGACAGTCCTGATATATCGGGGGTAAAAATGGAGAAGGAAGAACACAAGCTATCAGCCTTCGCAGACGATGTATTATTTTATATATGTAATCCCAAACGGTCTATCCCTAATTTAATAAGACTATTAGAAAAATACGGAGAGCTATCCAATTTTAAAATAAATAGATCAAAATCAGAAATATTAAACATAAATATAAACAAGATCGAGGCGCGAGCACTTCAACAAAATTGGTGCTTTCCGTGGAGAAAGGAACTTAAATACCTCGGTATTAAACTGGCCAACTCTGAGAAGAGACTCTACCGCACCAACTACATACCATTACTAAATGAAATTAAGGCGGAGTGTAAGAGGTGTAACAAAAGCTTGATATCCTGGCTGGGGCGTATCAACATCGTAAAGATGACAATATTCCCAAAAATCCTGTATCGTATGCAGATGCTACCGATAGCGCTATCTAATACATACCTGGTTAAACTGAAGACAGTTCTATATAAATTTATATGGAAACACAAAAAACCCCGAATAGCATTTGCGAGCCTGAGACAACCAAAAGATAAAGGGGGGTTGGCAATCCCAGACATTCAGCTGTACTATAAAGCGGTAGCCCTGTCAAGGGTGAGTGAGTGGACCAAAAGAGAGAATACGGAAAAAAAATGGGTAAAACTCGAACACGAGAGCTGTGGAGCACAATTAGGCAAACAAATATGGAACCCCCCACATAAGAGGCAGAAATTAGGATTAGGAAATAATATAACACGTAACACGTTTCGAATATGGGATATGGTATATAAACACGTTAATGGAAAATATAACTCACCCCTTATGGCACTAAAAGACAATAATTATTTTTTACCAGGATGCACGGAAATAGGAGGTAATTGGGTAAAGGAGGAAGCACAGCTTAAAGACGTAATGAAGGAAGGTAATATGGTACCTTTCCACGAATTAAAACAAAAAACAGACATAATGGTGGTTGATGAGTGGAGGTACTGCCAGCTCTCCCGTTTTATAAAGACATTACCACAACCAATCAGGGCGGCTGAGGAAATGACTACACTGGAACAGACGTCCATATCAAAGAATTCCAAGGGGACAGTCTCCAGATGGTACAAGTTACTGTTGTCGACGGGGGAGTCGGGAATACCTCCATTCGTCAAAAAATGGGAAAGGGATTTAGGTTCACAAAAGGATAAGGCAATGCTAGGTAAAATTTTCAAATTGGCCCATAGCTCAGCTATTGATGCGAAAACCGCAGAGATGAATTATAAATGTCTGTCGAGGTGGTATTATACCCCAGATAGAAAAAGCAAATTCCAAACAGATCTGACAGGAGAATGCTGGCGGGGATGTGGGGAAATAGGCACCATGGCCCACATTTGGTGGGGGTGTCCAAAGATCAAGATCTATTGGAACCAGATTTTATCGCACATTAAAATTATAACTAGCTCGGTTGTAAATGCAGATCCATGGGTTGTCCTGTTTCATGCCACAGAGGGCAGTGTAAAGCAGTACAAGAAGTCATTGATCCCACATTTATTAAATGCGGGGAAAAAACTAATCCCAAAAAAATGGCAAGAGCCGGAAGCGCCTACGATGTGGGAGTGGGTGGATGCCGTAGAGGAGATCTATAAGATGGAATGTTCGGAGGACAGCTTGGGGGGTAGAAGCAATAAGTACACGCTGGAGAAATGGAAAAGTTGGCAGAAATTTAAAGGGAGATGGAGCACCTCAGAAGGATTAAGATCAATGATTTAGTGGGTATCGAGAAGTAAAACGTATTTACTCATATACCGATCTACCAGGGGGGGTAGGGGAGGTGGGGGGTGAATAAGTAGGGGAGGGCGGGGATGCATATTTAGAAAGGGAGGTATGAGGGAGTTTAAAAGGGAAGGTTTTGTGCCATGAAAATTGGTTTGGATTTTGCATATGATATAATAAAAAAAAAAACAAAAAACAGCCACTATGATGTAAAGAGATGAGAGGTAACCTGAGCACGCGGCGGACGTGAGGACTGGGTTTTCCTCAGAGATCAGTGGTTTTACTGAGTTGGCTATAAAAAAAAAAAAAAAAAAAAAAAAAAAAATAAAAAACTCACTTTATTGCTATAATGTAGAATGACCAGAGGTCTTTTTACAATTTGGCACTGCGCTGCTTTAACTAGTAATTGCGCGGTCATGCAATGTTGTACCCAAACAAAATTTGCGTCCTTTATTTCCCACAAATAGAGCTTTCTTTTAAAGGTATTTGACTGACTCTGCGATTTTTATTTTTTGCGATATAAATGTAAAAAGACCGCAAATTTTGAAAAAAAAAATGATATTTTCTACTTTTTGTTATTAGAAAAATCCAATAAACTCAATTTTAGTCATACATTTAGGCCAAAATGTAGCCACATGTCTTTGGTAAAAAAAAAGTCAATAACTGTATATTTATTGGTTTGCGCAAAAGTTGTCACATCTACAAACTAAGGTACGTTTTCTGGAATTTACGCAGCTTTTAGTTTATGACTGCCTATCTCATTTCTTGAGGTGCTAAAATGGCAGGGCAGTACAAAACCCGCCCAAATGACCCCATTTTGGAAAGTAGACACCCTAAGGAAATTGATAAGAGGCATGTTGAGCCCATTGAATATTTTATTTTTTTGTCTCAAGCGATTGAATAATGACAAAAAAAAATTTTTTTTTTTTTTTTTTTACACAAAGTTGTCACTAAATGATATATTGCTCACACATGCCATGGTTATATGTGGAATTGTACCCCAAAATACATTCTGCTGCTTCTCCTGAGTACGGGGATACCACACGTGGTCGACTTTTTGGAAGCCTAGCCGCATACGGGGCCCCGAAATCCAAGCACCGCCTTCAGGATTTCTAAGGGCATACATTTGTAATTTCACTCCTCACTACCTATCACAGTTTTGAAGGCCATAAAATGCCATGATGGCACAAAACATCCACAAATGACCCCATTTTAGAAAGTAGACACCCCAAGCTATTTTCTGAGAGGCATGTTGAGTCCATGGAATATTTTATATTTTGCCACAAGTTGCGGGAAAATTACAAACTTTTATTTTTTTTTTATTTTTTTTCACAAAGTTGTCACTAAATGATATATTGCTCACACATGCCATGGGCATATGTGAAATGACACCCCAAAATAAATTCTGCTACTTCTCCTGAGTACGGGGATACCACATGTGTGGGATTTTTTGGGAGCCTAGCCGCGTACGGGGCCCGAAAACCAAGCACTGCCTTCAGGATTTCTAAGGGTGTAAATTTTTGATTTTACTCCTCACTACCTATCGCAGTTTTGAAGGCCATAAAATGCCAAGATGGCACAAACCCCCCCCCCAAATGACCCCATTTTGGAAAGTAGACAACCCTAAATTTAGGGGTACACTAGTGAGACTCACAGGTAAAAAAGCACCTAGGCTGTCAGCGACTGTATCAAAACGCTACAAAAAAAACTGTTAGCGATCGCAGGGATCAGGCCTGACTCTGCGAACGCTGCAGTTATGTGTGTTGTGTTTTGTAAGTGACAGTGATCGATCGATACTGCACTTGGGTGGGCTGGGCTTGGCGGAGGGGCTAAACGCAGGTGCTAGCAGGTATCTGGGCTGATCCCGCTAACAATGCGTTTTGGGAAACCTAAACTGCTGGCGACACTAATATAGATCTGATCAGATACTATATTACTAAGGGAGGTGTATGCTTTGTGCGTGGGTGTTAGCGGTACTGGCACTAACCTGACGCTGCCTGGGGCGACGTAGACCTTATCTGACCCTCAAACTTATATCACCCGCCGGGTGATCAGGGGGTTAAACCTTTATTAGGTAATAAATGGCGGGTGCCCTGAAACTATAAAAAAATAACTAACCAACCAGCGTCACCTGTAACAGTTATATGGTGATCACTGGTGAAAGGGTTAACTAGGGGGCAATCAGGGGGCTTTATGCGGTAGTATATGGGGGTCCCTGGCGCTATAAAAAGCTGCGGCGAACCTAAATACCTACCTGCCTAACTAGCGTCACCTGTGACACTAATACAGCGATCAGAAAAACGATCGCTTATTAGGCTGGGTTCACACTGGAGCGATGCGGAAACGCCACGAATCCGCGGCGGGTTCCCGCATCACACTGCCCTATGCGAACTGCTGGGAGTGTCAGTGAAATGTTAATGACACCCCCAGATCAGTTCGCATATCGCAGTGCGATCTGCAAACTCGGACAGGAATCGGATCGCATGGTGTGAACACCCATGCGATCCGATTCTGCTGCGGACCAAAAAAAGGGTCCCGTGTGAGTTTGCGGCGGGTGCGATGCGAATTCAGCCATACTATCTGTATGGCTGAACTCGAATCGCACAGAGATCGGATGTGATTTGCACTGCAGTGCGGTGCGAATCACATCCGTTCTCATAAACCACTGCAATGTGAACCCAGCCTTAGTGACACTGGCGACGGGGGTGATCACGGGGTTAAACCTTTATGGGGGGGGGGTACCCTAGAACTAAAGGGGGCTAACCCTAACTGCCCTAACAGTTATTACAGTCACAAATGACACCAATGCAAAAAAAAAAATGCAATTGGTGTCACTGTGACTGGGGGTGCAGGGGTGATTGGGGGGGTGATCGGGGGGTGAGAGTGTGCCTGGCATGTTCTACTGTATTGTGTAGTGTTGGTGCAACTCACCGATCCTCTCTCCTCGGTGCTGGAACGAAAAATACCGACACGGAGGAGAGATTACATCACTTCCTCTGCCTGTGTTTACATTACAGGAGAGGAAGTGATGTCACGCTGCACTTCCATTCGTCAGGAGCGATCACGAGGGGGTGGCCATGAACGAATGGCCGCCCCCTCATCCCGGATCGCTCCTGAACGGATTTCCGACCGCCGCTGGCACCGGGGGGGGGGGGGGGGGGGCCCGATCGGGCCCCCCACCCGCGGGAAGGCAGGGACGTACAGGTACGCCCATATGCCTGCCCGTGCCATTCTGTCGACATACATCGTCGTGCGGCGGTCGGCAACTGGTTAAAAAAAAAAAATCCTAAAAATTGTTATTCATTAAAACAAAACGCACAGAGGTTCACCAATTTCTGAAAAGCCGTGTCTAAAAATTGGCAAACATTTCAGAACAATGTTCCTCAATGTAAAAGCACAAAGACTTTAAAGTGGCTATATATCTTTTTTTAATATTTTACCTATAGGTAAGATTATAATAAGGCTTACCTGTAGGTAAAATAAATATCTCCTAAACCTGTACGGTTTAGGAGATATTGACTTTGCATGCAGCCGCTAGTAAGCAGCACATGCGATGTATGAAGTATTTCATAATGAGCTAGTATGCGGGGCATACTAGCTCATTATGCCTTTTTCCTTACAGGTTTAAAAAAAATCTAAAAAATCTGTGCAAGTATACAACCGCTTTAAATATATCATTGTCTACAATACATATCATCATCAAGAGATTTAGTAAATCCAGAGAAAATTCTGTTCACAAGGGACAAGGCCGAAATGTATGTTGGATGCCCGTGATCTTCAGGTCCTTAGGCTGCATGGCATTAAAAAAGGCTGGATTCTGTGATAGACATCACTACGTGGGCTTAGGAATGCTTCCAAAAAAAAAAAAACACTGTCTCAACACAATTTGCCATGCCATTTAAAAATGCAAGGTAAAGCTCTATCAAGCAAAAGTCATATTTGAACAAGATCCAGAAAATCTGCCATCTTCTCTGTGGTCTCTTCAGTTCCCAGACGTTTACTAGTGTGGTTAAAAGAAGAAGGGGTGCTACTACGTGGTAAACATGGCTCTGTGCCAAAAAATGTGTTGCTGCCTTCAATTTCAAAACTACTTTTTTTTTTTTTTTTTTTTTAAGGATTTTCTTAGTTTGAACATTTGATGTTTTCTATTGTAAATAAAATATGGATTTATGAGATTTGAAAATGATTGCAATCTGTTTTTGTGTAGATTTTACACATCATCCCAACTTTTTTTTTTTGGAAGGAAAGGGTATATCTAAACTTCATATACATAACAAAAACAGAACAGTTAAGGTAACATGTAACCTCGATCGGACAGAAAAGAATAATAATGAAATGTGAAATAGGGATACACTTTTGGTTTTGGTTTTTTGGTGTCGAAACAGATAACGAAAATGAAAAATACACTACTAGGTCAAAAACCGAAACTGAAATAGCACCAATAACAAAAGTGACGGTTTTAAAAAATAGTTTTATACAGATGGTCAGAGACTGGGGACATGGTACAGGAGATGGTCAGAAACTGGGCACATGGTACACAAGATGGTCAGAGACTGAAGACGTGGTACAGGAGATCAATACAGCTTCACTAGTGCATATCAGATGCAGCCTACCAGTCAGTTGTAGCAGCCTGTCTGTGCCTGTCATGCAGCCTCACCAGTGTCTGTGTCTTTATGTAGCAGCCCGCCAGTGCCTATGCCATGCAGCCTCACCAATGCCCATGCCCTGCAGCCCGCCAGTGCCTGGTAATACAAGTCACGCTGTGTGTCAGAGCTAGATCTGAATCGCCGTGCAGCCGATGTAACGATGTCCCGCCTCCTATGACACACAGCACAATGATTCCTAGTATTGGATCAGAGTGCTGTCTATCACAAGAGGCGGTCTAGGAGGCGGGACATCGACTGCATGGCGATTCAGATCTAGCTCTGACACACAGCGAGACATGCATTACCAGGCACTGGGGAGGCTGTGTATGACAGGAGTGAGAAGAGGAGGGAGGTAGGGGAGAATCTGAGGGGTGTGTCAGGATGAAACATGTGTGGCACCCGGTGGGATGGCACCGCCCCTTTTACGGCACCATTATAGGCAGCATTTCTCTTTTGGCAAAATGCCGAAAATGCAATTTCCGGCCAATACGTTTCGGTGGCCTTGGTGTGCACCCAGTAATACAGAAATTAATAATATCAATATTATCCAGCACCCACTTCCGACTGTTTAGTATAAGTCAGCAATGAAAAAACCCACATCACAAAAATAGGTGAAAAAATAGGATTTTTACGTCATATACTTTTCTTCGAGTACATCATGAGACAGAGTCAGGCTAATATTACCTGCTGGGTTATACTTCATCATTAGGTGAATGGACACTGGTAGAGCAAAGATCTTCAGACAAGAAGTGATCACCTATATAACCCCTCCCATACAGGAAGTACTTTAGTTTTGTAGCAAGCACTAAATCCTCAAAAAAGAGGGGAGGGGTCTCTGTGTCCAATGATGCAAAGAAAAGGATTTTACAGGTAAGTATGATGTAAAAATCCTATTTTCTTTTTCGGACATCATGGGACACAGAGTCAGGCTAATATTCATTACCTGCTGGGACATCCCAGAGCAATAGCCTTGAGGGGAGGGAGACACTCTGACAAAAAATAGCCATCAGAACTTATACAGCAGCCCGCAGTACACTGCGGCTGAAAGCCAAATCTTCGGCTGCTCGAACATCCACCTGATAACATTTTGTGAATGTGTGCACTGAAGACCAGGTAGTAGTCTTACAAATCTGAGCCACACATACCTGATGGCAAAAAGCCCAGGAGGTTCCTAAACCGCTGGTAGAATGAGCTCTCACCCTAAAGGGAGGAGCTTTATGTTTCAGACCATAGGCCTGAATGACCAATTTGCGGACCCAATTGCCAATGGAAGCTTAGGAAGCTGCCTGCCCCTTCTTGGGTCCTTTTGGTAAAACAAGAAAAAAAAAAAAGAGCCCGATCCTTGGATCTCCGCAGATCTAGACAAATAAACCTCGACTTCCCGGACAACGTCCATTGAATGCAGTCGTTTTTCTTCTGCCGAATGAGGCAGAGAGAAAAAAGGCGGCAAAATAATGTCCTGATTTAAATGAAAGGTTGACAACACTTTTGGCAAAAAGGATGGAACAGGTCGTAACACGACTGTCATGTTGAAGGATCAAGTATGGTTCCCTGCATAAAAGGGCTGCAAACTGTGACACCCTTCTAGCCGAAGTGATAGCCATCAGGAAGGCTAGCTTGTGTCACAACAAGTCTAATGGAATTTCTTTAATAGGTTCAAATGGTTGTTTCTGTAACCTAGACAGCACCAAGTTCAAATGCCAAGGACACATAGGTGACCTAATGGGGGGAAACAAGCGAGTTGCCCTCTGCATAAAAATTTGGATCAGTGAATGGGAGGCTAAAGGCCTTTGGAAGAATACCAATAGGGCCGAAACGTGACCTCTGTATTCAAAGCCAATTGACTGAAGAAAAAAAGAATTCTCCCAATCACATATTTCTGAGGATGCCATTTTCTGGCTTCACACCAAGCAATACAAGTCTTCCAGACCTTATGATAAATCTTCTTAGTGAGTTTTTGTAGCGTTAACTAAAGTAGGCACTGCTGGTCCCGAGATGCCACAGTCCTTTAGCACCCTGGCTTCAATAGCCATGCCGTCAAATTTAGAGACTGTAAATTGGGGTATAATACAGGATCTTGAGACAGTAGATCTGGGTGCCGTGGAAGCGTCCAAGGCCCATCTATTGACAGTCTCAATCTCCAGGAATCAGGGCATTCTGGGCCAGGCTGGTGCCACCAGAATGACTGGAACCCCTCTCTCCCAGTCCTGCTCAACAAATGTGGAAGGAGAGGGATCAGAGGGAAAGCATAAACCAGGGACTACTGGCTCCATGGAACTATCAGAGCATCTGCTCCAATTGCCTGAGGATCTGTTCGAGACACAAACTGCTGTAGCTTGTTGAACCTGGATGCCAGTAGGTCGACCTCTGGCCATCCCCAATGTTGGTAAATTTCCTGGAACACCTCTGGGTGTAGGAACCATTCTCCTGGGCAGATCTGCTGGCGGCTGAGGTAATTTGCCTTCCAGTTCTCTACTCCCGGAATATGGAATGACGATATAATTGGCACACGCCCCTCTGCCCAGGCTAGTATATAGTTCACCTCCTTCAGAGCAGAACAACTCCTAGTACCGCCTTGGTGGTTTATATAGGCCACTGCCATGGCATTGTCGGACTGAACCCTGATGGGGCAGTCCTGAAGCTCCACTGTCCAGGACTGTAATTCTAGGATGTTGATGGGCAGGGTCTGCTATGTCCCTGACCATTTACCCTGAGCCTGTCTAAGGTCGCTCCCCAGCCTCAGAGAGACTGGCATCTGTAGTCAGTACTCTCCAAGTTACTGGGAGGAAGGTTCTTCCCTTTTGCAGGTTCTGATCCTACAACAACCAGTTTAGGCTTAAGCGTGCCTGAGGAGATGAGCACATTAAATCATTCAGGGCTTTTCTTCCTCTGTTCCAAGCCAACAAGATGTCTTGTTGTAAGGGTCTGGAATGGAACTGGGCATATGGCACTGCCTCGGAGGATACCATCCTCCCTAGAATACTCATACAGAGCCGAATGGAAGGTTGTCTGGTGCCCTTATCTGAAGCACCTGATCTTTCAGGGCACAGATCTTTATGGGTGGCAAGAATACTCTTACTCGATCGGTCAATCGCTTTATTAATTTTGGAACCGTTTTTGGGACTAGAGACCTCAAGCTCAGAGAGCTCAAACAAACTGACATCCACATTGCAGACACTGGTAAAAAAACAAAAGTACTTCCTCTATGTGAGGGATTATATAGGGGATCACCTCCTGTCTGAAGACCTTTGGTCTACCAGTGTCCATTCACCTAATGATGAAGTATAACCCAGCAGGTAAAGAATATTACCCTTACTCTCTATCCCAGGGGATAGAACAAATGCTGGTCTCTCACAGGCTACCCCCTATGTGCCTGATTCTCCAAGTGCCCCCACTGACAGAGGACCACTATTCCTCTAAAAGGTGTGCTTTGGTGTTACAACTCCTTGCCCCTGAGATTGAAAACCCACCCATTGATTGGGATCATGCTAAGACACAGTTCTAATGTAGCCACACAATCACTTTTAACGTCGGAGACTTCACTGCTTTTTCCGATTCTCTGACAACCAAACTTCACACCAGGCCTGCACCATGCGGAGTCCTTAAGTCTAAGAGACTTGGGATGGGAGCAGGCCTCCAAGTTTGTGACGCTTGGTCGCTGGACATCCCTCGCGGAATTGACTGATGCATCGGGCAACGACCACCTTCCCTTTTGGAAGGCAGCACAATTACATCACATCCTACACTCCATCCCTGACCCACACGTCTTCTCCCGCCCACTGAAGCCTTTTGAGGAATACCATTCAGGGACCGGGCCGATATCACAAACTCTCTCGCAAATGTACTCCCTCTTGAATTCGCCCCCTAAACAACCATGCCTATTATGCTTGGAGAGATGGGAGACTGACCTTAACCGGAAATTCTCAGAAACACAGAAACAACGCATTATCACCTTTGCCATCAAATCTTCCTTGTGCACTAAAATTCAGGAAACAAATTAAAACATTTTCTCCAGATGGTACTTCAAACCCACCAGGCTACACAAATGCTTCCCGACTTCCTTGGACTGCTGTTGGCCGCGCGGAGAAGACCAGGGATCACGGTTACATATTTTCTGGTCCTGCCCAAGATTGACGAATTTCTGGACAGAGGTTCGCCATATTACACAAACATTCACAGAATACGAAATACCAGAGGACGCGTCTTTCTTCCTACTGCACCTATCAAAGATCCCAACCAAATCCTACAAAATAATCATTGTTACGTCACTTATTAAAACGCAGCCAAGGCATGTATACCCCTTTACTAGAAGCAACAGTGCCCACGACTGTTGCTGAGAAAGGTAGAAGAAATAAACAAAATGGAAGACTTGATCCTTACTGTGCAACACAATCAAGAGAAATACACAAAGACCTGGAGTTTCATTTACTCTGATCTAGGGACATAACATTAATATAGCCTGGAGTGGTATCGTACACCCCCTGTCCTCGGCCTAACTGTGCCCACTCTCCCCTTCTTTCCCTCTTATTTCCCTCCTCCCCACCCCTCTTTTACTCCACTATTCTACCTTCTAATACTCTAATGCTCTCAAAAAAAAAAGGGGGGACACGGAGAGGATCTTCTCACTTTCTGAAATCTTAGACAAACCGTTTGATAAGCATGTACAGTACATGACTCGCTGACTCTTTCCCACATACAATTTTGTACAGATGTGTATCGTAACAACAGGTTCAATATCTTCAAACTCTCTGTACTTATTACTCAATGACGTGCATGTACATTTAAGTTGTGATGTTGGGACCTCGCCTTATGCGTTTTCTTAAAAAATAAAATAAAAAATTACATATATATATGTCAGTGAGTTCAGGAAGACAGAAGAATTGTCACCAGTATAATTTATGGAGCAAGAAGAATTGAAGTTACTGAGAATTAGCTAATAGATGTTTTGCTTTGTGTTTCAGACCAGTTGGCAGTGACAAGTGGTAATTTTTCTCTACAATTTTACATGGAGAAGAAGTTTATATTTTTTGATAAACAAAATTAATCTTGTCTGAATAGATAAGGAATTTCCAATGTCTCTTCAAGTTATAGTGTTCTTTAACTCAGCTGATGTAGTACCATATACAGTGAAGGTCCTCATACACATTGTGAATTTCACATTTCTGATCAGCAGTTCAGAGCAAGATAATGGCTCAGAAGTTGCATGCTTAACATGTTACACCTTACATAAGGGTGTAACATTTAACATGTTCAGAAATTTGAACTTGGCATTTAAGACACAAGTGTATACACATAGAAGTGCATGCTATTCATTTTTGTGTACTTAAGTACATTCTGATTATAAGCCATTTTACAATGCGATAAGACTTGGAAATAGATGTTTAAGTAATGTGCTCATATGACAGGATTTGAAAAGCTCCAAAAAATGTTTGATACACGCTCTGTGAAATAAGGGGGTTGGTAAACTTGGGTTAGTATGGAAATCTACAGCACTGCTAACAGCGTAGAAGGAAATCAAAATAAACTGGACAATGCATAGAAGTTAATACTTACTTTTTGGCATATCTCCAGTACTTGATGCAGAAACCGTTCTGCTCCTATCTTGGCAAGAGCTATTTCCATCTCTCTCTAACACTGTAGAATCCTCAGAAGCTGCCAACCCAGATTCCACAGACTCCAAAGGTCCAGAAAATATTGCAGAAGAAAATTCAGAGAACTGTAATTCTGCATTCTTATGTTGTCCATTTGGCAATTCACTGTTAAACTGTTCATAAGAGCTACTGTATGTGCAATCACTTTCTGCATTTGACTCATCTAAGTTAAAGTCTTCTGGGTTGGGGCAGTCTTCATCCTCTTCATCTTCATCATCTAATGGCTGTTCCAAAGAGAATGGACCATTCTCTAAATGGCCATTCGTTTTCGGAGACTCAATCCATGTTGGATCTGTGTTACCAAGCTCAGGGTCTGCATCATCATCTTTTTCAGTATTTTCCTTTTCTGTGTCTTCTTTTTCATCATGATCTTCACCTTCTGAGGAAACATTACCCGCTAAAATGAAATCAAAATTCAAAAGGTTAAGCACTAAAACAACCAAAAGAAGTTCAAGCAAAACAGAAAAGTCACAACGATACCATACAAATGTATTTCTTTTTTTTTCTTCGTTTTTCATCGCATGTCCACATAATTTTGTGTTGGTGTTATTGTTTGATAATTTTAAGCAACTATATCACTCCCACATTAAATAATACCTTGCTCATTCAATGCATCAAAGGGGTTTATTCACAAAATAAAATGGGAAAAACAAACATGCAGTTGTAACCAGGTGTCCCCTATAACTTTATAAAATAGGTATTGAAATCCCAGGCAAGCATTAACAAAAACGAGTCAACATATGTTTAACTTGAAAATAATAGAATAAAGACATAAGATGTAAAATCACACATCAAAAACATTAATCTAAAACATCCAAAAATCACACTAAACAAAACACTCTGATGACATCTGCCTTCACAAAGCTTTATTGTTCCATGACTTGACCACAATAGAGTTCGATTAGATCAAACCTCACTAACTTGTTTCACCCAAAAAGGGCTTAAACATACTAGATATTGAAAAATCACAACTAAAAGTAGCGAAACATAAAAGCAGCTCACTACATAGAGACTCTTCTCAATATATACCCACCATATTCATTGGCTGGTTCCTCATCAGCTACATCATCCAGACATACTGACTTCAGCTTGGCTTCTGGTTGGCTTTCAGCATTCTGCTCATTTTCATTTTCTTCAGTTTTTTTCCGCTCTGCTTCCCGTTCTAACTCCTCAATTTCCTGAAGACGCTTTTCAAGCAACTCTGCTTGTCGCTTCTGCTTCCTTTTTAGTTTTTTCTTTTTATTTTTTGAAATCTTTCCAACCTGTAAAATGCAAAAAAATAAAATAAAAAAAATAAATGTATATTATAGAGAGTGTAAAAATAAAATAAAAAATAATAATAATAGGTGTAGGGATTGATCATCACAGCAGGGTGTGGGAGGTTAATTATAACTTTACTGATATTTTTTTCCCCTGAATCAGTTGGTCTTGGTTGTAGGAACAGGAGCTTCAAAAGAAGATCTCAATGCAGGAGGGAGGCCAGAATGTCAGCCTCATGAAGAACAGACTAAAGCCTAGCGGCATTGGCCGGTTCAAAAGAAACTGGCCTACATTCGGCTCGTGTGTACAACAGCTGGTTCGGCTGGCTTCTGTCGAAATGTCATGACCAAAAAGGTCTGCCGACTGGCTCCTTGTCAGCACTCTCAAAGAATGTCTGATTGCACTGATCGGAGTGTGATGGAGCTGGGGGTGGCGATTTCCCAGTCAGAACACAATAACACAGCAGGGGAGATCGCTGTACTAACATCGGATTGTTAGTACAGTGGCTCTGACCTGAGCAGTCAGTTTTTTTATCCTTCAACCCACTGGGTTGAATGAAAAAAAAAAAAAAAAAAGTCAAGCAGTATATAAGAAGCTTAAAGCAAGAGGAATGCAAGACACCCCCAGGGTCAGGGAAGTGTCTGGATGGTGACCACCCACATGCTCCCTCTCATTGTAAGCCCGTGTCAAGCACCTAAAATGTCACTGCGTACAGGAAAGCAGAAATAATTTCAGCTGCCCAAGAACTACGAGCCACATCCACTAAAGCCCTGTAAACATGGGCAGAATGGCTGACATTCTGCTTATGTGTATGTCAGTCTGTTTGGCCAGATTCTGTTGGACGTGCCTGCTGGAAAACCAGCAGCCGACTGACTCCTTCTCAGTGCTCTCAGCCAATGGCAGAAATCGCTGATCGAAGAATTCTGGCGGGGGCATCCCCTTAACAGCTCAGCAGGGGGAGATTGCTGAACTAACCTTACATGGTTAGTACAGCGGCATTTAGATTGGAGCTGTCTTTTTTAGGAAAAACTAACTGTAGTGTGTAAAAGGCTTTAGTCGTAAAACTCTTGCATTTATCTGTGGATTTAAAACGTAGCCAACATGCCCATGTTTTTGTAAAGGAAGAGATCCTATCTTCAGCTGTGAAGATTAGCTCCTCCAGTCGAGCCAAATCGAGTGAGCCACTCCCCTGCGCTAACCGCATTGCATTTTTCTTTGCAATTTTCAAAGCATGTTTCTGCAGCAACACCTAGCAGGCCTGGAAAAGGGGGGTGACAAGTGTGCGCCCCTTTAATTACTTTAGTGGTGTCATTCGGCACCAGAGAAATGACAAGATCAGACAGGTCTTGGTAGGCATCAATGTGACTAGTGGACTACTGCGGCATTACTGGAGGACATGACTGGCAATGGATGCCACTTTTTTAATTATAGGACTTCTCAAAAGTTTGGATGTTTTTATTTATAGAGTAGATGATTTTTGAATGAGTAAGGTGGTGTTTGGTACCCTATTGCTAAAGGGGCTTCCATATTCCAAAAAGCTCCCTACCCACAGAGCACCACAACAGGTCAAGGTTGTGGGAAAAAGGACCTTGCCCTCATCAACATGTGATCAATATACTTTGCTGGGTTTGGGTTTTGGGAAAAGCATTGAGGGTATGACCCGGTATGGTTCAGGAGGAGAGTGGGAATGGTGCACGCTCATGCCTTTCCTGACTGCATGCTCAGATAAGGTTCTGGTATGGAATTTGGGAGGGACTTCACAGCATTTTTTTTTATTTTTTTTTATTTTAGGTTGGGTCCCCCTTAAAACTCATACTAGATGGGAAGGGTTGAGTGTGAACTGAAACGTGTGCGTGTGTTAATATATAAATATATATATATATATATATATATATATATATATATATATATATATATATATATATACACAGATCCCTGCTCCTATGTTTACATTCACCTGTCAGCTGGGAATCCCCCGACAGCTGAATGAGCAGTGCAGGAATGACTAATTGGTTCTTAAGATGTTGAAATCTCAGAGAAGGAACTCTGGTGAGAATATCACTGCTAAATGTTTCACTTTCTACTGCAGCCTGCGGTAACTTAAGGTGCAAAAAATTTACGAAATACCGCATAATAAAAAGGTATTTAATGCATATGTTACTTTAACAAATATTTTTTAATGAATTGATAACATCTTGGACGCATATGTTAATTTACCGCTGATGTTCATGCAACATTTTATACTTCATGAATTCAGCCCTGCAAGACAAAATTTCCTTTCCCCCTATATTGTTTCTGTATGATTATATAAAAAAAAAAAATGCAACTCTACTTGTATGTTGTAAAGTGGCATTAAAAAAAACAGTGCTATATAACTCATTTTAAAATACCAATTGCAGACTACAAGTGAAAATCATTTAGGAAGCTACTAATGCCACCCGGTAAACAGAATAATTATGTAAAACACATCTACTCTGTACTATATATTAAGTAAATATATACAGTATCTCACAAAAGTGAGTACACCCCTCACATTTTTGTAAATATTTTATTCCATCTTTTCTTTTGACAACACAGAAGAAATTACACTTTGCCAGTGAGTGTACAGCTTGTATGAAAGTGTAAATTTGCTGTGCCCTCAAAATAACTGAACACACAGCCATTAATGTCTAAACCACTGGCAACAAAAGTGAGTACACCCCTAAGTGAAAATGTCCACATTGGGCCCAATATTTTGTGTGACCACCATTATTTTCCAGCACTGCCTTAACCCTCTTGGGCATGGAGTTCACCAGAGCTTCACAGGTTGCCACTGGAGTCCTCTTCCACTCCTCCATGATGACATCAGGGAGCTGGTGGATATTAGAGACCTTGTGCTCCTCCACCTTCTGTTTGAGGATGTCCCACAGATGCTCAATGTGGTTTAGGTCTACAGAAATGCTTGGCGAGTCCATCACCTTTACCCTCAGCTTCATTAGGAAGGCAGTGGTCATCTTGGAGGTGTTTAAGGTTGTTATGCTGGAATACTGCCATGCAGCCCAGTTTCCGAAGGGGGGGGGGATATCATGCTCGGCTTCAGTATGTCACAGTACATGTTGGCATTCATGGTTCCCTCAATGAACTGTAGCTTCCTAGTGCCGACAACACTCATGCAGCCCCAGACCACGACACTCCCACCACCATGCTTGACTGTAGGCAAGACACACTTGTCTTTGTACTCCTCACGTGGTCTCCAACCCACACGCTTGACACCATCTGAACCAAATACGTTTATCTTGGTCTCATCAGACCACAGGACATGGTTCCAGTAATTCATGTCCTTAGTTTGCTTGTCTTCAGAAAACTGTTTGCGGGCTATGTTGTGCATCATCTTTAGAAGAGGCTTCCTTCTGAGACGACAGCCATGCAGACCAATATGATGCAGTGTGCGGCGTATGGTCTGAGCACTGACAGGCTGACCCCCCAAACCTTCAACTTCTGCAGCAATGCTGGCAGCACTTATACATCTATTTCCCAAAGAAAACCACTGGATATGATGCTGGCAATTGTGCACTCAACTTCTTTGGCCAACCATGGTAAGGCCTGTTCTGAGTGGAACCTGTCAAACTGCTGTATGGTCCTGGCCACTATGCTGCAGCTCAGTTTCAGAGTCTTAGCAATCTTCTTATAGCCTAGGCCATCTTTATGTAGAGCAACAATTGTTTTTTCAGATCCTCAGAGAGTTCTTTGCCACGAGGCACCAAGTTGAACTTCCAGTGACCAGTATGAGAGCGTAAAAGGGATAACATCAAATTGAACACACCTGAGACCTTGTAACACTAACCAGTCACATGACACCGGGGATGGAAAATGCCTAATTTGGCCCAATTTGGACATTTTCACTTTTTTTTCTTTTGTTGCCAGCGGTGTAGACATTAAGGGCTGTGTGTTCAGTTATTTTGAGGGGACAGCAAATTTATACTGTTATACAAGCTGTATACTCACTACTTTACATTATAGCAAAGTGTAATTTCTTCAGTGCTGTCACATGAAAAGATAGAATAAAATATTTACAAAAATCTGGAGGGGTATACTCCTGTGAGATACTGTATATTTTCCTAAATTTCTTTTCAAAATGAGATGTATTTAATTAGTGCCATCTTTGGCATTTATGGCAGAATTGAAGCAGAATTTTTTTAAATGCATACATTCTATCAAGTAGGTTTCCTAGCTGTTCTGAGGACAGCAACAGGACATGGAATTCTCTATGACTTCTTGGTTTCAGCTCTTCTGGCTGTAAAGCTGGAGGTCATAGGCTTTTCACACCTCTCTCTTAGTATGTCATAATTCTCCTATATTTAAGTGTCAGAGACTATCATTGCACAAAGCAGTGCAGCTCTTCCCAGTCCTGTCCCTTGTTCTCCCTTTTCATTTGATAGACTGCTGCGTTTGTTAAAACAAGTAACAAGTGGCTGAAAAAAAAATGCGGAGGAGAGGGAGGGGATAGCACCCATCCTATTACATGCCAGGTTCCGGTCAAAGTCTGAGGGGATGATTACATTCCTTACCAAGATAGTAGCACCCCTTCCTCATATCACTAATTCTGATGGCATACATATAATACAAGTAGTAGCAAAGAATTGCACATATGCATACATGCATGCGCGCACAATTTGTTAGTGCAGCCTTAAAAGAGAAGTTCATCTTTGGAACATGTTACATGTGCCACCCATTTTTAGGATGTAACATGCTCCAGCATCTGCAGTCTCTCTCGCCAATCCCCCCTCCAGTGGGATTTTCCCATGGCACCTGCCGTCACAATATGAAATCTGTGTGCCCGCGCAGGGTTTTCGCCGACGCGGCCATTTCATTCACTCAGTTTCCTGTGCATAAATAGACACAAGTACTGCCAGTCATTGCAGCTGACAACTTGCAGTTCTCAATGAACTACAAGGGGTGCTGGCAAGTGCTCTCGTAGTTCACTGATCTTCCTGCTCTCAGGTAACTGTCTACCCGTATGAGGTACGAACTGCGCAAATAAAATCTGGGGGTATATGTGAAAACGAAGACCAATGGGACTTTAATTGTGCATCCAGTAGTGGAAACAACAGCTGACTAAAATTACTTATGCCATTTTAGTAATGCAAAAAATTCTATAAAGTCCATCATTTTAATCTGCTGTCGTTTTCACTAATGAAGAAACAATTTAAGTCCCATTGGTCTTTGTTTTTGCATATAGTTTAACCTGTGGAAGGTTTTATCCCCTTCATGACCAGGACATTTTTTGCCATTCAGCACTGGCAATTACACAGTCATGCAACACTGTACTCAAATGACATTTATATAATTTCTTTTAAATAAATAGTGCTTTCTTTTGGTGGTATTTGATCACCACAGGGATTTTTATTTTTTGCTATATAAAATGGAAAAAAAAAAAAAAAAAAAAGACAAAATTCTCAAAAAAACCCAATATTTTCAACTTTCTGTTGTAACACATATTCAATAAATTAAAATGTTTTCCTAAAACTTAGGCCAAAATGTATTCTGCTACAGGAGGTCTTTGGTAAAAAAAAAAAAAAAAAAAGTATATTTTAATCGGTTTGTGTGAAAGTTATAGCATCTACAAACTATGGTATATATATATGGAAACTGATCAATCCTGATGTACTGACGGCTTCTCTCATTTTTTGAGCCTCTTAAAATGCCAGGACAGTGCAAACACCCCCCAAATTATATTTAGCAAGAGGCCCTGCATGTGCTGCCAGCATTATGGAAAACACAGCATCTCGGGCATCCCTCCAGAGGTTTTGGGTCTCTGCTTATCTGTGCCGGTGCTTCTTCAGATTAAGCGACCCATCAGATTTGGTAACGGAAGCCGCCATTATGCTACACTCCGCACTCTTCTCGACAGTAAGGATACAGTGAGAATGCCGCATGTGGACAGCTTGTTACACCCACCAGAGTCTTGTATTGAGTTAATATAGTGAAGTACAGTCTTCAAATCCGTCTTACCGTTTACATGTTGAATTTTAAAAACAGCGAAAAGCCTGATCTCACATCAAAAAATTCTGACGGATTGCAAAATACTGAATTTCACTATACAAGCAGAGTTTACTGTTAAAAATAAGGGTGAAATGCAGGACTCCCGTGGGTGTAACAAGATGTCCGCTTGCCGCCTTCTCATTGTATCCTTAAACCCCATACATACTATTGATTTTCTGTAGATTTTTGTCTTCAGATTTTCCAAAACCATATTAGAGGAGGTAAAACCTTAGGAGTTTCAATTTGTATGCAATCAGGCAGGCCCAGGCAAGCACAGAAAATCCAATAGTGTTTATGAGCTTTACTGTGGACGAGTGTGGGGTGTAGCAAGATGGCGGCGATGGAACGTCACTTCCATTACAAAATCTGACGGACCACCTAATCTGACGAAACACCAGCCACAGGTACCTATGCCAAACATCGCATTCCTGGCATCCCTGCAGATGTGCCCTGGCTTCATTCATAGTCACAAATTTACAATTTTGTGCTGGGCTTCATGTATAACCCTCTTAGACTGCATGCAGCCCAGGGGCTGTGGGTTGGAAACCCCTGATGTAGTGTGGGGACACACCCCTGATGTTCCTTCAAATCAAGCTCAGAACTCTTCTCCCTTATAGCTACATAGTGTGCAAATTGAGAAGCCTGCCCTCTGCTTTGTGCTGCTGAAATATGCTAACAAATTCTGTGAAAATTCTGTGTGTTGTAGAAATCTGTACAGGATAAATGGCTGGAGATAAACATGTACAACTTCTGTGCATCACCTGGGGCTGGTCACTTCATAGGTTATATGTAAGGGTTGACAGTACGGGTGCAACGGATCGTCACTGATCCGTGATGCAAACTGGTCACCCTGTTTGGATTGGCAGATGCTGCGACCAGCGGAGCGCTCCGCGGCTTCAGCCTAGCTCCGGAGCAGCGGCCATCTTTGTACACCCAGCGGCCATTTACAATGTGATTGCTCCATCAAATGATGGAGCGATCACTTGTAAACAAACCGGTGTCATGTCATGATGCTGGTTCCTCTCTCCCCTCTGTGTACTGATCTGTAGAGCAGAGGGGAGAGATCGGATGGAAGCAGCGCTGTGGGCTGGATCTGTAGTGCCAACAGCGCTGCTCTGTGACAATTGCAGTACTCTGCAAATACCCAGCCATGCTCAGCCAATATTACAGTGGGGGGAGATGACGTGGATATTACAGTGGGGGAGATGACGTGGATATTACAGTGGGGACTGTATGGTGGTGGAATGTTCACAGGTTTTTGCAGATTCAATTATTATTTGCTGATCCGAAAAATGATCCGATCCGTGAGTTTTTTGATCCGTTGCTCCCCTAGTTGACAGCCACTTACATTGGGGGTGCCCCAACTACTAGCCACGGCCTCTCTGCAGCCGGGCCATGAATGTGGCATGCCCGCCCTGCATCACTGCAGTTCTGCCCTCACTGTGCAGCTGCAGGCAGCAGAGAGATTACATCATCTCTCACTGCCCACCCTCACTCTGGGACCCAGCCAATGCACATGTGCTGAAAGGATGGGGAGAGAAGCCTCTTTCTCTGCTGTCACCTTTGCCTGCCACTAAATTGTTTTTACATTTAAAAAATGACAAGCTGCATCTGGTATTTTTTGGTGGCAGGCAACAGTAGGAAGTTTCAGCTGGTGGCAGGATAGTGACAATCCATGTCTGGTGGCAGGCAACATGGCAAGTAACAAGCCGCATCTGGTGGCAAGCAATGTGGCAAGTTACAAGCTGCATCTGGTGGCAAGCAATGTGGCAAGTTACAAGCTGCATCTGGTGGCAAGAAATGTGATAAGTGACAAGGTGCATCTGGTGGCAGGCGCTGGTGGTAAGTGACACTCAGGGCTCCCACTGATTCTGCATTACGGTGCGTTGAACCATTTCATTTTATATTACAATGTAATAGTAGAAATAATGCCCTTCAATCATCCTGACGCCAAATCAACCATGGTGTCATGATGGAAGAGCCAACACCAGCCATTGCCCTGACAAATATCTTCGCCTGCCCGCCCTACCCCCCCAAACGTGCACTTTTTTCCTCATGACCCCAGAGTCAAAGGTCTTTGCATCAGTTTAAGAGAGCTTCCACCACACCCAGTTTTAAGGCGAAAGGGATACAAATTGACACTGATAATAGGGGTCTATTGCAGTCACCATAGTGACAGAAACGTTCAAGCTTTTAAACCAAGCAATGTTGCATTGAGGAGGTGAGCATGCACAGATCAGGTGTTAGGCCTAGGCTACGCACATTAATGCATTCACATAGTTTTAACAATGAGTGAAAGTGCTTTACAAGTCATCACTGACCTCTGTAGCTATTTTGAAGAACAGAACTTTTAAAGCAAATTGTCTAGTCTTAGCCTAGACTCACACTAATGAGGGAAAATGAAGGAAAAGCCGTCACTCTTGCATGTTTCTCGTACTGCATTTCAATCACACTGCCCTTGCGATCTGCTGCAGCTGTCAATACAAAGTTAATGACAGGTTGAAAATGCAGTGCATTTGCCTGCACTAGATTTCATGGTACAACATGACCATGTGATCCCATTGTAAACAAGGAAAAACAAAACAAAAAAAACTAAACTAAAACCTAGACAGACCAAAAGATTCCGTATAAAAAGTATACATTATATTGAATGCAACAATAATGTGCATATAGATGATCAACACATAAAAACAATATCCGATACCCAATTGTACAGTTGTATGAAGAAACCACTATCCTGGAACTGAACGGACTAGTGATGATCCATACAGACGTAAACACCTTACGGACTACAAATTCCTTCTTCAGAGGTTAATTTAAGTCATATGGGTACAGATTTTCTACAATAGAAAGCATATACAAATAATACAGTTTAGTATATAGTAATTAACAAAAGTAAAATTATCAATATCATAACAATTGCAAAGGACACAAGAAGTATACAGAAACAATCGTATATGTTAAACCATGTGTGTGGACTACTTACAGGATAAAATAATGCACACAGGGCAAGTCTGAGGGATACTAGATGGAACTTGATGGTCATTCCATCCATGGGAAGCGTACACGATCCACTCCAGGGCCCAATGAACTCCAGAAAACAAAAGGCAGCCTACAAGGACTCAAGAACATGGAGCAAATAGCTCCCGCCCATCAAGTCCCCTGGTGTGATGACACGCGTCATTACACCAGGGGACTTGATGGGCAGTTTACCAGCAAACTGGACCGTGTCTCTCTGCTAGCCTATTGAGGCCAGCTGATGGCCATCACAGTCAATGATTGCAATTGGCCTGACATAAGTCCTTTTATACCTGTACTCCAGACATTTACCACATGCTGAGGGAGTCCATGGTTGAAAAGCAGTACTTTTTTCAGACATCCAGTCCTTTAGGGTATGCTGATCCTACTAGTCATTTTTTACAGACCTTCACCCTTTTCAGCCTTATTGGGGCTGCTAAGTCTTTATCTTCTGCTCCATCGGATGCACTTAATATACCCATCAGTAACCTTTGGTTATGCTTTATATATTTTTTAATACAGTGACATTGGCCCAGTACAAACAGGAGCAATTTGCGCCATAGTCTTGAGTCCCTGTAGTGAAGCATTGGCGGCCTTTTGTTTTCCGGAATTTGTTTCTGTATACTTCTTGTGTCCTTTGCAATTGTTAAGATATTGATAACTTTACTTTTGTACTATATACTAAACTGTATTTGTATACTCTATCGTAGAAAATCTGTACCCACCTGACTTAAATTAACCTCTGAAGGAGGACTTTGTAGTCTGTACCATGTAAAGTGTTTGCTTCTGTATGGATCATCACTAGTCCGCTCAGTTCGAGGATAGTGGTTTCTTCATACAACTGTACAATTTGGTATCAGATATTGTTTTTATGTATTAATCTATATGCACATTATTGTTACAATCAATAAAATGTATACTTTTTATACGGAATCTTTTGGTCTGTCTATTATAGATGCCTAGGGGATTCAACCGTGCCTTTTGGCACTAGGTTTTTTTTTTTTTTTCTTTGTCCCAATTTCTGGGTCGGACAGACCAAAATCATGTCCACACACACTCCAATCCTGCCCCCTCTCTGTGATCCCATTGTGGTGTGGCTTCAAAAAAGGTATATGTACGTCTTTAGTGCAATGAGGTGCAATTTGAGCCCATTCAAAATTAATGGGCTGAAATCGCACTGTGCTGAATTGTATGTGAATTGCACAGGAATGCGGTGCTAGGTTCTTGAAAGCTGTTAGAAAATGAAAGAAACCTGACTTAGGAGTCTGCATGATCAATCTTGAGGATAAATTACTTCAGAGCACATACAGCTAGAAAGGTCAGTGATTGCTTGTTTTAAAGAACTTTTACTGTTAAAAAAAACAAAAAACCTGCTTTGACAGCTTAAAAATGTTTGTTAGAGTAGGGCTTTAATTTGTTTGTTGAGTTCATTTACAACTACCCTTTCCACAGTGTGACCACAATGCTCTGTGTTTTCACTGCTGAACAAACAGCATGCCACAGGAAGTGAACTAATAACCGATCTACCGATAGGATCAGCAGATACTAAAACTATGAGCCAGCAGGACTCAGAAAAAGTTGCTATGTTATTGCTAGTGACAGACTGCATCACTTACAGTGACAATAAAGAAAATGTGTGAACCCCTCGGAATTAATTTGTTTTCTGCGGCAATTTGCCATAAAATGTGACCTGTTCCTCATCAAAGTCAACACAATAGACAAGCACAATGTCCTTAAACTGATAATACACATTTCTAATTTCTCACGCCTTTATTGAACACACCCATTGAGTTTTCAAGTACTGGAGGTAAAAGTAAGTGAACTCTCACAGTTGATCAAGCCTCTTTTGCAAGCAATGACTTCAAGCACATTTTTTTAGTAGCTCTGGATCAGACCTGCATGAAGGAATTTTTGACCATTTCTCTTTACAAAACTGCCTCAGCTCAAATACATTTGTAGGATGTCTGGTGTGAACAGATCTCAAGGACATTCCACAGCATCTCTGGGGGTTAAGGTCTAGGCTCTGACTGGGCCACTCCAAAAGCCGCATTTTATTTTTCTAAAGCCAGTCTGTGGTACATTTACTTTGATCCTTAGGGTCATTGTCCTGCTGCATCACCCAATTTCTACCAAGCTTCAGCTGGCAGACAGCCACCCTGACATTATCCTGTAGGATTATTTTAAACTTGAGAATTCAATTTCCACTGGATGATGGCAAGTGGTCCAGGCCCTGAGGCAGCGAAGCAAGTACAAATCATGATGTTCCCTCCCCCTTTGCCAGTTCCAGTGATGTCTTCAAAGCCTTTAACGGTTACTCCTGGATTGTTCTTGAGAGGATTTTGGCTGTGCACCCAATACTAGGAAGGGTATCCACAGTGCTAAATTGTCTCCATTAATAGACAATCTGTCTGTCGACTGATGGATGTCTAAACACTTAAAGATGATTTTGCATCCCATTTCAGCCTTATGCAGCTCACCTATCCTTGATGATAGGTCTTCAGAGAGCTCCTTCATGCGAGGCAGGGTTCACAAGAGCTGTTTTTTATGAACAGCAATCTTAAAATGTATGAGTATTTTCTATCAAAGTAGCTCTAAACCACACCTCCAAACTCTACTGACTCCAATTAGCTTCCATTTAAAAAATTAGTCTGTTGGTTCAAGTACTTTTTCCTCCAGCACTGAGTATTTAATGGAAGTGTTCAATAAAGACATGAAAAATGAAAATGATATCCAAGCTCATAGTCTGTCTCCCTGTATTGCAGAAAGCTATGTTCCTCTGAAATGTTGTATTCATGTTAATCAGTTGTAAAACTTAAAAGCAAATATTAAAACAGAAATGTATCATGCACTGTGCAGATTACTAGCTGAACAGCAGCATACTCCCTCCAAAAGTCGGCAGTAATCACACCTGAATGTGCTACAGGGCTCCTGCACACAGGCTGACCGAGGCCTTTCACCAATTGTAGTTGTATTACCTCTGCCCAAGTGCAGCGTTCAGCCTGTCACTAACATGAATGGCTGTGTGCGGCAGTACACGTGTATATGGCGGTGCTATTGCAAATACGAGTTCAGAATACAAGTGTTTGCAAAAAATAGAAAACTTTTTTTTTTTTTCTTATTGTATACGTCCATACGCTGTACTCGCGTTTACCCCAGCACTATGGCTGGGTCCACACTGGTGCACTGATTTGCATCGCATTGCTGTGCCGATCATATGTGATGTCTGTACAATGCAAATTCAGCCATACAAACTGGATGGCTGAATTTGCATTCACACCAAAATGGTGTAGGACCCTTTCTTTGTTCTGAACTGGAATTGGATCCACTTCCTGTACCATTTCACAGTTAGCAATGCGATCCAATCTGGGGGTGTCATTAACTTTCTATTGACACCCCTAGTGGTTTGCAGAGGGCAGTGTGAACTGCCTGCGAGTGACATGCAATGTGGAAATCCGCAAAGGAATTGTGCTGGTTCCCACATATGTGTGAACCCACCCTACCCCATAGACAAGTACAGCAGTGCACAGCTATTCATGTTAATGACAGACTGTACACTTCACCTGGGCTGCCTGAGTGGGGGACATACCGCTGCAATTAGGCTAAAGGGGCTCAGATGGAATGTGTGCAAGAGCCAAAAGGGTCTAATCATTTTCAGGTATGCCTCTGAATATAAATTTTTTTTTTTTTTAATAACTTATACATAAATAGGACTTCTGCTGACTAAAAAGAATGTTCAGGCTAAAGATGGCTACATGTTATGCAAACAGGCAATAATGTTTTCACATACCAAGACTTCAGACTTGAAATACAATTATAGAAATGGTATTTACCAGAACACTTACAGGCTTCTGTTGAGGAGCAGTGCTCACTAAAAAACAAAAAAACAAACAAAAAAAAAAAAAATTAAAAAAAAAAAAAAAAAAAAAAAGAAGAGAAGACAACATAAATTAAGACAATAAAACACAATTGAATAAAAAAACTTAGTTTTTTAGGCAGTGACATTAAAAAATGTAGCGCTAGCATGCCATTATAGCATTCATATTTGAAGATAACCATCTAATACAATGTTTTCAATTCTTTTATAGAGCCAAGTAAACAACCATATAAATATCAGTACTGCCCCTGAGTGATCACCCCTAACCTCACTTCTAAAGGCTTGACCTTGCTGCAGAGTTTGACTAGTTGACCTTTGGCACCTTACCAAGGGTCCGTGAACCAGCAATGGCGGAAGCATTATTATTGCAGGACAACTAACTAAACAGCACACACTACGTCCATGCAGTTTTTTTTCCATAGAATGATATTAAAATCACCTGTGCAGGTTGAAGAATGGAGCAAACTCAGAGCAAAAAAGGAGGTTTTGTATTCTACACAAAATAGGTTTCTAGGAGTCCATTGAGAGACACAAAGTCATAAATCTCTGGGTTATGCCACTGCCTACAGGAGGATTGGACATTGGCAAAAAAAAAAAAACTATAGGCAAGCCAAGGGTATAACTCCTCCTCATTCCAAGTAAAGGATTTTATGGCGAGTACAAAAATGCTATTGTTTTCACATCTATTGAGATGTCTTCCACCTTCAAGAAAAAAAAAGCAGTCCAACCGCAGCAGGGGATTGCTGAAAGGCCCAACAAGAACTAGGGACTGTCTAAAGGACCTTACACCGAAGCTGGCAATAGATAAGGCAGAAATATCCACTGTGAACAGAAGACCAAGTAGCAGCTTTGCAAAGCTAGGAAACAGAGGTCTGAGACTGAAAAGTCTAAGGAGGCACTTGCAGCTCTAGGTGGAGTGAGCCTTAACAGGAAAGGTAGTGGGGTTCTGATCCTTAGGACCATAAGCCTAAAGCTCAGCCAAGATTGCGGAGGATCCAGCCATGTCAGGGCCAAAGAAGACTCGGAGGACAGGGGAGTCTAACAGCAGAGGACAGTATAACTTCAGACTGCAGATGTTGGCACACTATAAGCAGTTCTCAATCCATTAGTAGGAAGCGTTGAAGACAACCAGAACAGCAGGACTGTCTCCTTCTCCCTCACCTTTTGTGTCTATAATCAGATATGCTGTGGCTGCAGGCTGGTTATGCAATAATCAAGCACAGGGTAAGAGGAAAGGCCTCAAGCACGCATGGAATCCAGACAGCTGGTAGCAGTTGAGAATCAGTGACCAGGGGGTTGGATGGCTAGAGATGACCAAAGTCACTGTAGGTGGGCAGCAGTAACAGATCAAAGTCTGATGTTCCACGTGGTACAGCAGACAGCACTGGAGGCATGCTCTCTTGATGCCGTCTGGCAGAAGCGAGTGGGGAGTGGACCGCAGCTAACTTAAAGAGGAGCTGCACCTAAAAAAAAAATATTAAAAGCCAGCAGCTACTAATATTGCAGCTGCTGACTTTTAATAATATCACACTTACCTGTCCCAGGTTCCAGCGATGTCGGCGGCAGATGACGAGCGATCGCTCGTCTCGCTGCAGCCACCGCCGCCATCCTCTGTCAGGGAATCGGGAAGTGAAGCGAGAGGGCTTCACTGCCCGGTTTCCTACTGCGCATGCGCGAGTCGCGCTGCGCTGGTTCCCCGCTGTGTCTCTGGGAACTGTGTGTTTCCCAGAACACAACGGGGGTGGGCGGAGGGGTGGGCGGAGCCATGCGGCAGTCTGGCCGGAAGTGGGTGCAGTTACCTGGATTATCCAGGTAACTGCACCCCCCTCCCCCCCGAAAGGTGCCGATTGTGGCACCGGAGGGGGGGGGGATAATACTAGCGGAACTTCCCCTTTAGGGTGAAGAACCGCTTTAAAGGATAAATTCACCTTTGGTAACATCCATATTATACCCATATTTAAGGCGTAACATATTACCAAAAAGCACCTGCTTGTGCCCCCTGCTGTGACAGTGAGCATGGGGATCTTCTCCCCGTCATCGCTGTCCCAATTTTAAAAGAGCACGGTCATGCGAGGCTCTGCCCATATGACTGCATCATTCATAACAACCTGTGAAAGAATGGACTACAACTATAGTCTACCACCACGGCAGCCGACTTGTAGTTCTCCATGAACTGTGAGGGCACTAGTGAGCACTCCCATAGTTCATTGCTCTTCCTGCTCTCCAGTAATGGGAGTTACAGGCAGACAGCTATATTGAGAATATGCAGGAGACCATATTGCACCCGTGAACTGCTGATCGAGGGTGCAATGCTTTGCAGGCGCTAGAAAAAATAATAAATGCACATTTTTTACATGTGCATTTTTAAATTATTTTTTAAAGGTGAACTTAGCTTTTAACTAGAAGAGACTGTGGAAAGCACCTCACACTGAACCCAGTGCCCAAAGGTCATGTTCAGGCTAACCTGATAGGAACAAAATCAGAGTGGAAAGCTCCAGCAGCCTTGTAGAGAAGAGTCTTGACTGATGTGAAGAAAGAAAATGCTAGGCGCATGATAGTCTTTGAAACAACAGAGATGAAGAAAATACATGCACTTTCTGAGAATAGCAGAAAAAATAAGGCATGCTGTTAGTAAGAGGGGTTTATACCAGGCCTGGCTTACAGTTTTTTGTGTTTTTCAGTGTTCAATTCTGTAGACAGCAATTTAACCTGACAATTTAAAACTTCCTGTGCCCCTCAATGGACGAGAAAGAAAAGCCATTTATGCAGAGGCATTCACTGCCTCATAAAAATACCAAATGATTTGAAAGAATTACCTCTGCAAATACAATCTAAATTGCAAAAAAATATTTTTATAACTTAAGAGCCCAATCAAATATAACAAGTTGCAGTGAACAAGACTAAATAAATCAAAAAGCATTCAAATAACCTTTTGTTAATAATAGCATTAAAGTGTTAATGAAGTGCAGAATTTGAGTATTCACACAAGCATAAAATTCAAAATAAAATAGTTGTGTGTCTACCTTAGTATACACCAAAGGGAGATAACGTTACACTGCCAACCATCTTCTGAAATGAATCCTGGATCCTACTCCCAATACAATGGCCCAGTGTAACCCTTGGGCCATTAAAAGTATATTAAGTAACAACAACAGGCACAATAAGTGCCAACAATGGTTAATACAGAAAATGGAAATCTTCCAATTGAGAAAACTGGATTATGACAAGGGTTCTTCTCAAGAGTTAAAGTGGAATTCCAGCCAAACAACTACCTATATCTAAAATGTTTTTACCCTCCAGAAAATTATCCCACCAACCCTGTGTAAAGAAAGAGGTGTATACTTGGCTATTTTTAGTCCACTCGCGTGATCCCCTGTCAGTGAATGGCAGCTGCAAGGGAGAGGAGGGAGCACTTGAAAATGGATGGGAATTCCGGAAGCCATGACACTACTCATAGGCTTCTGTGTTTCAGATACTGTGCGCACTCCCTCCTTTCCCCTGCAGTTGCCGATCACTGATGCAGGGGAGGCGAACTGTACGATCATATGATTGGTGTGGATTAAAAACAGCAAGTACACAAATATTTTATACACAGGTTAGGCAGGAGAGGTGGCAGGAGAGGGAGGAAACATTTTAAGCATAGCTAGTTAGTGTTGGGCACAAATTACCATTTAAAGTGATTGTAAACATAAAATGTATTATTTTTTTTTTAAAATATACTTACCTGCTCTGTGCTACAGTTTTGCACATAGCAGCCCTGATCCTCCTCTTCTGGGGTCCCTGCTGGCGCTTCTAGCTCATCCTGTTTAAGTACCCCCATAACAAGCTGCTTATTATGGGTCACTTCGTGCAGGCTCAATCCCAAGCCACGCTGTGTGTGTCCACTGATACATGCAACTCAGCTTGGCCCACTGCTCTCTCCTCATAGGCTGTGACTGAGAGCAGCAGGGGCCATTCGCTATTCTACCTCCATGGCCAGAGAGGAGAGAGCCGCTGCACTCACAATGCTGGATTGAAATAGAGTTCAAGTAAATATTTAGGGCTAGGGGGGAAATGCACACAGGTTTTTCTTTTTTTTTTTTTATTCAGAGAATGCATTAGGGTAAAAAAAAAAAACCTTCTGCCTTGAAACACTTTAACTATATATGTGCTTCTGATGGAGAACCTTCATATTTCCTTATTATGGCTCACCAACACATAAGAATGCATCCTTAACCTGGTTACTTTAGATGACTTCATTTTATAGGAATGTCATTATGAACCGACCAAATGACCAAGCCCCTTCAGGAACGTGTACTATCTTTCTTAAAAGGTAATAACATTTTCTAAAGGTTATTATTGAACAATACTACTAATTATTCCTACATATACACCACAGCCAAAACTTGGACTAGTTAGTCTCTGACCAGGGCTGCATTATGCGCAAGTCTGGTTTGTTCATCTTGCCAAGCTGTAAAGACTGGGAAACTCCTTGGAGAATAGCATCTTTAGCTAGGAATCTCTTAAAAAAATGTTTTACATGTGTTTTCTCGATCTGTCATTAAATAATATATACATTTTGATTTTACCTACAATCTCTTTGCACGTCTCGAAAAATCCCCACAAACATAAAACCAGCACGTGACCATAATAAAAACAGTGGTTTCAGTTTATTGGCAAGTTGCAGAACAAACAGTAGTAGGTTCCAACACTCCAGAGAACTGTCAGATTTCTCTGAGGGAAAACCCACAAGTATCAAGGTCACTACAGATATTTTGAAAGTTTTCAGTATCATTAAAATATCAAACTGTAAAAGTTGAGAGCGACTGGAGTATGGAAAAGAAAATAACCTGATGACTTGAAAAATGTAACTTTTTCGGTCATCACGTTTTAAATTATTGCTACATCTCTGAAGCTTTGGAAGTAATATACAGCAAGTCAATCTTTAACATATACCTGCAGAACCAGAGGGAGGTGGTGCACCAGCCTTCTGCCATTCTGTGGCTTCCGCTGCCATTCTTCGGACATAGGCATCATCAACACACATCAGGATGTTTTCAGGTTTAATGTCAGTGTGGATAATTTTACATTTGCTATGCAAATAGTCCAAGCCCTGAAGGACCTAAACAATGAAGGAAATTATTCACAAGTCAATTTGGAAACATTCTATATTTAACTTAAATCTATGTGCGTTACTTCCACACATCTGAATTTAGAAACTCAGCAGACTATATGACGATACCTATTTTTAAAGTGTTTGTTAACCCAGAAAAAAAAATAAAGATGCTGTTCCTTTAAAGCATTATATATAGAGCACATTGCTTGTGCTGTGTAATTTGGCCCCCTGTATCACCTGAAATACCTGGCTGATCCTGACAGTTTCTGCCCTCCCCTCTGTACACTGACCACGATATATCAGGGCTGCTGAGCCCTGACACTGTTGTCAGCGTACATGCCTCCTTCATCCGCACACCTACTCTGTGTCACCTGTGTCCTCCCCTCCATCCTCTCCCCCCACCCCTCTGTCTGCTCCATGTCGGTGCCACCCTCTCCCATCCTGCTGCTCAAATTAGGGCCAACGGTAAATTATCCTCTTTGTTGATGTATCTAATGTTCCCCTGTGACTGCATTATTAAAAATGCAGCTATATACCTTGTTTACCGAGCACAGATCGGCAATCACGCAACATGCCGCCTCGGTCTTCTCTCGCATGACAGCTGCAGTGGGCGGGGCTGCCTCTCTCCTCCTCCCCTCATGAATGTCAGCGGGGGATCCTCGGCCCCGTCCGCTGCATCTGTCTGACCGAGAGAAGAGAGGCGTGGCATGTCACATGATCGCCGATCTGCGATCAGTAAACAAGGTATATAGCTGCATTTTTAATAAATGACAGTCACAGGGGGGCATTACATGAATCAACAGAGGATAATGTAAAGTTAACCCTGTGGGTTAACAAATACTTTAAGATAGTTTTAGTGATGGTAAAAATTTTGCACATTATTTGTTGCTAAAGGTAAAAAAGGCAATTGAGACATAAGGAGGACAAGATTACACAAATTAGACCATATGCTAGGGTCAGGCCAAGAATTTCTAAACACATTGGATATTGAAAGGTAATGTCAGTAAAGCTTGCAATAAGTACCGTATATACTCGAGTATAAGCCAAGATTTTGAGCCCCTTTTTTTAGGCTGAAAGTGCCTCCCTCGGCTTATATTCGAGTCACCGCCGTCTGCCTACCCGATCAGCGTGTCGTGCAGACAGACGGCGGCCATTCCACTATTCAAAAGCCGCGCCTCCCTGTCTGTGATAGGCGGAACACTCAATTTCCCAGCAGTCAGTGGTCCGCCTATCACGGACATCCGCTCATCCTCATACTACGGACAAGGATGAGAGGATGTCCGTGATAGGCGGAACACTGACTGCTGGGAAATTGAGTGTTCCGCCTATCACAGACAGAGGCGCGGCTTTTGAACAGTGGAATGGCCGCCGTCTGTCACAGACGAGGAGGAGAGGTGCGGCGATCCTGGCATGGCCGCCGTATGTTTTTTATACATGCAGATCGGTGCAAAATGGCACACAGAGGCTGCAGAAGGACACAGAGGCTGCAGAAGGACACAGAGGCTGCAGAAGGACACAGAGGCTGCAGAAGGACACAGAGGCTGCAGAAGGACACAGGGGCTGCAGAAGGACACAGAGGCTGCAGAAGGACAAAGAGGCTGCAGAAGGACAAAGAGGCTGCAGAAGGACAAAGAGGCTGCAGAAGGACAAAGAGGCTGCAGAAGGACAAAGAGGCTGCAGAAGGACAAAGAGGCTGCAGATTGGCAAAGAGGCTGCAGATTGGCACACGGAGGCATGCACAGGACACAGGTAGGCTGCAATGGACACAGGGATGGACACAGGGAGGTATACAGCTGCAGATGGGCATTGTTGACCCTCTTTTCCACTCTTTTAAGCTGTAACAGTAGCTGCTGCATGTCTCACCCTCGGCTTATACACGAGTCAATACGTTTTACCATTTTTTTTGTGGTAAATTAGGGGCCTCGGCTTATATTCGGATCGACCTATACTCGAGTATATACGGTAGACCAACTTTTGAGAAGAGACAATAACATTTAAAAATTTCAACAAACCAAACAATTACTAGATGTTCGATACAAAACAGTTGCTGGTGGCCAACAAAAATGTCTCAATGTCACATCTGTGAGATATCTGCTACTTTTACTTCTGACATCAGGAAGCAAAGCCCTGCTACTATGCCAAGATGGCCACTTCCACACATTAGACACAGTCTCGGACCTGGGGAAAAGGTCAGATGCAGGGATCCTGCAACCCCAATTCCAAAAAAGTTGCAACACTGTAGAAAATTTACATGAAAACAGAACGCAATCATTTGCAAACCTCATAAGCACATCAAAATAAAACATATCAAATGTTTAAACTGAAAAAATGTACCATTTTAAGAAAAAAAGGGAGGTAATTTTGAAATTCATAGCAGCAACATGACTCAAAAAAGTTAGCTGGCAAAGTAACTGGTACTAATATGGAAGAGCTAGAAGAATATTTTGCAACTAATTAGGTTAAAAGAGAAGTTTGAATTTAAAAAAACAAAACAAAAGTGAATACTTAACTAGGTAGATGCAGCATCGGTCTGATGCTACACTTGTCCCCTGCCACCCGCGAGTCAGTGCTCACTAGTGCCCTGGGCTGTGGAGGGGCAGGAGTGACTCAGGCTCTCAGCAGGTTGTTTAGAGGCTGAGCCAGCTGCCAGCCCATTAAAGTCACACATTAAAAGTCGACATCTCTCCAGAGTCTGGAACGAGCGACATCAAAGGATGTCAGATAAATATGGGTCACAGGACTGCAGAACGAAGTGCACCTCTGTGATGCTCAGGAGAAGTAGGGGCAAAAGAACTTTGGCCCTACTTCTTCTTTACTTGACAATGGGTCAATAACATCATTGGGTATATAAAGAGCATCTTAGAAAGTTAGAATGCCTCAGAAGTAAAGATAGGTTGAGGTTCACCAATCTGTAAAAAGCCACGTCTAAAAATAGTCGAACAATTGCAGAATACTATTCACCATCAAATTGCAAAGACTTTAAATATATCATCATCTTCAGTACATAATATCAAGAGATTCTGAGAATCTGGAGACATTTCTGTGCCCAAGAGACAATATTGGATGCCCATGATCTTGGGGCCTTCAGACGGCACTGCAATAAAAACAGGTCTGTGAACACAGTTTCCCACACCATCCACAAATGCAAGTCAAAGCTCATGCTTTTTTAATCATGCAAAGAAGGAGCCATAAAATAGTTAGCTTGCAGTCCTGTTTACGCCTTGCATTTGCTTTGCTTCAAAAATTATACCCCATGTCGTTTTAGTGGTGCTCCAAAGCCTCAATAAGTACCTGTAGCTTTTGAGAGGCTGTAATTCAGCTTTAGCTGTACTTTATTTTGGAGAAATTGCAGGTATGATATTGTCAACACACACACAGGGCATTTGCCAAGCTTCAATAAGGTTCCAAAAAAGTATTGAAGCGCCACTGAAACATCAAAAAACATCAAAAAAAGCATGCTGAAGTTTTAATGTGTGTTGAAGTCGAAGCAAGTGTAAATGAGCCCTGAGGACTGCATATAATACTAGGGTGCCTTGTCACAGCCTCTGGATTGCCACACACAAAAACGATGAAGATCAGAACTCTCAGTGCATCACTTCTGGTCTAGGTGGAACATATGCAACCTGCCCAGAGGCTTCCTAATTGACCAGATACATTGAGCATATACATTTTTTATGTTTTTAAGCGTTTCCTTTAGGAGCGAATGTCTTTTTTACCGATAAGTAAGCGATTTTACACTATGAGAGAATCCCTCTTCTCTCTTTTTTTTCTGATTTTGGATTTCTTACTATTTGAGTCATTGAATCACTGACCCATCTAATCACTGGCCCTGTGTATAGGTTTAAAGGGGTTGTAAACCTTCGTGTTTTTTCACCTTATTGCATCCTATGCATTAAAGGTGAAAAACACCTGGCAGTGACTGCCCCCCCCCCCCCCCCCGTTTTCCTTAGCCGAGCCCTTGAACTTGACCCACCAGGGACATGCTTGTCTCTTTTCCCGGGGTTCTTGGCTCTTGATTGGATAGATTGATAGAAGCGCAGCCACCATGGGCGGCTATGGACGATGAATGCTGGACTTCAAGAGCACACCCGCAAGGTAGCCCCCAAGGGGATTATCTGATGTGGGGAGGAGCCGTGAGAGCCGCCGAGGGACCCCAGAAGAGCAAGTTCGGGCCACTCTGTGCAAAATAAGCTGCACAGTGGAAGTATATGTTTGTTATTTAAAAAAAACAAAAAAAAAACTAACCCTTACAATCACTTCAAGAAGTCCTGTCAATAGCAGTGAATACTGCTATTGACAGCATTCAGCAACAATATGCATGTAATTGCAAGTTATTGGTCAATTTTTCTTTTTAATTAGAGTGATTATTCACCTTTATTGTTTGTTAATGCTGAGAGGGGAGTTGATAAAAAGTGGCGATTGTTATAATCCAAACACTAATAGCATTGTAGACGGTGCACTTTTTCTTTATGCATCTGAGAATTAAACTGTTGAAATCAAACTGTGAACAGTAACCGATTCTCATTATAGGCATAAGCATCACCCAATACACTTAGGCCTCTATTTGTTTAGTTATGCTGTGCCTATGCTTGTAGTTGTAGCTGCAGAAATGTTTTGTTGTGTACAGTTACTAAACGTAATAACAAATAATACCATGTTATTAGATTTTTACTCCAGGAGTATATATTGAGTCTGGAAACTCTAGAGAAATGCTTAAATAATGCATTACAATTTAACTCAACCCATTAGATTTTAATCTACTAAAATGTATTGAAGACTTTGGTCGACTAAAATATGACTAAAACAATTCAGATGACTAAAAAAAACATCTAAAACTGCATTTTAGTCAAAAGACTGACAAACAAAATTGAAATTTGACATCAAAATTAACACTGCTCTCATTACCTTTTTAATATGGATATATTTGAAAAAACGTTGGTAAATTTATTTGCTGTAGCAATCTGGCTCTCATATTCTATTTTGACAACCCTGATAGTGCCCTTGCATTTCTTATAACATTCCTTGAAGATCTGGAATACCGATGGTATCGCTTCTAACTTGTACTTTTTAAAGTCCTTTTTTTTCACACTAGAGTTGAGCCACATGGGTTTTAATTTTGTTCTTAACTGCTTGACAAAGGCTGTCATAGTTCCAAAGAAACCTGCTTTGGTCAGATAGGCTGCTTGCTGAATGCCTGAGATAAAGCTAGAAGCAGATTCATAGACCAGTGTTAAAATGAAGCTCCGCTCCGATGAAAGGCAAACATAACTCTGAGCAGTGTGAGCGTTTAGCAGACCTTTAGTTCTTATCTGCGTTTTGCCGCAATTCCAAAGCACCTGTTTTCTGCAACTGCATGGAGTACTCATGAAGTATGGTATGGATGTGCAATAAGAGTACCCAAAGAAAGATACACAGGTGTCGCCCACCCTGTAGTGTAGTATTTGTGGCAAAAGGGCAGAAGGAAGTGCCCGAGTACCTTAGAAAGGCTCCGGGCCAAAGCAGTGATAAAGGCATGACCAGTGGTGTTATTTAACACCGAGACATTCACCTGAGACTAAGCTCTGAATGGTGGAATTTTTACTGCTTTACTGCCATGTTTGAAACACCTGAAAAATGAATAAACTCAAACACATTATAAGTTTCCTGATAGTTTTGCACAAATCAAATAATATTCACGGAACAATTAGGTGTACTGAAGGTATTGGAGATATTAAGTCATACTTGCTGTAAATTAAGAGTATTGGTCTGATAACCAGGATGAACATGTCTTACCTTTCCATGTCAATGGTCACTAAATGGGTCCAGGCTTCGCCCATCATAGGAGTCTTTAGAACCTATGAACAAGGACCACGTTTTTGAACCTATAAAGCACCCTGCAGCTAACTGCACTTGTTGCACTCAGTGCCAAGGCGAGTGCCCAAGCAATATAAAGTTTCTAAAAGGACATTACAGACTGACATGCACATAGTGGGGTTCAGTTATGGTTCCCAAGGTTTTACCGAGGTTACACCAATTCAGATACACTGTTTCTATTCTTCTAGCGATGGTAATTAAAAGTTGATTACCTCTTGGCCCCGGGCATACGCAAATATGCAGCCACACTGTACTGTTTTTTTTTTTTCCATGGGAACGCATATTTATGTATCTCTTTGTGCTGGTAACATGCCGCACAGCACGCTCTCAGCACAGGGACCAGGGTCTCACCGAGGGTCCTGGGCCCTTGGAACTTAAGATACTGGGTCAAATAATTGCTGTGATAGCTTCTGATTGGCCATCACAGTGATCAGTCACTGTGAAGCCCGTCCCCATGTTCTCTCTCTGTGAATGGAGGAGAGAGAGAAACATTGCATCTCTCTCTGTCCTTACAGAGAGAATAAACAAATCAATTAATAAATAATAATTAAGAAAAAACAAAACCTAGATCATGGTTTGATCTAGGTTAGTGCCTGGTTTAGTGTTTGTTTTTAATTAGTTTCAGTGTGTTTTTGGTAGGATAAAAAAAAAAAAAAAAAAAAGCAAGCAAAATGCGCACTATTGTTTCTGGGCTCTACTGTGGGTACAAACAACAAACATACACACACACACACACACGCGATATTGCTGCGATCATCAGAAGCGGGAGAATTTATTTTAGGTTGTACTTTGGTGGAAGGTTATGGTAGTAGCAAGAACTATAGAGATAAATTACAAAATAAAGGTTTTTGTTTTTTACCATTTTGGGCCAGTGTTCCTTTAATAACAAAAAAAATAAAATCAGGAGATATCAATCACCTGGATGCACAAAGTAGTTGTGAGGATACGCCCGGTTTTACTAATACAGGTCAAAGTTGCAAAATTGTGCTTAGGCATTAAGATTTGTTTAACCCTTAGGTGCGAATGGAGTTAAAGAATCTGAAAAAAATAAAGAAACCTAAGCACAAAAAAAAACTCTCCATAGTGCTCAAGAGGTCCATTGCCTAAAGACACTAGCCAAAAATTCAGGACTCGTGGAGTGGGGTAGAGTTACGAGTATGTTTATTTTACATTGATCATTAATATTCTGATAAAGGGGGAGTGGGGAAAAAGAGGGGGGCCAGAGAAGATATAAGCAAATTAAACGCCAGCTTTAAAACAGCTTACCTGGTGAATTATGCTTTTTACACAGCGAATGGGAAGACCCTGATAATTTGATTTTATTATCCATTTTAATAAGTGATGTCCAAGAACTTCAAACACCATACAGACATCTGGAAACCAAGTTAAGGAGATCAACCACACAAAATGTGCAGAAGTTGTACTTCAAAAAAATCATTTTAGTTATGAGAAAAAAAAAAAACTTACATGCACAGTTTTTCAGAGAAAAAATAAAAACATTAGAATCATTATAGTCTATGTACAGTTACCCGAAGAATCTTCTGTACTAAACATCTGTAAGACCATATTTAGGAGCCAGCCAGCACCATGCCAATCAAACAGCAGTTTCCCTAATTTACAAGGTTCCCAGTGTTAGCAAAGCTGATTGAAGGGAAGAATTTACCACAGCAAATTTAACAGCATTAAAACCAACACCCACACAGCAGATAACAATTTTCCTGGTCTGAATGAAACAAGGTCATATAAAGCAACTGTTCTCAATTCCTGCCTACACATAATCTCCACATTTTCTAGATTTTCTTTTGAGGAAAGCAGCATTTATTACTCACTGAGTGACTCTTTAGAAGGAGGCAGAAGGTGTTGTGGCATTTTTTGTCCTCTGCTATGTCTCTAAGGAACACACAAGTAGTGGCTGCTGGGGGTGGGTTACTACAGCCAGAATTGCCAGATAGGGGGGTGCTGGTCTATTAACCACTTCATCCCCTTAATGACCAGGCCATGTTTTGCGATACAGCGCTGTGCCATTTTAACTGACAATTGCAAGGTCATGCGACATTGTTCCAAAAAAAATTGAGGTCCTTTTTTTCCCCACAAATAGAGCTTTCTTTTGGTGGTATTTGATCACCTCTATTTTGTTGCACTGTAAACAAAAAAAGGCTGACAAATTTGAAAAAATAAAAATGTTTTACTTATTTTTTTTTTTGCTGCTATAATATATATCCCAAAACAAAAAGTATAATATATATATATATATATATATATATATATATATATATATATAAAATGTATTTATCAGTTTATGTCAATATATATTCTTCTACATATTTTGTGAATAAAAGCATATATTGATTGGTTTGCGCAAAAGTTATCGCATCCACAAACTATGGGAAAGATTTATGGATTTTTACTGGTAATGGCAGCGATCTGCGATTTTTAGCAGGACTGCGACGGACAAATCTCACCCCAAGTGACACTTTTTGGGGACCAGTGACATTATTACATTGATCAGTGCTAAAATAATGCGGTTAAAGGGGTTAACACTAGGGAGCTGTGTTACCTGCGTGTGTTCTAACTATGTGGGCACTGGGCTCACCGGAACACCACAGATTGCTGTTCCAGATCACTGGGAACAACAGATCTCCATGAGGTCTCCTGTCAGAATGGGGACCTGCTTTATTTCCATAGGCAGATCCCCATTCTGCCTCTGTGTACAGTGATTGCGAGTTGCCGGCGGACAGAGATCACAGCGCGCGCCCAGTGTCACTGGTACTGCGGTTTGCGCTATTGAGCTGTCCTGCCACCATAATACATATATACATACATACAGTGGCTGGTTGGCAAGTGGTTAAAGAAAAGGAGGATTCGATTCGCCAGCTGCAAAACAGGTATGTACTTATCCTCTTTTACAGCCTGTCCATGTCTATTTTTTTCAATGTAGCAACAGGGTCGGCTCAAAGTAAACCTAAAGACATGACCTGTTATGGCATGATGTTCTTGCTCACCTACCCCTAAACGTCTGCAAATCAGAAAATCCTAAGCTAAAGAAGAAGCTAAAAGAAAAGCTTGACATTTTTATTTTATTTTTATTTTTTTACTTCCTACCCTCCTAAAATAAAAGCAAGGTCAATCTTCAACATATGTAAACTGGTTATTTATGTATTAAAGGATACGAATACCATTCATTCCAGATATTTTAAAATCATCAATTAGCTGTACCACCATGTCTTTATTGGGGTCTCCAGGGTCACTTTCCCTCACCTTGAAAGAGACAAGAGCCATTATTTCTTAAAAACATTAAAAAAAAAAAAAAAAAAAATTTAATTAAAATGATATAACAAAAAAAAAAAAAAACACAACATTCTCCTGTAAAGAAGTATTGCATTAAGTTGTTTCAGAAAACTGGAAAATTATTCCATAGTTGAAATACTTAGCTTATGGATCATATTTACCCATTTATGTAAACTCAACTTGCCAGTGTTCAGATGTGAATATATTAGTTTACATTTTTAGTCTTTCTTTATTCTACTTTCATCTGGTGATCTGGCTAGCAAGTCTGTTTTTCATCAGAAAAGCTCTCTTGCAGTTACAGGGATGAGACAGACCATTTAACACTAGCAGGGGTGTTTAAAATGATCAGCTTAAAAACTATATCCCAAAAGGAAAAAGCTGTTTGCTGTTAACTGATTATAAAGTATTATCTGGAGTTTAACTTCAGTTTGTTAGTGTATTTAAATTTGCTAGTACATCTAACACTCCCTTCACCCAAGACTGAAAATGCTACTGTCCAAAGGCGTCTCTGTTGCTCCATCACCCAGAGTGGGAGCACTCTAATACAAGACGTTTGTCACAGGCCAGATTACCAGGTGAAAACAAAGGGGAAAAAGTCTAAAACAAAGAAAACAAATACAGCCACCAGATCTAATGATAGGTAAGCTACAATATATTACATTTTTGAATCTGGATTTTTTATCGCTTTAATATTCAACAGTGCATACAGTGCCGTGAAAAAGTATTCACACCCCTTGAAATTTTCCACATTTTGTCATGTTACAACCAAAAACACAAATGTATATTATTGGGATTCTATGTGATAGACCAACACAAAGTGGCACATAATTGTGAAGTAGAAGGAAAATGATAAATGTTTACATTTTTGTTTACAAATAAATATCTGAAAAAAGTGTGGCGTGCATTTGTATTCAGTTTCCTTTACTCTGACACTCCTAACGAAAATCTAGTGGAACCAATTGCCTTCAGAAGTCACCTAATTAGTAAATAGGGCCCACCTGTGTGTAATTTAATCTCAGTATAAATACAATTTAGTCAACCTTAGTGAACAAACAGGATCATGAAGGCCAAGGAACACACCAGACTGGTCAGGGATAAAGTTGTGGAGAAGTTTAAAGCAGGGTTAGGTTATAAAAAACATCCCAAGCTTTGAACATCTTAAGGAGCACTGTTCAATCCATCATCTGAAAATGTAAAGAGTATGGCACAACTGCAAACCTACCAAGATATGGCCATTTACTTAAACTGACAGGCTGGGCAAGGAGAACATTAATCAGAGAAGCAGCCAATAATAGGCCCTTGGTAACTCTGGAGGACCGGCAGAGATCCACAGCTCATGTGGGAGAATCTGTCCACAGGACAACTATTAGACGTGCACTCCACAAATCTGGCCTTTATGGAAAAGTGGCAAGAAGAAAGCCATTTTTGAAAGAAGTCCTGCTTGCAGTTTGCATGAAGCCATGTTGGGGACACAGCAAACATATGGAAGAAGGTTCTATGGTCAGATGAGACCAAAATTGAACTTTTTGGCCTAAAAGCAAAACGCTGTGTGGCAGAAAACTAACACTGCACATCACCTCCACAGTGCAACATAGTGATGGCAGCATCATGTTGTGGGGATTATCTTCAGCAGGGACAGGAAAGATGGTCAGAGCTGATAGAAAGATGGGTGGAGCCAAATACAGGGCAATCTTAGAAGACAAAAACTAGAAAATGCATTTCCTGGAGAAAATGCGTGGGAATGCTGAACAACATCAAAACTCCCCCATCAAAACTGCCCCATCATATTCCTCTATTATAAATCAGTACATGGTGTGTCTGTGCTCTCCCCCACTGCCCATCACTGTGTATAAGAAGCGTTGATAACCATGGAAACAAAAACAGAACAAAAGCCTGGCTGCCCTAAATTTAATAAAATTTTCTGACATTATCACTAAACTTAAACAGCTTTTTCAGAGATATCAAACTAAAAAGATATAGCCAGATAGCTGAATGTTTTGTGAACATTTTAAAGTTTGTTTAGCATCTGTAGGTGAAAGTATGTAGGAGCTGAAACTTTTGGCAGCGGAAGAATATTTTACGGATTTTAAGCATGCTCCCATTGACTTCAATGTTAAAAAAAGCTTAATATTTTAAAAAGTATAAATAGTAGAACAAAAGTTGAAGGAGAGCACACATCAGCTGAAAGAGCTGAACATTTTAAAAGTTGAATGGCTTTAATAGCTGAAAGTATGCAGAAGTTACACAGAGCCAAAAACGTATGGAGTAATAAAATGAAAAAGATGATGATGATTAATAAATAAAAAAACGAACAACAATAGTGGGACTGCTAAAGCATTCCCACTAATAACATACAGCCAGAACTACAATGGATTGGTTTAGATCAAAGCATATTCATGTGTTCGAATGGCCCAGTCAAAGTCCAGACCTAAATCCAATTAAGAATCTGCGGCAGGACTTGAAAATTGCGCTCTCCATCCAATCTGACAGAGCTTGAGCTATTTTGCAAGAAGAATGGGCAAAAATTTCACTCTGTAGATGTGCAAAGCTGGTAGATGCATACCCAAAAAGAAGTTGTAATTGCAGTGAAAGGTGGTTCTACAAAGTATTGATTCAGGTAGGCTGAAAACAAATGCACGCCACACTTTTCACATATTTGTAAGAAATTAGGAAAACCATTTATCATTTTCCTTACACTTCACAATTATGTGGCACTTTGTGTTGGTCTAGTACATAAAATCCCAATAAAATACATTTACATTTTTGGTTGTAACATGACAAAATGTGGAAAATTACAAGGGGTAGGAATATTTTTTTTAAGGCACTGTATATTGGAAGAAGGAGACGCAGCACTAGAAGACAGCCAATCAGTGATTTATTTCTTTGGACAGTATTTTGTAGCCCAACACTGAACATGATTGCAGAAGTTGAGAGCAGAGATGATCTCATCACTCTTCCGCTGCTCCTTTATTGTCCAAACGAAAGCGGAGGAAAGAGGTGAATTAAATTGCAAAACTTTAGCAACCTTTTTCAAAGGGACACCTATCAGATTAAAGTAGTAACAGGAAATTCTGAACTGGGAACACAGAGGCTGATCCCTGCATCATGAAGGCCAATGCAAGACATACAGTACATACAGGTATATATAAGAGGTTCTGCTTTTTGTCTTAAGATTTTAGGGGCATGCACCAACTATTGTGTTTTTAATTCGTTTGCATTGGTGTTAATATTTTTTAAATTTGTGCTCTTATATAAGCACATTTTTTTTAGAATCGTATACAATTAAAAAGGCAATCACCCTCATTAAAAGAAACTCTGTGCAAAATTAGGTCTATGAAGAGAGATAAGATGCCTTTAGTTAAACTGTAAGCCTAAAAAAATATATCTCGAAGCACAATTAAACTGTACAAGCTGCACAAATCGTGTACACCTATAGTAATAAATAGATGCCGTTGGAAGGACAGTAGGGAAAGTAAACGCTTCAGTTGTTTTTTGAGTAAATAATAGTTTAAGTGTACACTGGATTTGAGCTTATAGGGTTAGTTTATTTTCACTAAAGCTGTTCTAGCCTGCATCCTCAACAAAAGAACAGTTGATAGGGACCCCAAATGCTGTAAACTGCCGCCCTCCCAGAGGCATGCCAATGCCAACATGATCTGCTCTTGCTTTCTTTGTTGCTGTCTGGTGCATATGCCTGCATCTTTTGGAGAATAATGGGCTGCAGAGTCTCTGAAAACACTTTAACCACTTCAGCCCCGGAAGAATTTACCCCCTTCCTGACCAAAGCACTTTTTGTGATTCGGCACTGCGTCGCCTAACTGACAATTGCGCAGTCGTGCGACATTGCATCCAAACAAAATTGATGTCCTTTTTTCCCCACACAAATAGATCTTTATTTTGGTGGTATTTGATCGCCTCTAATTTTTTTGCTATATATATATATATATATAAAAAAATAAAAAAAAAGCAAAAACACAATATTTTGTACTTTTTGCTATGATAAATATCCCCATTTTTTTTTAAACAAAAGCAATTTTTTTTCTCAGTTTAGGCCGATATGTATTCTTCTTAATATTTTTTGGGGAAAAAAACAAAACAAAAAAAAAACGTAATAAGCGTAAATTGATTGGTTTGCGCAAAAGTTATAGCGTCTACAAAATAGGCGATAGACTTATAGCATTTTTATTATTATTACCTTACTTTTTACTAGTAATGGCGGCGATCTGTGATTTTTATCGTGACCGCAACATAGGAAAATTTTGACACATTTTTGAGACCATTGGCATTAATACAGCAATTAATGCTATAAAAATGCATTGATTACTGTAAAAATGCCACTGGAAGTAAAGGGCTTAACACTAGGCGGCGATCAAGGGGTTAACTTGTGTTCCCTGGGAAGTGATTCTAACTGGAGGGGGAAGGGACTAAACATGGAAGTGTGTGTTTACACACACTCGTCCCTGTTTTGTGTCTCCTGGTCACTGTGACCATCGGACAGGAGCATCGGCACCCCCGCTGTGCAGTGGGCACGCACGCGTGCCTACTATCCTGACTTCGCGAGCCGACATATAGCTATGACGGCTTGCGCAGGGTAGCCAACCTGCCGCAGTATAACTGCGATGGTTGGTCGGGAAACAGTTAAAGACAGTTCATTATACTCTATGTGAGATATAATGGAAACATCAGATATCTTTAATACAAACACTCTGAAATTGCAAGTTAAAAATAGCGTATGCATTGGTGTTTCTTGTAGCTTACTCAACAAGTTGCCGCCAGCAGTATATCTTTTTCTATACTTGCTTTTTCCAGGCATCATTAGCATGCGTTACATGATGTGCTGGGTCCTCTTCTTTTGTGCTGGGCTGTCCTCAATGAGGCAGAGTCCAGAGCTGATGTCATGACGCTGCTAATAAAATGGTGATGCAACTTTAAAGGCGGGTCATGACACCCTGATCTCATAGAAATGTCCTAAGTCTTCCAGATAAATTCATGAAAAGCAGAAATTATTTACATTACATTTAAAAAAAAAAACATTTTATGCCCACAGTTGGTTTTAAACGGACAATTTCAGAGTGCTCCAATATTTAAAAAAAAAAAATCAAAAAAATATTTTATTTCTGCTTAAAGGCCTATTCTGGGTCAGTGTGTGCAAATTTTGCCAACTCCCAGTCTTTGCAGCACTCTCACAAGCCCTCACTTACACATCTGAGTAACTTTATTTCATCCAAAGCGGTCTCTGTGTAGTGTTGAGCACTTTTTACTACCTTCATTGCAACAAACCTCTTCCCCCTAGAAAGGAAATAGAAAACAATTTATGATTCTTAAAATGCATAAAAATGTACGTGTGTGCACTTTAAATCTAAGGGAAAGGGAATACAGTAAATCCTTGGATTCAGAGGAACTTGGTTTGAGAGCTAATTTTATTTATGCATTTTGACTTGCTATACAAGCGATGTCTTCATATACAAGTAGCGTCACATCACAATTGGGTATAAAAGAGAAGATAGGCGCCTCTAAGTGTAGCAATATGGTTACATTTAATGAAGGTACAACATTTAGCAGCTCACATGGTTGATGATTAAAAGAGGCACATGAAGTAAGCAGGCATCCGGGGTAAAGCTGTTGATATAGAGTCCTCCACACCACCATCAACGTCATCCCTTCCACTCTGCGCTCCACGAGCGCTTCAAGTCTCACTTTCAGATTACCTTGCAGTAGAGCAGTCTTCCCTGTCACAAATGCAGACTGACAGTGGTGAGAGCCTATGGTGCGGAGGATGGTCCATGTGGACAGCTTTACCCTAGATGTCTGCATACTTAGATGTGGCTCTTTTAATCAACCATGTGAATTGATAAATGTTGTACCTTCATTAAATGTAACTATATTGCTATACTTAGAGGTGCCTCTCTTCTCTTTTATACTATGTAGCCCCTGCTGGATTTTGCTTCTAATAACCTTGTGGAGGCTGTTATATGTGGATGGACATTTCATGGTTACACAACTTATCACATTGCTATAATCTTTTTATATGGACTATAAACTGAAGGACTTATGAATAAATGGCTGTGGAACGCATCAATTGAGTTTCCATTATTTCTTATGGGGAAATTCACTTTGATATAAGAGTGCTTTGGATTAAAAGCATGTTTCCGGAACCAATTATGCTCGCAACCCAAGGTTTTACTGTATCTGATATCTAAACAAACATATCAGACATAGACTTCCTCAGAAAGTAACAGTGTGGAGTTCTACTGCAAAAAAATCAATAACATCATCTTTACATAAGAAAGAGTGTTGTTAGTAAAATAATTATTTTTCAAATGCACAATATTGAAACCTTATTAACAGCAGCTGTATATTAAAATGAAAAGAAATCTTACTGCATATCCCAACAGAGCCAAACAGTGGAAAAGTGACCCCATCCTAGCTTCCTGATTACATGGTACCGGCCATTAAACAGATCTCCGATTTTCACAGGATGGTAGCCACCTGATGACAAACACAAAAAAGGAATTAATGCAGATCAATACAAAAAGGCATACATCACTAGTTGCTAGTGTCAATGCAATAAAGCATTACCTGTGGTTTTGAGCACATTGCAAATATGTGTGCCAGTGCCCTGCAGTGGCAAGAAGCGTAAACTGCTGTGGTGTAACAAAACATACATTTCCTATGCAACACCTATATGTAATGGGAATTATATTAGGGCTTAAATAACTAATTGACATAAATTGATTACAATTCATTATTAAATTGTTGCCAAATATTTTCAGAATCGATTAGTTGGTCAGCCGATTAGTTGGCTTGCATACAGAAGGCTTTTTTTTTGTTTATATATCAGAAAATACAGTGCAGAACACAGTAAACAACCGATTTACTAAGACCCCATACACACTATTAGATTTTTGTCTTCAGATTTACCAAAACCCTGTAATATGAGGTCAAACCTTAAGACTACTTTCACAATCAGGCGATTTCCATGCGCTACAGCACTAAAAATAGCACCTGCATAGCGCCTGTAAAGAGCCTCTCCAGTCTCCCCAGTGTGAAAGCCTGAGTGCTTTCACACTGGAGCGGTGTGCTTGCAGGACGGTAAAAAAAAAGTCCTGCAAGCAGCATCTTTGCAGCGCTGTAGAAGAGGTGTATACACCGCTCCTAAAGCGCCCCTGGCCATTGAAATCAATGGGGCAGCACCACCAAACTGCTGCTGCAGTTATTCTTTGCGGGGGGGGGGGTGTTTAACCCTTTTTTCAGCAGCTAGCGGGGCTTAAAAGCCCCCCGATGGCGGCTGAATAGTGACGGTAAAAATAGAGGTGCTTTGACGCCTGCTCCAGGGTGAAAGTAGCCTAAGAGTTTCAATTTGCATGCAATCAGGCAGGCCCTTGCACTGCACTGTTTTGGTAAATCTGAAGACAAAACCTGCAGAAAATCCATTGAAAAAAAACACACCCCAACTAGTGGCCCAAAACCCCCGCAAAGACGATGGTAAAACACTGTGTGAAAGGGGCCGAAAACATGGAAGCTGATTGGTTTCTATGCACAGCTTTTGCATTCTCCAGTTTTAGTAAATCAATTCCTAAGTGCTGAAATTTCTGTGAATGTGTGAGGAGCAATGCCTTATGGCACAGTCCTGGGCAGGAGAAGGAAGTGAGCGATTCTAAAAAGTGTTTTTTTTTTACCTTGCTATAGGGGGGACTCTGTACTATACTTTATGGCAGGGGTAGGCAACCTTAAAGAGGTGGATATCTACCGGAGCAACAAGGGAGACGTCAAAGATCACCGGGCACATTGTCGCCTCCTCACACCTGATTTAAACCTCCAATTGCTGCACTACTATATCGCAATTGTGTGCATTGCACATCAATCACGGACTTAGATCAGGTGGCAAGGAGGCAACAAATCACCTCCCAAACACACATTCGTATCGCTTTTCAGAGGAGCAGCCATGCCTGCTGCACTTGTGCACGAGCCCTTAGTTACATTTGGCAGCAGCACCGTTAGGGCTCGTTCACATGTAAAGATGCGGGGTGGTAAAACAGCAGATATAATATAAGTCTATGGCTTAACGCAGCAAACCTGCAAGAAAGCTGCAGGTACACCGCACTACACCCATGCGGTGGGTAAATCGCAGCACATCAGTGTGAAAGCACAAACTATTACGTCCGGTGTATTGCTTCACACTTCTCACAGGGATGTTTTGTGCAAAACCAACTGCACAGAGCAAGCAAGTATGACAAGTTTGTTAAAAAAAAAAAAAAAAAAAAAAAAATAAAAAAACACACTAAAGGCTCTGTGCAGGGAAGATCAGCATCTGAACCCAGAGAAGCTGGAGGCTGATGGACTGGAGGGAATATAAGGAATTACAATTAAATTGGTTGTAAAAGCACAAGGTTTTCTAGCTTCATGCATTCTATGCATGAAGGCGAGATGGACATTTTGTAGATAGGCAACTCCTATCATATTGATTAGTGGTTCCAAATTAATAATAACTACTGCAGTGGGTAACAGACACAAAAAATACGCTTAGCATCTTTCCAAATAACTGTTCTGCTTTACTATGATACAATTGATGGTTTTTATACACGATTATGTAGGTATCAAATTAACATTACAATTGTACATTTATGGTAAAAATGGGCATTACATAGGCAGGCCAATTCTAATCAGGACTCTAAACAACGCAAACATGTACTGAAAACATGTACTGAAAACATTATTAGTGCCGTGTGCACAGTGAGGGCAGTGTGCCATACATATGAAATAGAATACAATTATATACAGAACTTACACATTTTCATTACAAAAGGTAAAAAAAACTTCTGTGCGCAGTAGCTCCCCCAGCCCCTCTAACACTTACCTGAGCCCCTTCTCATCCCAGCGATATCCACGCGAGCCTTGCCTCTCCAAGGACTTGCACTCTTGATTGGCTTTTGGCAGCAGCTGGAGCCATTGACTCCCGCTGTTGTCAATCACAGTCAGTGAGCCAATCAAAAGGGGGCAGGGCCGAGCCATGGCTCCGTCAGCTCAAGAGCACAGCTGCTTGGTTTGGGGAGACCCAGCAGGAGGTAAGTATGATATGTTGGTTTTTATAGAAAAAAAAAAAAAGATCTATTACTTAAAATAAACGTTTATCAGTATTGTGCATTATATTTAAAATGATTATGTCCATAAAAAAAAAAAAAAAAAAGTCTCAGCCTTTAGTACTACTTTTAAAATAAAATGTATTTAAAAATATAAAAGAAAATTCTTCGTACATTTGATGAATGGACGAATGTTGTTCTAAAAACGTACTTGCCTTTAACATTCAATTTTAAAATCAATGTAATTTCTGAACGAAAACCACATACAATGTCCAAAAATATGTTAGATTGAGATATTTTCTATTCTGTTCCTTCAACTTTTCCCATCAATATGTCCTCCACTAACAGTTAGAAAATTGAACCAACGTTCTTAAAATTAAAATTTTCGTAGGCCAGTATAAGTGACAGCAGGTGCAGGTAGATTTTATCAAGCTACCTGCATATACCAAGGAAGTCTGTCACAAAAAATATATTACAATTCTGTCTGAAAATCTGCAATACAGTGTTTAGGTCTTTTTGAATAAAACATTTTGATCCGACTCTGATTTGTACCAGATTTATCCTCTGATAAAGTGTAAAATATATTATATATTTCTACCATCTGTGATTGGACTAGTGGATTTTGTTCCCCAACCATATAGCTGGTTATTTATATTGACCACTACATATAGATAGTTAAGAATAAATTGCTTTTTTTTTTTTTTTTTTTATAAATTGTAATTTTTATTGAGAGAATTTTTAACAGAATATGAAAAGATACAGAACTGACAATTGCCTTTTTTTTTAAAACGTTTTTTTTTTTTTAACGTTATCTGAATAATACGCCAACTAACCGATTAATAAAATACCGGTTAGTTGCAGCCCTAAACTATATTAATACAAATTTTATTTAGATTTTCATGAAGCTTGTCAGACTATACAAAAGCTGGTGATATCATCACTGTGCTGTATGGCCAAATAACCATTCAATACAGGATATGTATGCCATTCATCTGATTAATAAGCCTTGATTCACACTATGAACTGTATGTGAATCGCACCACAATCCTGTTCAATTCACATGCGATTCAGTTCATTTTGAATGGGCTAAAATAGCACTGCATCAAAGTCGTGCATGCACCAATTTTGGAACTGCCCCGGAACCAAGTGGCAGGACCAATCTGCTGTGGGCGAACACACTGAGTTTGCAACTTGCGCTTAGGGTGTCATTAGGACAGGAACTGAAGGGGATCCCACTAACAGGACAGAAAAAATAATCTGACAAGGGTTTTAAACCTTTCTTAGTGTTTGGATTAAAAAAAAGTTATAGACTAGAGGGAGAGAAATCATTTTGCCACTATACAACTCATCCAATACCTCATCTGGAATATGCAGTTCAGTTTTGGTCACTAGTTAAAAAAAAAAAAAAAAGGCTATATAAAAGATCTGGAGACAGTGTCAAGAAGGGCCATACCTAAAAAACGTTTGCCTTCCTGTGCATCAACTTCGGGTATAGGATTGTATTTATGTGGACATTTTTTCTGCTTGTCTTTTTTTTCCTGTTGGTTGAACTGGTTGTATTTGTATCTTTTTGCACATGGGCTAACTATGTATATAAAATGGAGTCTCTTAAATTAGACTGGAAATATACTTTAAAGTGGACATTCAGCCTCCAAATCATCTACAGAAGGCTCTTTCCATGGCCTCTTCCCCTTCTGGTATTAATGAGCTCCTCCTTTTGGCTCTTTAAGGTTTTTGTTTTACACTTTAGGTCTGGCGCCTCTCAAACGCCGCCATCCTCGCCTAGGCAAGAATGACAGGTCCCTGCTGATTCAGCCTCCTGGGATTCCACTGTGACCCATATGCAAAGAAATTTAAGCACCTCTCAAAGCACTTCAAGCCACCCTTTGCAGTCCAAAGCACAAAACCAGAGCCGGCATTCAAACAAGCTCATCCAGGCTGGCAGAAGCAAATCAGAAGGCAGAAGGTAGAAAGGCTGCCATCCAGCCACTATACAGACAGGTGAAGATTCTGACTCCTGACTACACTCCTATGACATGTTTCACCCTACCCATGGTACTTAATGATAGAGAATTTGCCTATGATTAAGCCCCATGGGTGGAGCAAAAGAGGAGTGTAATTAGGATGACCTTGCTTTGTGCACTGGTGTGCAGTCATATTGGAACAGGAAGGGGTCATCCCCAAACTGTTCCCACAAAGTTTGGAGCATGAAATTGTCCAAAATGCCTTGGTATGCTGATGCCTTAAGAATTCCCTTCACTGGAACTAAGGGACCAAGCACAACCCCTGAAAAAAAAAAAAAAAATCCACACCATAATCACCCCTCCACCAAATGATTGCAGTGCACAAAGCAAAGTTCATAAAGACAGAGTGAATTTGGGGTGGAGGAACTTGACTAGCCTGCACAGAATTCTGACTCCAACCCGATAGAACACCTTTGGGATGAATTAGAGGGGAGACTGAGCCAGGCCTTCTCGTCCACATCAATGCCCGCCCTCAGATGCACAAATGCACTTCTGGAAGAATGGTCAAACATTCCCATAGACACACTCCTAAACCTTGTCAACAGTCTTCCCAGAAGAGTTGAAACTGTTAAAGCTGCAGTGGGTGGGCCAACTCAATAGCGAACCCTATGGACTAAGACGCCATTGAAGTTCATGTGCGTAAAAAGGTAGGTGTCCCAATATTTTTGGTAATATATATATATATATATATATATATATATATATATATATATATATATTTTTTTTTTTTATACACACTATCACCAGTCAGTGTCCCTGATCACCGCCACATCAGTTATATGATTACACTGTACTGCACCGGTGATCATATGTAAAAAATCTTTAAAGATTGTGGCAAAAAAACAAAACCCTATAATTATATATATACACATATATATATATACACACACACACACACACACATATATATATATATTTGTGGACTCTATAACTTTCCTACAGACTAAACGATATACACCGATTTAGGTTATTATCACCAAAGAAATGTAGCAGAATACATTTTGGCCTAAATTTATTTAGAAAGATCATTTGCAAAAATGTTACAACAAAATCTGAGAAAAACTTTTTTTGTCAAGTTTTCAGTCTTTTTTTAATAAAAAAAAAAATTGATTAAATGCCACTGAAAGAAAGTTTAATTTGTGTGAAAAAAATAAGTTTCATATAGGTACAGTGGTGTTGCATAACCACGCAATCATTCAAAGTGTGACAGGACAGAGCTGAAAATTGGCCTGGGCAGGAAAGGAGTAAGTGTCCGGTGTTGAAGTGGTTAAAAATTGAAAACACTACACATTCTTTGTGTACACTACACATTGTTACAAGGTACAAGCTGCACCAACATACACATGAATAAAATATCTATACCTGCAATACTTCTTTAAAACAAAAGTACAGGACAGAGGACTTGTATTCTTAGACGATGGGACGCCCCAAGCAATAAACTGTGGCGTGTGTAACATCATCAACAGAACTGACAACAGTGTTCACAAGAAAACAAGGATCTGGCGAACATGTGAACAGAGGACCAGTTGGGTGCCTTGCAAATCTGGGAAGCAGATGCTTGATGCTGAAAAGCCCAAAAAACACCCAACAGAACCGGTGGCATGAACTTTGATAGGGAAATGGGGGAGCTTTTCCCTAAAATCGTAAAAGTTGTTTAATTCACTGGGCAATGGAGTGAGTGGCGAGATGTCACGTTGAGGACTTAAGGGAGGACAAAAGGGACTTTGGCATCTAAACTATTTAAGGAAATTTGCTTGGTGTGTTCTGAGGAAAAAATAAATCACAGGAAGAAAAAAGACAAAATCCTCCTCCAGGCGGAAGGAAAAGATCACCTTGGATAGAAGGGAAGGTTTTGGTCCCAAAAGAAAGAAGAAAATATACAATTAAAAGCTACATATAAAAAAGGGCTGTCATACATGTGAGGTCTTCCAAGGTGATATCTCCAATTACGTCAATGAATTAAAGAGAGCACCAGGTTAAGACCCCCATGGGTATAAGAGGTTGAATTGAGAATAACACCTTGTAAAAAGGTCCTGTTAAGAAACCATGAAGAGAGAGATTTTTGGAAAAAGATGAATAGGGCGAGGAGACCTGTCTTTTAGGCTGGGTTCACACTATTGCGAATTGGATGTGGTGCAGAACATCTGAAAACGTGTTTTTCAATGGGTATGATTCACGTGTGCGTTTTCTATGCAGTGCGGTGCAAATTGCAGGCACATCCTTTATCTGATTTGTAGATGTGTTCCGTTCTAAAAACAAATGCTCCCCCCCTCACTACACCTCCCCTCTCTCCCAGGTCAGCTGATCCACAGCTACAACAGAGAGGAACTGCTGAATGAATCATTTTTAGCTTTGCAGGGAAACCGGAGCTGCAACTCGGACTAGTGAGAATCCAGCCTTACTGGTACTCAAGGTAAGGTGCTGGTCGAGACCAGAATGAAGATAAGCCAGGCTAGAGCTCTAGTTTATTCTCTGGGACTTAAAGTGATACTAAAGTCGATTTTTTTTGTTTAAAAACAACAAACATGTTATAGTTGCCTGCTCTGTGTTGTGCTTTTGCACAAAGTAGCCCAGATCCTCCTCTTCTCTGGTCCCTCTTCAGCGCTCCCTCCTGTTGAGTGCCCCCACAGCAAGCACCTTGCTATGGGGGAACCTGAGCCACAGCTTCCTGTGTCCATACAGACACGGAGCCGCAGCCTGGCCCCACCCCCTTTCTCTCCCCACTGGCTGACTGACAGCAGTGGGGCCAACAGCACCAGGCTGCCATCTCAGCCAATGAGGAGGGGAGTCCCGGGCAGCCGAGACACTCCTGAAACATTGCTACATCTAGATGGACCTCACATAAGTATTAGGGAGGCTGCGGCACACAGGCTTTTTATCTTAATGCATAGAATGCATTAAGATAAAAAACCTTCTGCCTTTATAACCACTTTAAGACATCACTTTTCATTCCAGTCGAAGGAGGTCTTCCATGTGCTATTGTAGATCTTGCAGGAGGTAGCTTTTCACGCTCTGAGCAAAATGGGTATGACTGAATCAGATATTCCCCTACCCTTCAAAACCTGGGTTTCAACAGTCATGCCATTAAGCCAGCAACCTAATGCAGAGTAGACTGGCAGGCTGTATGTCTCGGAGATATTGTGTTTTAATGTTGGTGTACCATATCCTTTTGGGCCAGTTTGGTGGATTAAGGATCACTGAATAACTTTCTACCTCCTCTCCCTTGAACAGCAGCTAAGGGAGAATGGTTATCAGAGAGAAAAAAACATAACAAAAAACAGACTCCTAAACGGAGTCCAAGGAATTACCAGGGTGCCTATTGTAAAGGCTAGAGGATCAGTTTCTTGGGCTCTCTCCTTCCAGCTCTTACAGCTCTGATGTTACATGTGGATCTGCATACCTATGTATGTATATAAGGATTTATGGGCGAGTGGAGGGGAGGACCTGTCCCACCTTAACAGCCCCTATTTACCTGGATTTTCAGTCTCCTATTTCTCGAGCCAGCTTCCACCATTTGCGGAGGTGGTTGCCCTTGTGTGTACTCTGGCACTCTGATACCCATCAGGGGGGAGTTGCTCTCACCTGGTAGTGTGGGGTGGTCACTGGGGAAATGTCAGGCAGCGTGCAGTATGTTTTAACGATCTTGTGGTAAGGCATTTGTAATTTAATATGTAACATTACTAGTAGATTACATATATCATATGGATATGTATGTTATAACTTTGATTTGTATATGAACATTATTGTCATAATCCTATACTTTGTATTATAAATATCCTTGTACTATGCTATTGGCTGCAAAGCGTATTGAGCCTAGCGGGCTATGAATTGATGTAGACAACCCTAGATCTTGCATTATGGAAAGGCCTAGTCTGACGTACAGGTGTGTCTCAAAAAATTTGAATATCATCAAAAAGGTAATTTCAGTAATTCAGTTTAAAAAGTGAAACCAATATTTTAAATAGATTACACACAGGGTGATATATTTTAAGCATTTCTTTCTAATTTTGAGGGTTATGGCTTACAGCTAGTAAAAACCCAAAATTCAGTATCTCTGAAAATGTGATTATTATGTAAGACCAATTAAAGAAAGAAATTTAAATGCATAAATATTGGCTTACTGAAAAGTATGTCCCTGTACAGTATAGTATGCACTCAATACTTGGTCAGAGCTCATTTTTCATGAATTAATGCATCAATGCAGCGTGGCATAGAGGTGATCAACCTGTGGCACTACTGCGGTGTTATGGAAGCCCAGGTTGCTTTGATAACTGCCTTCAGCTCATCTGCATTGTTGGGTCTGGTGTCTCATCTTCCTCTTGACAATACCCCACAGATTATCTATGGGGTTTAGGTCAGGCGAGCTTGCTGGCCAATCAAGCACAGTGATACCATGATTATTAAACCAGGTATTGGTACATTTGGCAGTGTGGGCAGGTGCCAAGTCCTGCTGGAAAATGAATTTGACATTTCTGGTCAACAGAGGGAAGCATGAAGTACTCTAGAATTTTCTGGTAGAGGGCTGTTCTGACTTTGGACTTGATAAAACAAAGTGGATCAACACCAGCAGATGACAAGGCTCACCCAATTCATCAAAGATGGTGGAAAATGTTGTATTTCATTTGGAAATCAAGGTCCCAGAGTCTGGAGAAAGAGTGGAGAGGTACAGAATCCAAGCTGCATGAGGTCCAGTGTAAATTTTCCACAGTCAGTGATGATTTGGGGAGCCATGGCATCTGCTGGTGTTGATCCACTGTGTTTAATCAAGTCCACAGCCAGTACAGGCCTCTCATGAAATTCTAGAGCCCTTCATGCTTGCCTCTACTGACCAGCTTTATGGAGATGCCAATTTCATTTTCCAGCAGGACTTGGCATTAGGGCTGCAACTAATGATTATTTTCACAAATCGATTCGTTGGAGCGATTGTTTCGATTAATCAGATAAAATCATAAACAATTTAAAATATAAAAAAATAAAAAAGGCTTGAAATACTACTCTGCAGATTTTCAGACAGGACTTATAATATTATAACGCATGACAGAGTCCCTCGTCATATACATGTATCCTGTCATGGCTATTCCTCCCAGGAATACCAATGATGGGGCACTATTTCTCCCGGGAACACCAATGATGGGGCACCATTCCTCCCGGGAACACCAATGATGGGGCACCATTCCTCCCGGGAACACCAATGATGGGGTACCATTCCTCCCGGGGACACCAATGATGGGGCACCATTCCTCCCGGGGACACCAATGATGGGGCACCATTCCTCCCGGGAACACCAATGATGCGGCACCATTCCTCCCGGGAACACCAATGATGGGGCACCATTCCTCCCGGGAACACCAATGATGGGGCACCATTCCTCCCGGGAACACCAATGATGGGGCACCATTCCTCCCGGGAGCACCAATGATGGGGCACCATTCCTCCCGGGAGCACCAATGATGGGGCACCATTCCTCCCGGGAGCACCAATGATGGGGCACTACCCCCCAGGAAAACCAAAGATGGGGCACTATCCCACCCACCCCCCTGAACACCAATAGTGGGCCATTACTTTCCCCCCCCCCCAGAAATACTTATGATCATGGGGCACTTGTCATCAACTTGTCATCACAGAAATTCATGTACTACTGAGTATTATATAGCTGCTACCTTATATCACTTCACAGGTGCAGCTTGGTGCTCACGGCTGCGTCTCGCCTCTCTATTCCCTCGAGGCAGCAGCAGGCAGGGCTGAGACTATCAGGGGGGAGCTGACGTCAGCAATAAGGACAGAGGCAGACGTAGCTGGTCACATGAGTGCCGCTGTATTCTCATGAGAACAAGGCGCCGCCGCAGCCTTGTACACAGGATTCTAACATTGAGATGGAGGCGGGACTGGCAGGGAGGAAGGTGTGTACTGACTAATCGATTATGAAAATCCTTTACAACTATTTTCATTAACGATTATTATCGATTTTTTCGATTAACCTTTTCAGCCCTACTTAGCATGATCATGGTATCATGGTTTGATTGGTCTGCAAACTCACCTGATCTAAACCCCATAGAGCATAGAGAATCTGTGGGGTATTGTCATGAGGAAGATGAGACACCAGACCCAACAATGCAGATGAGCTGAAGGCCACTATCAAAGCAACGTGGGCTTCCATAACACCATTGATGCAGTAATTCATGTAAAAAGGAGCCCGGCCAAATATCACATGCATACTATACTGTACATGGACATACTTTTCAGTAAGCCAACATTTCTGAATTAAAAATCTTTTTTTTTTAATTGGTCTTATGTAATATTCAGATTTTCTGAGATACTAAATATTGGGTTTTCACAACCTGTAAGCCATAATCATCCAAATTAAAAGAAAGAAATGCTTGAAACATCACTATGTCTGTAACGCATCCATATAAAATATATGAGTTACAATTTTTGAATTGAATTACTGAAATAAATTAACTATTTGAAGATCTTCTAATTTCTACAGAAATGTATATATGTTCCTCATCAGCATCATAGGCAATACAGTAAAGGATCACAATGTATACATTTATGAGATGAATATTAGGGATGCACCAAAATTTCGGCCGCCGAAACATATCGGCCGAAAATGGTGTTTTCGGCAAAATGCCGAAAGGAAAATCTTGCCGATAATGGGGCCGAAATGGGGGCGGGGCCTGTGTGGGGCTCCTCCCCCTGGTGCCGCCCATTGCACGGGTGTTTTCCTTGTCCGTCCCCAGTCCTCTGTCCTCCTTTTGTCCCGCCCGACAGTGCGGTGATCTCCGTGTGTCACGGAGCTGTGCATTGAATTGCCTGGGCGGCTGCAGTAACAATGTCCCGCCTCCTGTGACAGACGGTACACTGATCCAATGGCGAGACATTGAATCAGCGTGACGTGATTACAGGAGGCGGGACATTGTTACTGCAGCCGCCCGGGCAATTCAATGCACAGCTCCATGACACACGGAGATCACCGCTCTGATCCGGGCATGGGTAAGGCTGCATTTAGACACTGGCAAGCTGCATGAGGGGGAAAGAGTGTGCCCAGGGCAAGCATTGCAGAGTTTTGTCCGCAGCTAAATCGCACGTTTTTTGTGCCCACAGTGCTGCTGCATCCAAAAGTAATTTGTTTGCCTCTGAAACTATCCACCTCTGGCCACTTGTGTGAATGTAGCCATGCTATATAACACCAGGTCACAGGACAAAGGCTGTACTCCCTTTATTGACCATATAATAAAAAATAATAATAATCTTGATTTTGACCCAGCTAGGTTTTTATCTCCATGTGATAGAATGGGGAAGGGTTAAGTTATTGCTAGTAGAGGTAACGATAGGAGCATTCCCAATAGAAGTCTGTTGGAACGGAACCAGGTAGCTTGCTTAGGGGCAGTTCACACCAGATGCAGTTCCTTGTGTTTTTTTTTTTTTTTTTTTGCACAAAATGCATGCACAGCGTTTTCCATGTCTTCCAATGGCTCTAGTTCACACCATGCAGTCAGTTTCCGCACCGGAAACTGACTGCATGGTGTGAACTACAGCCATTGGAATACATGGAAAACACTGTGCATGTATTTTTATCAGGCAGGCTGCATCTGAGGGGAATCAGTGAGGCCGCTTTGATCTCCTGTACCATGCCTGCAGTCTCTGACCATCTCCTGTACCATGCCTGCAGTCTCTGACCATCTCCTGTACCATGCCTGCAGTCTCTGACCATCTCCTGTACCATGCCTGCAGTCTGACCACCTCCTGTACCATGCCTGCAGTCTCTGACCACCTCCTGCACCATGCCTGCAGTCTCTGACCATCTCCTGCACCATGCCTGCAGTCTCTGACCATCTCCTGCACCATGCCTGCAGTCTCTGACCATCTCCTGCACCATGCCTGCAGTCTCTGACCATCTCCTGCACCATGCCTGCAGTCTCTGACCATCTCCTGCACCATGCCTGCAGTCTCTGACCATCTGCTGTATGAATATTTTTTAAAAACAGTCATTTTCGGTATCGACGCTGTTTCGGTATCGGTTTTCGGCCTAGTGTATTTTTCATTTTCGGTATCGGTTTCGGCACCAAAAAACCCATTCGGTGCACCCCTAATGAATATTGTTGGTTTTTCATGTTTTTAATTTATTGTCATAATACATTTTGTAGGGCTGTTACTGATTAAAATTTTCGTGTTTGATTAATCGTTTTTTTTTTTTATCGATTAATTGACGAATTTCAATTATAATGCACATACAGATCCAACTACTTTTAGCTGATCTCCTTGCATTGCACTCTGCATTAGTCCGTGGTAAATGTGGCATACACTATATACAATCACCCAACACTAGTTCGTTTCCACAATCCCTGACTTAACTTCAAAGTTCACACAAATACGTTTTAAATTCAAACTGTAGCACTGACGTAAGTAATTTTTTTTCCACAGTAGCGCAACAATCCCTCCACCTCCGGTGTAACTAATCACTCTCACCTTATGGCATAGACCCCTGTGCAAACAGGTGGTCATGCAAGCGGGTATCAAAAGGGTTAACACTGACCATAAAGTTCTCTCACGTCTCCTTAGATCTCAGCAAGGACGCCAAGGTCATCCTCCCCATATGCGCTACATTCAATCAGAACTTTGACGTCACCGGACTCCTCCCCCCTTTCCATCGTTAGCAGACTGAGGCACTTGGGGAGGGGGGGAGGAGTCCAGTGACATCGATGTCCGTGACGTCACCGGATCTCCAACGGAACTCCCTGAAGATCCGGAAGCCGGAAGAGAGGAGAGGAGAGTATCGATCAAAAGAATGAATCAAGGAATTAATCTTCAATTTACATAGCCCTAAAACCTTGTATTTTATTTATTTTTTAAAGACTAATTGTGTTGTGCAAGTTATGTCAAAACTGTCAAAACATCAAATGGCTGGTAACATAACTGATCACATGTGCAGCATCATGGCAACTTAAGATCAGAGGCCAAAGTGGCCGCTTTCTTGGCTGAAAACAATAGGGGGGGTTTAGTTCCGCTTTAAGGGCCAGTTCACACCAAATTTAATATGCAGTCTATTTGCGATCTGCAGCAGGTATCGATAAGTTAATGACACCCCAAACGCAAATCGAAAACCCAATGCATTTGCCCACACCAGATCACATTGTACAAAAATCATGAGATTTGGTTGCAGTGCGTTTCTAAAAGTAGTGCATGGGCTACTTTTGGTGTGGTGTAAATCAGCCCATTCAAGATCAGCGTGTTCCTGTGTGGGCATGGTGTGAACCAGCCCTAAGGCTTCCTTCACATCAGTGTAAAGGTGCTATGACATGTGTTAGCATGAGTGCAACACAATGTTTTTCAGGCATTGAGGTTTGTTAAAATGTATGTAAAGCAAAATTTTATTGCATGAATACATTTGTTTATTTATTTCAGTGTCCTTTGACAATTGTGTCATAGCAGTTACTATGAGATTTGTTTTCTGCAATAAACCTGGTTAATCCTACTGTTCTCCATCTCCAATTTCTGTTCACATGCCCAATTCAGCTAGGGGTTTTGCAGCCGTTGTGGCAACTCTGTACATGCTCAGTTTTGAGTGTATTTTTATGCTGAGCATTTGCTCCCTATCACATATGAACAGCCCATGTGGCTATATAGTCACACGTGTGGGCGTATACACAATGGTAAATGAGAGCCCACTAACCAGCTAAACACATTGGAGGTGGGATATTAAATGTAGATTCATAGTGGTTTCACCTCCCCCTTATTCTAAGCCACAGGCTGGAGGGGTGTGACTGGTAGAAATCCACCCACATGCTATTTTACTCTGTATTCCAAGGGCAGTTTGTTTTCTTTGAACATGTAACCAGTTGCAAATGACTAGAAGCTCCTTCTGCTTATGTTTTCCTGTAGACAGGCTGGGAAAGACCTGGATCATGTGACAGCTGTATATTGATAAGGAAAAAGATATATATTATTTTAAATTAAAATAACAGTGCCAACATCCACATACAGAAATAGTATGTGTTCAGTATCAATTTACCCGACAAGGAAACTAGGGATGCACCGAAATTTCGGCCGCCGAAACATATCGGCCGAAAATGGCCCTTTCAGCAAAAAGCCAAAAGAGAATTTCCGCAGATACCGGTGACGAGTCAAGCCCCGCCCCCGGTGCCGCCCATCACGGGGGTGTCATTCTGTCTTTAGCTCTCCTCCTCCCCTCCCTCCTCACCTATGCTGCAGTCAGCCTGTGGGGTCTCGCTCTAAAGTCCCCCTCTCCACAGCGGTGGCTGCTTATGTCTCCTCAGCCGATGTGCAAATTGGCTGTGCAGGAGCTGGGCACGATGTTTACTGTGAAAGTGAAAGCAAAGGAGAGGCGTCTAGCAGTGTGTGCTGTGCTCTCTGCCTCCCCCTAGAGTGCAGTACCCAGCAAGGAGATTAATGTACAGAGCTTCAGCTGCCAATTAAAAAAAAAAAAAAAAAGACTGTATATATACATGTTTGTATGCATCTGTGTGTGCTGTATGTGTGTGCTGTATGTGTATATATGTGTGTGATGTGTGCGCATGTTTATATGTATGTGTGTGCGTGATATGTGTGCGTGATATGTGTGCGTGATATGTGTGCGTGATATGTGTGCGTGATATGTGTGCGTGATATGTGTGCGTGTGTGTGATGTGTGCATGTTTATATGTATGCGTGTTAAGTGTGTATGTTTCTATGTGTGTGTGCGCGCATGTGTGTTGTATGTTTATATGTGTGTATGTTTATATATGTGTGCGCTTTTATATGTGTATGTTTATATGCACTGGTGAGGCACAGGCAGGCTACATGGCGGGCACTGGTAGGCTGCTGGGCACAGTGAGGCTGCATTGATCTCATGTAGCGTGCCTGCAGTCTCTGACCAGCTCCTGTAGCGTAACTGCAGTCTCTGACCAGCTCCTGTAGCGTGCCTGCAGTCTCTGACCAGCTCCTGTAGCGTGCCTGCAGTCTCTGACCAGCTCCTGTAGCGTGCCTGCAGTCTCTGACCAGCTCCTGTAGCGTGCCTGCAGTCTCTGACCAGCTCCTGTAGCGTGCCTGCAGTCTCTGACCAGCTCCTGTAGCGTGCCTGCAGTCTCTGACCAGCTCCTGTAGCGTGCCTGCAGTCTCTGACCAGCTCCTGTAGCGTGCCTGCAGTCTCTGACCAGCTCCTGTAGCGTGCCTGCAGTCTCTGACCAGCTCCTGTAGCGTGCCTGCAGTCTCTGACCAGCTCCTGTAGCGTGCCCGCAGTCTCTGACCAGCTCCTGTAGCGTGCCCGCAGTCTCTGACCAGCTCCTGTAGCGTGCCCGCAGTTTCTGACCAGCTCCTGTACCGTGCCCGCAGTCTCTGACCAGCTCCTGTACCGTGCCCGCAGTCTCTGACCAGCTCCTGTACCATGCCCGCAGTCTCTGACCAGCTCCTGTAGCATGCCCGCAGTCTCTGACCAGCTCCTGTAGCATGCCCGCAGTCTCTGACCAGCTCCTGTAGCATGCCCGCAGTCTCTGACCAGCTCCTGTAGCATGCCCGCAGTCTCTGACCATCTCCTGTAGCATGCCCGCAGTCTCTGACCATCTCCTGTAGCATGTCCCCAGTCTCTGACCATCTCCTGTATAAAAATATTTTTTTTAAATAGTCAATTTCGGTATCGGTACTGTTTCGGTTTTCGGGATCAAGGAAGATTTATTTTCGGTATCGGTTTCGGCACCAAAAAACCCATTCGGTGCATCTCTAAAGGAAACCATTTGGGAAAGCAGCTTACAGAGACAGGAAATGTACCGCCCTAACTAAACCAACTAAAATAAGGTATATACATGATTTTTCTAAGAAAAAGGTTATTATGAGTTCAGAAAGCAATTTGGATTACTATACTATGCTTTTTTTTCGAATGGCTTTACAAATACTTCAGGGGGCACATTCAAACCAAATGGACTGTCATAAAGGGAACGATCATCACAGGGTCACTTATAAACCAACCCTAAACAGAAGATAAAAAAGCATCTACCACCACTGCAGGACATTTGCATTTCCTGAAACTGGGTTAGTCTGGCATCTGCCTCTCTTTCACAGCACACATGCAGAGTCATCATGCCAGACAGCCATTCTAATAGAGCATATGTGCAGATTTTCTCCTGCGAGAGGCAAGATCTGCCCTCAGTTTTGGGTGGACCTTGCTGGATGGCTTTATTATAAGAGGCACAGGAATATGGGACTTGCTCCTGCCTCCCACACTATTCCATGGGGCAACTTAATTGTTGTGGCTCTGCCATTTGCCACCAGGAAAGCACGCCCTCCCCCACTTTTGTTCCATAGGATCAGGCCATCTATATATTTATACTTTTTGGTTGTTCAACATGGCTTCCCGCTTTTTTGCTTGCCCTCCCCATCATCCTGTCACTCTTTTCTGCGAGGGAGACTCTTCATTTTGATGGCGGAACAACCCCTTATAGCAGAGTTTGGATGGCTCCATCTGCTGCCCTTATTAAAATGTAAGTGCTTTGGGCCACCTTCTGTAACTGCCACAATAGCTTTTACTATATTTCTTGTACAATTGCCCACTTAAGTTGGATATATGATATACAGGATTTTATATAGATTTTTTTTCACTGTGCATTGTTCTTTGATCCCTAGATGGATTTGGAAATAAATGATCCATTTTTTTGTGCACCCTTATAATATAGAGAAGGCCAGTCCTGAGAACGCTGAAGACCCTGAAACATGTTGACAAGGGCCCCACAGTATTGTTGTATGGTTTCGGTGTTAAGCCATGCGTTCGATTTTGGACAACATCCATAGGTTTTGCATATTCTGTGCCAATATCCTCTTTCTAAAGGGTTTTACAAAGTGTATTTTTGAGTGCCAGCAAAACCTGAGTCAGTAACGAAGCGTCTTGTTAATATGAATCAGTGAGGAGTATTGCTATGCAAGTTTTAGCAAGTGTGAATGTCTGAACACATTAGTTACATGTGTGCCTGTGTTCAGGGAACACTAGGTTGAGATACAGACGTGTTTGAGCAGGGGACACCATGCATCAGTTGGAAACTTGTGTATGCACAGGGGACACTATGCATCAGTTACAAATATCTGTGTGCCCAGAGGACACATTATTATAAGGACTTTTATAGTGCCAACAGTTTGGAGTAGCACTTTCAAAATAAGGAAGACAGTATAGGTGAAAGACAATTTAATATAGAATTATCATGAGTGAGATTATAATAGAAAAGGAAAAAGGTAGCTGTACAAAAGGTAACAGCTGTGGGGGGTGGGCAAATGGAGAAGATTTAAGTAAAGTTTTTAAGGGGAGGTTTCACTGAATAGATGTGTTTTCAGGGTAGGAGATAACAGGATAGATTGAGGTAGGGAGTTACAAAGTATGGGAGAGGTTCAGGAGAACTCCAGGAGGCGAGCATGGGGGGAAAGGAAATATTATAAACGCAGTTTTAGACAGATTGAGTTTGAGGAAGTATTGTGACATCCATACAAATATGTTGCTCAGTAAATTAGTGATTGGCAGAGAGCTCAAGGGGGTGAGCAGATAAGTAGAGAGATGGATCTAGACATCATTGGTGTACAGTTTTATTGGACTTTGTGGGAGGATATAAACTGACCCCAGGAAGGTGAGTAGAGTAAAAATAAAAGGGGCCCAAGGACAGCCTTGGGGTTCTCCAACAAAAAAAGTTAGAGGAAGAGAGAGGGTTGTAGTTGACACTGAAGGTGCAATGAAATAGGTAGGAAGAGAACCAGGAAGTTAGAGTTTATTGAGGAGGAACAGGTGGTTGACTGTATCAAAGGCAGTAGAAAGGTCTAAGAGTGTGAGTTAAAGAGTAGTGGCCATTGGTTTAGCAGTCAGTAAGTTGTGTTTTAGTAGGGCAAATTTAGGAAAATGTTGTGGGCATAAGCAAGACTGAAGGGGGTCAAAAAGGTTATCAGTGAGGTAGCAACTCATATGGCTGTGGACAAGGAACTCAACAAGGTTGGGAGGCAAATGGCAGCAGAGAATGGGTGTTAAATGGTTTTAACTGTTGGGGTCCAGTGAGGGTTTTTGAAGTATGCAGAAACCAGTGCATGTTTAAGAAGGGAGGGAAAGGTGCTGGAGGAGAGGGAAAGATTAAAAATGCAAGTTAGAGAGTATAGAACAGAGCAGGATGCATCTGTTACGTGTGTGCACTTGCAGGGGACTTAAGTTACGCGTGTGTCTGAGCATTAGTTACAATTGTATGTACACACAGGTGACACTATGCATCAGTTATGTGTGTGTACACTGGGGATACTGCGCATCATTACATGTGTGTGTGGGTGCAGGGGACATTATACACAATTTCCAGCACAGAATACACTACAAAGCATGAAGCAGTTGCAGTAGCATTAGGTTAAAAAAGGTGATGTGGGTGCATATTTACAATGCTAAAAATAGGAAAACTTCTTTAAAGAAATATTAACTTAACTTACAAATGGGGCTGTGAAAATCCATCAGTGTTATTCATGCAGGCCAAAGCTGACCAAACAATCCACAACAACATATGGTCTATGTAAATGGTTCTATATAAAAACAGATGTATACTATGCCAGTGCTACAGAAATGAATAAAGTAAAATAAAGTTATAAAAATACAGCTGTTGTAGTTTACTAACCTTTACAGTAGTCAGCAGGGTCTTCTTGTTCCTCATCGTCGGATCCCAAAATCTCCTCCTCAGGCTCTGGAGGTGCTGGCTCAGGTATAGGAGGAGGTGGTGGGGGAGGTGGAGGAGCTGAGGGTGCTTTCTGCTGAGCCTCCGGCCTAGAATATGGAAAGATGGACTTAATTCATAGTAGATGTAATCATTTCTAATCAGTAAAACTAAACATTGTGTTTTGGGTGGATGGCCGTTTTTAAAACCAAAGTTGTTATTAAAAAAAGAGCACAACTCAAAAGAGGAAAATTTTCTATGTTATAGAGAACATTTAGAAAATGTTATTTGTGTCAAAGTTGTACCCTGAAAAAACTACTTTTTTCATAACCTGTAAAATCCCTCTTTGCGTATACTACAGGACATGGGTCTTCAATCATAACAGATGGATTATATGCCTTTGCACTCTGCCTTATTTTTATTTATTTTACATGTTTATGCTTTATATACAAAAAAACAAAACATAAAAAATGTATTATGCATACAATGCCATAAAACATTTGTTTGCCTTTTTTGTCATGAGTTTTTGCCTTTTTTAGCACAGCTCCCAGAGTTTATTCTTCTTTAATATAAAAATAAAAAGGTAAAAAGGAAAGAATAAGAAAACTATACTAAAGTGTATGTAAACCCTAACTAGATGAGTTTATTTGGCGAAATCAATGTACATTAGGAAAACTGCATTGTTTTCCCCTATAATAACCATTTTCACCAAATGTCCCCATTTTTTTGTTGCTGATCTCCTGCAGCCCATTTCAGACACACTTCTGCAAGCACCTTCACGCCAGCATTAGCTCTTAACGGAATTTCTACAAGTGACAATGGTGGACCGTGCCTGCGCAATGTGTGTAGGCAAAGGCACTTATGGGCTCCACCAAAGCGCATGCAACAGGCCGACAGCGCAAAGCAGTTAGGACAGAACCTTATAAACAGAAGTGCGTAAACATGAACATTCATGGGAGGACCAGCAGGTGTTTTTTTCCCCTAATATAACCTGTGTATTTAATAAAAGACAACTATTTTTTACATTATAACATGTTAAAGCTTATGTAATATTTTAGTGATCTGGTTTACATTTAGTTTAAAATGTAATTACAAGTTTTACAACAAGAAATAAATACCAGTTTGAAAACATAGCTAAATTTTACAGGTCTTTAACATCAAACAGGCTGTACTGAATTTGTTTAGTACATCAGCCGTGACTTATTTGCATGTCACATGGTGGCTGGTAACTCCGCTTCATTTACCATTCTCGCTAAGGTTTAGTTTTCCTTGTTTATCCAAAGCATTCCCGAGAAACGACAATGTAATTGAGGTCTTTTTCTTCTTGTTCATGTGTCTGTGGTGCAAACTTTTGCTACCCTAATACCTGAGCACTTCAGTAAAGTGTCCATTATTCAAAGAGATGGCATAAAAATGCAGAGAAGCACTTAAGCATGATTTCCTTTACTTAAAGGAGCTTAGATCACCCTAGCTTAAAATACACAACACACACCATTGCCGTTGCACAATCTACCGATTCACCTTGTATTAACCTAAACCTTGACAGACTCTGATCTTAAAGAGGAACTGTAAGCCTTTTAGATTTGCATGTGAAATACACCAGCTTCATGTAATTCATATGAATGCGTGTTAATGCAGTTAAAAATCTTTGTTACTATGTATAGCTTGCACTATAAAATGTGAAAGGGGGTGGTCACGTCTTCTCTCTACATACTGTATGTAGGCTCCACTTCCCGAGGGTTCTGTATTGCAAGTCGCCTCAATACAAGATATGGTTTGTCTGATTGGAAAGAATCTGCAAGTCTCTACGAATGTGAAACTGTCACAATGCAAGGGCAAGGGTAGGCAACCCCCAGCATTCCAATCTCAGTATTCCCCACACCACAACTGCAACGAGGGGGAGGCAATGTGCCCCAACACGTTCTAAAAGATAGAAAACATGGTTTGGTTCTCTAAATTTGCTGTAGAGGAGATCGCCAGCCCTTGTGCTGGGGAAGAGATTAGGTGCAGTTCTGCTGGGGGGGTCCCCTGTTTGCAGGAGGCGGAGGATTGTAATTGGCCACTGCTAAAACCAATCACAGTCCTCTTAGCTCCGTCCACCATCTGGAGGACAATGACTCGCTTGGTTGTTACTACCTATCTCAGAAAGAAGGGATTTCACCGCGATTGAGAAAACCACAATCGGGTGAGTTTGTGGAATTAATGTTGGGCTTCTGGGACTTGAAAAGAGATGGAGATTCTCTCTCTCTATATCTCTCTCTCTCTCACATATACACACACATATATATTTCTTCATAAATTTTGGCCAAAATTTATACTGCTACATATCTTTGGTAAAAAATAACCCAAATGTGTGTATATTCTTTGGTCTTCGTGAGACCACAAGCCCTGCACTGACGGCCTATAAGTTTTTGAGACCTTAACAAGCCAGGAAAATAAAAATATACCCCCCCATGACCCCTTTTTGGAAAGTAGACATTCCAAAGCATTTAGTAAGAGACATGGTGAGTTTTTTTTTTTTTTTTTTAAAGTTGTAATTTTTTCCCACAATTCTTTGAAAAATCAAGATTTTTTTCTTCTTCTTCTTTCACCAAATTGTTATATAAGTAGGCTATTTCTCACACACAGCATACGCATAGAACAAATGACACCCCAAAACACATTCTACTACTCCTCCTGAGTATGGCGACACCACATGTGAGACTTTTACAGTGTGGCCACATACAGAGGCCCAACATGCAGGGAGCGCCATCAGGCGTTCTTGGAGCATAAATTACACATATAATTTTTCTTGACTACCACTTACACTTTTGAAGGTCCTGGAGCACCAGGACATGGGAAACAACCCAAAAATTAACCCATTTTGGATAGAAAACAACCCAATGTATAATCTATGAGGCATAAGGAGTCTGGCTCATTTTTTTCTACAAGTTTTTGGAAAATGTGTAAAGAAAATTAAAACGCTTTTTTTTTTTTTTTTTTTAAATAAAATAAAAAAATTGTCCAATTATACAATATTTCTAACACATAGCATACCCCAAAATAGATTCTCCTACTCCTACTGAGTAGGACGATACCGCATGTGGGAGACTTTTACACAGCCTGGCCACAGAGAGGCCCAACATGCAGGGAGCACCATCAGGTGTTCTAGGGGCATAAGTTTCCAATCTAATTTGTCTACCTATTACACTTTTGTGAGGCACTGTAGTGGCATGGATGAGAACTGATGTGGAATGGATGAGCATGAATGGTGATGGATGAGCCGTGGATAGGAATGGCTGAGCATGGATGGATGAGTATTGCTGGGAATGTATGGATGGATGAGTATTGCTGGGAATGGATGGATGGATGAGTATTGCTGGGAATGGATGGATGGATGAGTATTGCCGAGGATGGACCGATGGATGGATGGATGAGCATGGATGGATATGACATCATGGATGGCTGGATGAGGCTGCAATAGGCACAGATCAGCGCTGTGGGCACTACAGATCTAGCCAACAGCGCTGCTGCACCCGATCTCTCCCCTCTGAGCTCACACTGTACCGATCGGTACAGAGGGGAGAGAGGAACCGGACACGACGCCAGTTTGTTTACAAGTGATCGCTCTGTTATTTGACGGAGCGATCATGTGGTAAACGTCCACTGTCAGCAGCCATTTACCGTGATCCGTGGTCTCAAATATTCCCCGGGGCATGCGAGATTCTGGGAGGACGTCAATGTGTCACTTATTACTGACCCCTCAACTCTGCATTATCTACTACTACCAACCTGTGCATCACCTATTCCCAACCTCTGAACTCTGCGTTATTACTCCCAATCCCTGAACCCCTGAAATCCGATCGTGTGTACAAGGCTTTAGAGTTCTTTTTAAAAAAAATGTGGGTGGAACTCTGCTTAGTATTTTTTGATAGAAAATTACTTAGAACCCCCAAACAATATATAAGTTTTTTAGCAAAGACTCTGGAGAATAACATGGCGGTTATTGCAATATTTTGTCACATGGTATTTGAGAAGCGGTCTTTAAAAATGCATTTTTTTTGGAGGAAAAAAAAAACACTTCACTGAAAAAAAAATAAAATAAAAAAAAAAACAAAAAGAAACAAACAGTAAAGTTAACCCAATTTTTTGTATATTGTGAAAGATGATGTTACGCCGAGTAAATAGATACCCAACATTTTACAGTTAAAAATTGCACACTTTAAAATATGTTAACGGTTATCAGTTTAGATTTAGAGGAGGTACTTTGCTAGAATTATTGCTCTCATTGACGATTGTGGCGATACCTCACATGTGTGATTTGAACACCGTTTGCACTGGCGGGCAGGACTTACGTATGCCTTTTCTTTGGCGCATGAGCATGCAGGGACAGAGGCGCTTTAAGATTTTGTATTTTTTTATTATACATGCTTTTTTTTACTCTGTCTCTTAAAAATAAAATTTGATCACTTTTATTGCTGTCATAAGGGATGTAAAATATCCCTTGTGACAGTAATAGGCATTGGCAGGTACTCTTTATGGAGGGGGGGGGCCCTCCAGCTGTTTTGAAACTACAAGTCCCATGAGACCCTAACAATCACAGGCATGACTCCTAGAGGCAGAGGCATGATGGGATTTGCAGTTTCACCACAGCTGGAGGGCCAAGGTTGCTTACCCCTGGCTTGGAGTATAACTAAAGGCAAAAAAAATTTTTTGGGATAGAGTGGAGAGGAATTGGAACCCGTCAGATTTGTCCTATTTACCATTATCGAAAACGAACATAGAAGCAAAATCCTTATTTTAGTTGTCTCCAGAAAAGGAAATAAGAGGGAAATTCTTCCAATGGAGATACTAGTTCTGGTGTCCTGGTGAGATCCCTTAATTTGCAGGGATTTCCATTCACTTCCTGCTTTGGCTATGAGACAGGAAGTGAAGGAAATCTCCCCAATAGGACACAGATGGTAAAAATCCTAATGGTGATTATAACTCTCCCTTACTCTAAGCAAAATGAAAAAAAAAAATGCCTTTAGTTCTACTTTAATGTTTGTTTTTTTTAATGTGAATTGCGATGTAGGCATCAGAGAAAATTACACAGCATAGTAGAGCTGCACGATTAATCGTTAAAAAATCGTGATCTCTATTCAACCCCACTCACGAGCTCTATGCAAAATTTACCGATTCATTCATGTAACAAGTGTAGAGTTCTCTGCTCACTCAGTTGTCAAAAAACTGGAAGCCTGCCAAGTTTTTCACAAGGTCAGTGCTGGTAGATAACCATTAGAGAACTTTCATACTCTCAGCGCCCGGGCGCCGGCGGCAAATAGTCGTTGTTTTAGCAGTGCTTTTCGGCCATTAGCAGGGCATTTTTAACAAAGGCTAGCGGCCCAAAAAAAGGTTATAAGTGCAGGCAAAGCGCCACTTTGCCAGCGCTGCCCATTGCTTTCAATGGGCAGGGGCCCTTTAAGAGTGATTTATACAACGCTCCTAAAGCGCCTTAAAGCTGCTGCTAGCAGGACTTTTTCTGATTTCCTGCCAGCGCACCGCTCCAGTGTGAAAGCCCGAGTGTGACAGGAGAGGCAATTTATATTTCATCTGTAATGCGTCTCAGTGTGAAAGGGGTCTAAAAGCATTGTAATATTTAGTTCTTAGATCAAAGGGATGAACTTTGGTCTGTAAATGAGGAAAGTTTCACCACTTAAAGACTAAACTTTTTTCTGACACTTGTTTCTTACAAAATTAAAATCAGTATTTTTTGCTGAAAAATTTACTTGGAACCCCCAAACATACATACATATATATATATATTTTTTTTTTTTTCTTTAAGCAGAGACCCTAGGGAATAAAATGGCAATTGTTGCAATATTTTATATCACACTTTATTTGCAAATCAGTCTTTCACACGCAATTTTTGGGAAAAAATACAATTAAAAAAACTAAACCTAAGTTAGCCCGATTATTTTGTATAACGTGAAAGATCTTTATTCTAAAGCAAAAAAAAAAAAATTGTGATTCTCATTTTAGCCAGAATCCTCCAGATCTACAACATAGGCTTGTAAATGGAATGAACTTTCTGCTTTTACCACAGTTGCTGGGTTTACTGGATAGCCTAAGCAGCTGAGTGCTTTCACTTGTTGCCTGGAATTATGATTTAAATTACTTAATTTATTATTCTTGGGCTCACTGGGCCTTCGGTTTTAGAATAAAATTCAGAACACAAGCCCAAATAAAATAATAATAAAAAAAAAAAAAAAAAAACAAACAAACAAACAAAACAACACACGTATTAACCCAGCTAACAGACACCACAGTTGTCAGATTGCCAGTCTGTGCCCGAGAGCTTGCATCAGTGAACGCTGGAGAAATGCCAATACAGTGCAATCTGTCTTTTTCCACGATTATTGTTTGCACTGAGCAAGCCATTATGCAGTGACAGATGAAAACATATATTAGAGCAATTAAGAAAGTTTGTATTAAAAATAAAAGAAAAATATAAAAATTTTAATAATTGCATCTACCATCCCATATGCTTAGGGATTTTTATGAAGAATGAAAAATGCCCATGTAACACGAATTCTAGTTTCAAGTATTACTTCATATTATGAGATTTCATGTCATATCATGAACAAGCTGCTCCAAGTACTACGCTTTACATGCAAAATGGGATGTCTATAAAGAAATACTACCCTTCAGCAATCCTGGGATAATGCCAAACAGCCATCATAAAACCCAGGTGGTTTGAAATATGTATACATAAAAGCCTTCTGAAAATTCACTTCAAACCAAAATGAGCACAAGTTCACAGCTAATAATACATTTGCACAGAAGTCAGCCTGTATAGGTGAGCAGAATATAGAGCTTACATGACAGCAGGTTTGGCATCTCTAGCAACAGCCACAACCAATCACAGCAATCTGATATATGACGTGGTTTTAGAACAACAAGCTTTAAGGAAGAACTCCAGTACAATAAAAACAATTCAAGTGTTACAGACATGCTGTAACCTCTAAAAAATTTTAACTGCAACTGAACTCAAAAGATCTACTATTTTATAAGGAACATTTAGAAATGTTAAATGTTTTACATCAGCGCACTTCCTGGTATGTGAGGGTGCCTAGGCTGTACCTACAACCTCATACCTGTACATCTCCACTATGAGTAGGGATGAGCTCAGGTGTGTTTGGATCATAGTATGAACCCACCTGAGTGAACGCACCAGGAATTTAGGAGAGCTGTCTCTATACTGGCCCAGTCAACTGCAGTCAGGGCATTCCTAGCAGCCGTGTGTGTGTGTATACATTATATATATATATATATATATATATATATATATATATATATATATATATATATATATATATATATATATATATATATATATATATATATCTACACATACACACACAGAGCGGGTAAAATAATTATTGAACACGTCTAGGTAAATATATTTCTAAAGGTGCTATTTGACATGGAGTTTTTTTCCACGTGTCGATAACAACCCATGCAATCCATATCCATCCATCCATATATATATATATATATATATATATATATATATATATATAAATAAAATATATATAAAAAATAAAAAGTTCAGAAATGAGTTATGTGAAATCCTGCCCCAGGTCAGTGCATATTAATATCAGCTGGTTCAGTTCTCAATTGATGGCCTATAAAAAGGTGTCTCATTATCAAGGTGTCGCACAAGAAACATTTCCTAACAGGTAAAAGCAAAGAGCTCTCTCAGGACCTTTGCAACCTTAAAGAGGAAGTAAACCCTGATGGGTTTTACTTCCTTTTTGTTTCCCTGCAAAGGTAAAGCATAATGGGCTACTATGCATTGCATAGTAGCCCATTATGTGACACTTCCCTGTAGGAGATGTCCCCGTCTTCCACACTAGCAGCGAACGTCCATTCTTCACCCCTCTTCCTTCCGGGGCTGCCAGTCATGGCATGAGCCGAGCTAGAAATGGCAAGGAGTGCCATTCCCAACTCCGGCGCATGCGCAGAAGAAATTGCCGTATGGCAATTTGCAAATAGGTCTAGGAGATATTTCAAGCACCTACAGTTAAGCCTTAATCTAGGCTTGCCTGTAGGCTAAAGTGGTCTGTAAGGGTTTACAACCACTTTAATGTTGCAAAACATACTGACGCCAATGGTTGCAAGTTACAAGTTTCTAAACTTCTGAATGTTCCAGTGAGCACTGTATGGGCCATAATCCAAAAGTGGAAAAAACATTATTTCAGCATAAACCAGCCACGACCAGATGCGCCTCACAAAGATTTCTGACAGAGTGAAAGGTTTAACGGAAGAGGTCTCCAAGAGCCAATGACCACTTGTGGAGAGCTTCAGAAAGACCTGGAATTAGCAGGTACAATTGTTTCAAAGAAAGCATTAACTTACTCCACTGCTGAAAAAAAAAGCATGTTGAAACTCATTTAAAGTTTGCTGCACAACATTTAGACAAGCCTGTGAAATACTGAGAGAATATAGTCTGGTCAGATGAGACCAAAATTGAACTCTTTGGATGCCATAATACACATCACATTAGGAGGTTAAATGGCACTGCACATCACCCGAAAACACCATATCAACAGTTAAGTTTGGAGAAGGGAACATCATGATGTGGGGCTGTTTTTCAGCATATGGTACTGGCAAACTTCATATCATTGATGGAAGGATGAATTGAAAAATGTACCAAGACATTCTTGATAAAAATCTACTGCCATCTACTAGGATGATGAAGATGAAACGAGGGTGGACATTTCAGCAAGACAATGAGACCAAACACAAAATTAAACACTCAATTTGTTTCAAAGAAAGAAAATAAAGACGCTAAAATGGCCCTGCCAACCACTCGACTTGAATCCAATAGAAAATCTGTGGAAAGAACTAAATATCAGAGTTCATAGAAGAGGCCCATGGAACCTTCAAGATTTGAAGATTGTGTGTAAGAATGGGCAAAAATCACACCTGATCAACGCATGCGACTATTTTCTTCATAGAGGAGGAGTCTTGAAGGTTTCATTACCAAAGGATTTTGTACGAAGTATTAAATACATTTCAGTTAGCTTGTTCAACACTTTCATTCCATTGTAATACACATAACTTAATTTCTGAATGTACACGTGTTGTTTTTTACTTTAAATGTATGGATTGCATTGGGTTGTTACCGACAAGCTTAGAAATATATTTACCTACAAAAATGGTGACTTGTTCAATACTTATTTTTTCCGGTGTGTGTGTGTGTACATTTTTTAGTATGAAGCTGCTGGGTGGGGAATTTCTTGACTGCTTATATTGGCCTAGTACAGTGGCCGTTTCCTGGCTGACAAGCATGCTCAGATAGGGCTAGGAGGCTAGGATCAGAAAATCTCGAAAAAGCACGTGGTTGATGGTTGTGTGTGCGCGAAATGCATCGACTGAGGTAGCGCCAGACTAGCCTCATGCTCTGCCATACGCTCCAGCAATTTTGTGTGGCTTTGCCGCACAGTCATCTCCCTTTGCTTTCTATGAACAAGTCTGCTGATTACTGATTACTTCCCAGCCAGCTGATCAGCAATTCCCATGCATAGCCAGTACACTAAGGATCACACTAGCACAGCCTTGCATGGATACTTTTAAAATTTAAAATAATGCAGCAGCATTCACCTTCATCTCAGCGATTCCTGTGGAAGCATGGGCCGGACTGAATGGGGACAGCCTTAGACACTACAACAGAGTGGTGGGAGCCTCCAGGCTATCATGCATTTGCTGTCCCTTCCCTTACCCATTCCCCTTTATATATGAAATTAACACAGATATATTCAAATACACTGTGCACTTAGCTGTGTTCCGCATGAATTACTGTGTTTAACCACTACATGCCTGCCGTCAGCTCTCATATGACGACCCTGAAGCGATCGGTGGTGCGGTGTGTCAGTCTGACACATCGCTACACTGATCTCAGTAAAGAGCCTCTAATGGAGGCTCTTTACCACGTGCTCAGCCATGTTCAATCACGGCTGATCACTATGTTAACAGAAAGAGCCGTTGATCGGCTTTTCCTGACTCGCATCTAACAGACGCGAGTAGAGGAGAGCCGATCGCCTGCTCTCCTGACAGGGGGAGGGTCTGTGCTGCATTTTTATCAGCGCAACATCCCCACGGATGCCCACCCAGGATCACCAGGATGCCGCCAAGACCAACAGGGATTGCCACCACCCTAGACCACCAGGGAAATGCCAATCAGTGCCCAGGCAGCTGTCAATTAGTGCCCTCCCCCAATGTCTGCCAGTGATGCCATCTATCAGTGCAGCCTTTCAGTGCCCAGTGTCACCTATCAATGTCCATCAGTGCTGCATATAAGTGCCGCCTATCAGTGCCACCTCATCAGTGAAGGAGAAAACTTATTTATTTACAAAATTTTATAACAAAGGAAAGAAACTTTTTCCCCCCAAAATTTTAGGTCTTTTTTTGTTTACCAAAAAATTAAAAAAATGCAGGAAGTGATTAAATACTACCAAAAGAAAGCTCTATTTGTGGGAACAAAATGATAAAAATTCTGTTTGGGTACAGTGTAGCATGACAGCCCAATTGTCATTGAAACAGCGACAGCGATGAAAGCTGAAAATCGTGTTGGGCAGGAAGGGGCTATAAGTGTCTTGTATTGAAGTAGTTAAAGGACTTGTTCATCTCCTTTTCTTACCGGTCCGTTTTAGACCTGGGACACTTACCTATGCATAAAATTCGATCAGCCTACAACTACTATATCTTTTTGCTTTAATGTATTAACTCTCCAGGCTTCCCATCAACTAATGGGCACTGGTCCCAACATTTAGTCAATAATGGATATCTAGCCATGAACATACTAGCATATCTAGGTTCCATATTATTCATGTGATAAAATATATTATATTATATATATATATATATATATATATATATATATATATATATATATATATATATATATATATATATATATATATATTTATTTATTTATTTTTGCCTGACTGCCAAAGCAGCACCATAGAATAACAGTGTGCATGGGGTTTCAAGTTTTGCGCCATTTTTGTGACAACGTTGTCCAATTATGTGTGTGTGTTTCTTTTTATTTGTTGGGTATGTGGGTAAATGACTCCACATTAATCCCATTTGTCTTTTAAAATACTATTTGAAGATCAATAACGCTTGTTAGATATTTCCAATGATATACTGTGGAGGATTCTCCTTATTGCTTTTTTTGGGATGTTCCTTTATCTCAACCTTTCTTATATTCCAGCGATTTATTTGCTTTCGAGGTATGCCATCCTAACTGACGAATCAGTAACACCCCATTACAGGTTGAGCTCACGCACCATTTAATTAAATTGGATTCAGATTAATTTTATCCGTATATTCTTAGGATCTGAAAATGTCTGAGCTCAGCCCTAACAGGGAGAGACTAAAACACAGTGATGAACACGGCATGGTAAGTCAGTAAAGGAGAAAAGATCAGCATAACCACAGGCAATACAAGCCCTTGCCCTCTATCTTTATGCAATACTTACTAGGTTATATGCATTTTGTAAGTTTATAAAAAAGAAAATGGTAAAAAAAAAGCCTTCCGTAGAGTATCATTGCCCTTAGGGTCCAATCATACCACAGCGCTGTGCGCATGCTGCATTTTTATAACAGCACACAGGACACGGTGTTACAGCTCATGTGTTTTGGAGGTGCGGTGCCATTAACGCAGAATTGTACTGCAGTGCACCAACACAAGTAATTCAATGCATTAATGCACGCATTATCACAATAAAGTGGTATGAATAGGTCCTTACAGTATGTGTTATCACTTACTTTACAAACTTAGAAAGAATGGATTTCTAAAGAGGTACCTGGCTATCCTATGGGAGTGTTTTTTTCTCTTTCCAGACCTTTTATCCACAAAAAAAAAAAACCACACCCAGTGGTGTTCTCTTCTGTAGTATTCAACTACTCCATTGCTGCCATCTTCTTTTCTTATGTTATCTGAAGCTGGCTCTCTCTTCTGGGTTCTTGCAGTCAACCTCCTGATGATGTGTCATGGTGCATCATCAGAGGGTCCCCTGCAAGAAACCGAGACAGCTGGCCCTTTGAAGAAGTGGCATGGCACATGCGCATACACTGTGGATTGCCCCAATGCTTCTTTGAATGTGTGATGCAAGTATCTCAAGATACTGTAAACAGTGGGAGGACATCATTCTCACTGGAGGTGAGAAATCTGGAGGAGTGAGGCAATGGGGCATAAAAGTATTTCATAAAAGGTATATGCAAATAAAATAAAGTTTTCTATGGAGAAAATGGCCATGGTCTCATATCCTCTACTGTAGTTTGCAGAAAGAGAGCAAGAGAAGCGAGATCAGGAAAAACCTTCTGTAGGTCCCAACTTCGCTGTCCAGTGACATGGACACTTTCTCCACAGAATCCACAAGGTGGCTTGATGACATCAAAACTGGGGGCAATTCGACTGGCAGAGGTTGATCACTTGTCTTTACCCCCAAATAAGACAAAGAACTATTGAGACAGATAAATATTGCTTAAAACATGGGGTTAGAGAAGTAATACATGCTTAAAATGTGAGACTGCAAATACCATAGTTTTAAAGGCTGAGGCTGGATTCACACCTTGCAGTGCAGAGAGTTTTGATTTGAATGCACTTCTCCAAGCACTGCACACTTTGTCATTCATATTCAAAGCCTATATAATGTGCATAGATGGATGGGGGGGGAGGAGGGGAAACAATCTTTTGGGCCAATGCATATCAACATGCTGCATTTATGAGAGCTAGCACCAATAAAATAAATGACAAACCTCGGTGCATGTGGTCACACATGCTAAAATCAGTATATGTTGCACACTGGCAAGAGTTAAAATGTATTTTCTGACAAAGAGCACATTTAAAACCAAAAGCACAAAGGTAATCAACATTTTACAGCTTATTGATCGGGTTTATGTGTTTTGCCTTTGTATTAAGTGAAAGCACTTATTGCGAACTATGAGGTTATGGTCCATAAAGAGCCTTGCACTCGGTTTAGTAAAGATATGGAGCAGAAACCTATGATAATCCAGTTAAAAAAGGTACACTCTAACTAAAACACCATAAGCTGAGCATAGGGAGCATAATCCTGAGTTCTTTACTCAGGATTCACCCTACTGTACCAGCTCAGCCATACTCCCTTTTGTCAGAAATCTGGTGGTCGGTAATTCTGGTGTCATATCAATGAATGGTGAGGAAGTTCCCCTGTGTCTCCCATATATAGAAAGCCTGTGAGGCAGAAGAGGAGCTAAGTGGTTAGAACTTCCGCCTAAATGCACTAGGGTTGTCGGTTCAAATCCAAAACACGGCACTATTTGCCTGGAGTTTGCATGTGCTCCCTGTGCCTGTGTGGGTTTCCTATGGGTACTCAGGTTTCCTCCCACACTCCAAAGACATGCTGGTAGGTTATTTGGCTCCTGTCTAAATTGGCCCTAGTATGTGTATGATTGATAGTTAGGGACCTTAGATTGTAAGCTTGAGGGCGATACTGATGTGAATGTATAATAAAGCAATGCATAAATTGATGGCGCTATTTAAGTTGTAGTAATAAAGTTCAAACTTGCCTACAAAAGTCTGAATATGATTGATAAAGCACCATATAAAAGGTATAAAGAAATACACCGCTACATCCCTCTCTGGAGCTGTGTGTGCATGAAGCTTCAATTTTCTACCACCTCTGACACGATCAAGAGAGTTGGAGGCTTTTTGCTCCTGAACACCAAAGCTATCACAGATTCCAGCGATTGCGGTCACTGGGTCTGCACAAGCACTACTTTTTTCCAAATCCTATGGGGTGTCTCTGGTAGCATTAGGACTAGGAGGGGGTAATCAGCTTTGGCTATCAGCAGCAAAAAGCTTCAAACATTCCCCAAAGTGTCAGAGGTCGCAGAAAATAGAAAATAGAAGAAAAATTGCTTTAATAACTTTCAGCTGTACCTAAAGTAATGATGTATACTGAACGTGATACATACAGAGCGGTGACCGCGTCACCTTAAGCTTTCCATATAAAAGGTCCACTATTATCACCCGACTATTATCTGTGTATACAAGTATGCAGTCAAGTAACATTTTACATTACTTTTTCTTTATTTATGGAACAAACGTACTTTACAGCCCTATGTCTTAAGGCAGGGGTGCCCAACCAGTGGCCAGCGGAGCCCTTTGATGTGGCCCGCGACCTCCTGCTCTGGGATGGCGGGTTGGCAAGCCCCGATTGTAGGTTGTCTACCCACCATGCCAGAGCATCAGTGCTGTGAATGAAGCCATTGGTAGAGGACGCAAGCAGCTGCGGAGCAGAGCTGCATAGGCCAATGCTTCCTGTATAGCACCGGCTCCTGTCATAGGTGGAGTGATACCAAATGCGCTCTGCCTGGGACAGCAAGTTTATTACTAAAATCACAGTGTATATAGGGACATATCTGTTCTGCAGTGGTTACTGGGCTGCTTTTAAACTCATCTGCAGGTGTAGCGCGGTGTACCTGCGGCTTACCTGCACTGAGCCATAGACTTATGGTTTTACCTGTGGGTTTGGTGCACTTTCAGAAAGTGCACCACACCTGCAGGATATGATAGAATTCTATGGCAAAGTTCAGCTAACCTGCAGGAAAGCCACAGGTGTGGGTAGACCGCAGAACATCAGTGTAAAAGTAGCCTTAGGCCCCTTTAACATGATCTGTCTGACCCAATCAGACCCTCCATTCACCTCTATGGAGTGGCAGATGTAAACAGACTTGTGTCAGTTTTACAGCTGCCTCGTTCCAATCCAATCTGCTTAAAAAAAAAAAAGAAAAAAAAAATGGAAAGTGGATCCGTCCCCTTCCATTTGATCAGATGAGAGGGCCTATAGAGTATAGTGGGTTGTGTCTGTGTCCACTTTGCATACGCAGAGTGGATGCAGAACTGTCATCTGATCATTGTGGCCCGCGACTGGTTACTAAGTCGCTTAAGTGGCCCTCACTCTTCAAAAGGTTGAGCACCCCTGTCTTAAGGTGACCATAAACTATAACATTATGATTGTACAATCTCCTTTAGGTCTTCCTTGAACTGTGTACTGCAAGGGTCTACCAGTTTTGCACAAATTGAATGGATTGTTTAGGCGTGTCCTGCTTTTAGTTAGTTTTGGTAAATATAAAGACGATTGTACAACAAGACTGTATATTGTATGACCAGCTTAGCACTTCACATGCTGACTAGGAGCCCCTCTCAGCCCTGACACTAAGGCAATTGGGCTGCTACACACACCTCCACTTGATGGTTGTTAATTATGAATCTAAGCATACATTCCTTGGCTCAAATTTTTTCGAGATTCACCAACATACAGCCTTGTGCGGAATTTCACATACAGTATATGATTGGGCAGGCCAAGTCTGATGTGAGGGAGAAAATAACCTTTATTTTGTACTAGTGCTGTGAGCCTGATAACTATGGTATATCTTGTTGGAGGTAGAGAGATGCAGTCTGTGTAGGTTTTATATCTTTTCCGCAAGGAGGAATATGTCCTGGGTTTTTTTTTTTTAAGTACAACTCACCTGTTGCTGTCAGTGTGACAGAAGGAGGATTACAAATATAATTTTTTAGTGTCACCTCATATAAAGGAGAAGCTGGAGATCTGGGATTTATTTCACAGAAAATTCTACATCCAAATTCAACTTTTATACGGCAACAAATTGGCTCTTGATTGAGTCTGCATACCATGCCTAAAATGTTGCTCCAAGCCTCTGATCGATGGGTGTTAGCGCCAAGCAGTCAGCGACCCACACACAAACATAGGACCAAAGACAAAAAGTGAAGCAGCTCGCATTCCAAAAGCCCAAAATTAGTTTTATGGTTATCTAAAACAGGGGTAATCAACCTACTTATGCATTTCACGCTGTTAGGAGCTTAGTCTATGGCCAAACTCTTAATGAAGTGACATACAAAAGGAAAGAGCAGATTACCACTGTAGTGTATAACAATTAAACTTATTTGGGGCATTCGGAAGGAGAGCGGCTCACTTTTGTCTTTAGTGCTATAATTGTTAGCGGGTAACGTACCACCTGGAGTAAGCAACCATCAGCCTTACTTGAGTGTGTTTGTACAGTAGAAAGTTGGTTCTAACAATTGGGGTAACTATGCTTGATAGGCTGTACCCATGTGTTATTAAATCCCTTCTGGGATACGCAAAGCAATTGTTGTCTTCAATATGAGAAAAGATCTGGTTATACTCAACTGTTTTGCTATAAATTGTTTTGAGTATAGAAATGCAAAAATGTGGGACTTACATGTACCCCCTCAGGTGTAAAACACTGATCAATAGTAAAAGTTAAACTTTTTATTCAAAATATCACAAAATCTTAAAAAGGGTTAGTTTAAAAACATATCCTCAAAACAATTGCCCAGGGTGAGGTTATCCTGGCCTTGAGATCCTTTTAAATAGGCCAATGCGTTTCGTGGGCTGAGCCACTTCGTCAGGGCCTCGGATCCTGTTATCTAGTACTGCAATGGTATATAGGATGGTAGATAAGGATTCAACAAATCTTAAAAGAACATAAGATTTCTCAATGGATAAGAGGATCTCTCAGGATACCATTTGTATTGTTGTAAACCCTCAAGGTTTTTCACCTTAATGCATTCTATGCATTAAGGTGAAAAACCTTCTGTAGTGCAGTAGTCCCCCAGCCACTGTCTCATGTCCTCATTGGATAGATTGATTGCAGGAGGAGCTATTGGCTTCTGCTGCTGTCAAATCCAATAACACAGGAGCCGGGGCAGAGTCCTGCTGCCTGTCAATGGATGCAGTAGCAGGATTTGGGAGCGTGCTCTCCGTGGGGGCATTCGAGAAGAGAAGGAGAGCTGTGGGGGGTGGGAAATTGCAGAAGAGGAGGATCGGGGCTGCTCTGTGCAAAAAAACAAAAAAACAAACAAAAAACAATGAATCACTTTAAATGATTTTGAGACATAATACCATAATATATGTGATATAATGTGTTGGCTGATTGGTTTATATGCACAGCTGCACCAGATTTTGCACTCTCCAGTTTTAGTAAATAAACCACCTGTGTCTCCTCCATGGGAGGACAGGGAAAGTGTATTTGCCTGACTGCTCTATGGATAGAGCCCCTCATATATGATACAAAGAAAACCTATGGGTGTTGCGCAGCACGTTTAGATACAGCCTAAAGTCAATCTGTCTTGAAACCATAAGGACACCAAACTATTCCAAATCCCCACAAGTGACACTACTGCCCTAAAGCTAGCTTACAGCCCTGGAGACAGAATAGCAGCTTCCTTCTGAGGATTCCCACATGGGCATTATGCCTCATACCCAACATTGCAAAGCACACAGTCATCGATTTAGTTGTTTATACTTGAATTTAGACATACAGATTTCAAAATTAATGGTTCCTGATGCAGTGGGAAGATTAACCCATATCACTGTTTAGCAGAAAACAAGCATATTTTCTGACGACATAAATAAAAAAATAACACGATCCAAAATTAACTCATTGATTGCCACAGAACTAGTGCAAACGTGGCTTGAATTAAGTCAACAATGCTACAAGACATCATTATCCGATAAAGCACACTTTCTCAACCTTTTCAACACAGAGGAACTCTTGAAAAAAAAAAAAAAAAAAAACTGTCCAGTCTCAGGGAATCCCTACTAAGGCCACTTTCACACTGGAGTGGGCAGGCGCCGGCGGTAACCATTGTTTTAGTGGTGCTATTTGTCTGCTAGCGGGGAGGTTTTAACCCCCACTAGCAGCTGAAAAAGGGTTAAAACCACCTCTGCCCCATTGTTTTCAATGGGAAGGGATGCTTTAGGAGCAGTGAATACACTGCTCCTATAGCGCAGCAAGAATGCGGCTTGCAGGACTTTGACGTCCTGCAAGCACACCGCTCCAGTGTGAAAGCCCTCGGGCTTTCACATTGGAGTGAATTAAGCGGCTCTTTCATAGCACCGCCTCCTTTCATAGCACCGCCTCCTTGTGATAGCTTTGGGCAGTGAAATTTACTCTTCATGGAGATATCAGGAGTCTACTAGATCCCTGATGACTCCCCTGTCCTCCAAGGCAGCTGATCAAACTCGAATTGTACATGGTAACACAGACATGCCAGGAATATGAAATGTTGGGGAAACATACATTAATGTTCTTTTTTGACAGAAAAGGATTCTTCCTGGCACATTTAAAAGTTAAATTAAATTAGTTAAACTGGGGCAACACAGGAAGAAATTAGAGAGACAGGCGACAGAAAAAGAAAGACAATGAGAGGAAGAACAGGGAGAAAATTGCACTAATAAAATTACCAGCAAACTAACATGCAACTGTGGTCAGGCTGTGCACAATCAAATTCTTCAAAATTAAAATTGAATTCTTCACAAGCAATTTTTGCTTGGAATAAAAAAGGATCACGATTCTCACAACGTAAAATCTTTCACATTATACAAAAAAAAAAGGCCAACTTTACTGGTTATTTTTTTAATTCATGAAAGTAATTTTTTCCCCAAAAAATTGCATCTGAAAGACCGCTGCACAAATACAGTGTGACATAAAATATTGTAACAGCCACCATTTTATTCTCTAGAGTAAAAACAAAACAAAAAACAAACTATACACACACACACACACACACACACACACACATCTATATTTGGGGGTTCTACCGGTAAGTAGTTTTCTAGCAAAAAATAAATAAAAATAAAGATTTTAACTTGAACCCAACAAATGTCAGAAAAAGGTTTAGTGTTTAATTGGTTAAACTTTTTTCACTTACACACAAAGTCTATTCCATTGACAAATTGTTACAACTATATACTTAAGTTCAACTGATAAAGAATGTTTGATTCTTGGCAGACTGCCCATATTTTCTTCCTTTATTTTGATGGCTGTGGCTTCAGAAGAGCAGAGAGAAATGTTTGGATAGAAAGAATTGTGAAACACTTTAGTCAAGATCGCAATAACTATTCTTGACGATTAATCGTGCAGCTCTGGGCACTTTCCCTTCCTTCCTGCTCAGGCCAATTTTCAGCTTTAAGTGCTGTCACTGTTTAAACGAAAATTGTGCAGTCATGCAATGCTGTACCCAAATAATATTTTTTTGTCATTTTGTTCCCAGAAATAGAGCTTTCATTTGGTGGTATTTGATCACTCCTGGGGTTTTTATTTTTTGCTAAATAAAAAAAGACCAAAAAAAGTTTGTGTGTTTATTAAAATGTTGTAAATAAGTTTTCTTCTTCACTGATGGACACTTATGGGTGACACTGCTGGGCTTCACTGATTGAGGCACTGGCAGGCATTACCGATGCGTACTGATTGGCATCCCAGTTGGTCATAGGTGGGCATACCTGGTGGTCATGGGTAAAGCTGCAAGATTCTGGCCAAAATGAGAATCACAATTTTTTTGCTTAGAATAAAAAGATCACGATTCTCTCACGGTTCTCGCGACATAAAATCTTTCACATTATACCAAAAATAAAAATAATGGGCCAACTTTAATGAATTAAAAAAAAAAAAAAACTAACCAGTAAAGTAATTTTTGAAAAAAAAATGCATTTGAAAGACTGCAAAATACATCAAACACCATTTTATTCTCTAGGGTGTCCACTAAAAAAATATATAATGTTTGGGGGCTCCAAGTAATTTTCTAGCAAAAAAATAATTTTTACTCGCGACCAACAAATGTCAGAAAAAGTTTTAGTGTTTAAGTGGTTAAACTTTCCTCACTTACACATGAAGTCTATTCCATTGAAAAATTGTTACAATGTTTATACTTGAGTTCAACTGATAAAGAAAGTTTTGATTCTTGGCGGATTGCCCGGTTTTTCCTCTTCCTTTCTTTTGAGGGCTGTGGCTTCAGAAGAGCAGAGAGAATTCTTTGCATAGAAAGAATTGTGAAACACTTTAGTCATGTTTGCGATAACGATTCTTGACGATTAATTGTACAGCTCTAGTCATGGGTGGGCATCCTCTGGGGGGCCTGCAATCAATCAGCGCAAACCCCCCCATCGGGATAGAAGACAATTGGTTCTCCTCTACTTGCGTCCATCAGATACAAGTAGAGGAAAAGCTGATACACTGCGATCAGCTGTGATTGGACACAGCTAATCACTTGGTAAAGAGCCTAAGGCCGCGTACACACGCGGGGACTGTTCGCCCAACTTTGTCCGCTGAACAGTGTTTCGGCGGACAGTCCGCCCGTGTGTGGGCTTTCAGCGGACAGTTTCAGCGAACAGTTTGCTGAACAAGGTTTTTCGGAATTTCCGAAAAACTGTCCGCTGAAACTTGGTTTCAGCGAACAGTCCCCTCGTGTGTAGGCTTGTTCGTCAAACTAAGTTCCGCGCATGCTCAGAAAGGATTTACACGCCGAAAGTTGTAATGCAGTGTATAGGACGTTGTATTTTCCGTCCCGTCGTACGTGCCGTTCACGTCATCGCGCACGGTTTCAGCAAACTGTTCGTTCGTCGTGTGTGGGCAAGTCCGTCCATGCTAATTTTGAGCGGACTGTTTGCTGAAACTGTTTGACGGACAAAGTTGAGCGAACAGTCCCCACGTGTGTACGCGGCCTTAGTCAAAGGACCTTTACCTAGATCGGAGTTGAAGTGTGTCAGACTGCCACCACTGATTTGCGTGCCCCCCCCCCAGGCACGTGATCATGGCTTATTCTGCTGGACGTCATACGACGCCCAGTCAGAATAATGAAACCAGTTCTTGGACATCAGTCGGTTATACGGCGGGTGGGAAGTGGTTAAACAAAGCCCTAAATTACCTCTGTAGCCACAGACATTATGGAGCAAATAATCCTCAAATCAACAGCAGAAGATAGAACATTACAGGTCGGAACTGCAACCAGAAGATAGCTAAACACTCTGCACATTGTAGCTGTAAGGGAATTGGATTTTAGCTACAGTGTGTGCTGTGTGGGGAGCAAGAGCTCTGCTGTCATGCCCTCATGTCCTCTACCAGCTGTCACCTCTGCCACCATGTCTCCCAATGACCCTCCCACTCCCACCCCGCCCACGATCGCCACCTTTTCCATCCCAGCGCTACCACGTCACAAACCCTCAAATACCCTGTCCTCATTATTTACCCCTCTACTCCCTCCCCCTACCCTCACCCACCTCCGAAACCACCCCTTTACCTACTCTTCCTAGGCGATAGTTATTGGTATTGGCGAGTACTTGAAAAAAATAGTACTTGTACTTTGTGTTAAAAAATGGTATGGTGAACCCCTAATTAGAACCCCTGTAAGGTTTTTCTTCTTTCCACAGCTCTGTTAGAGATTTACTCATTTCCTGTCTTGTTTTGGCAGACAGGAGATGGCGTTAATTCAAAAATACAGACGAGTATTAAAAAAAAAAAAAAATCATTAGAGTCAGGGGAAGGCTACAATCCCTGTAAGATTTTCCCTTATTTCCCGTCTTGTGAAACCACTGTCGCCATGACAGTCAAGCCGCGTACACACGGGCGGACTGTCTGTCCAACTTAGTCCGCCGAAACACATTTCAGCGGACAGTCCGCCCGTGTGTGGGCTTCAGCGGACTTTTTCAGCGTGCAGTCTGGCGGACTAAGTCTTTCGGAATTTCCGTAATATTGTCCGTCCAACTTTGGTTTCAGCGGACAGTCCGCTCGTGAGTAGGCTAGTTGGACGGACTAAGTATGGCGCATGCTCAGAAAGGATTTACACGGCGAAAGGTTGCATTGCTGTGTATTGGACTTCCGGTTTCTAGTCCCGTCGTACGTGCTGTACACGTCATCACGCAAGCTTTCAACGGACTGTTTGTTCATCGTGTGTGGTCAAGTCCGTTAATTCGAAAGTAGGACGGACTGTCCGTCGGATTGTCTGACGGACTTAGTTGGCCAGACAGTCCGCCCGTGTGTACGCGGCTTCAGCTGTCTCTAACAGATTTCAGATAACGCGCCATGGTGTGGTTTACTGCACTAACATATGTAGAAGGTCCACTGCAATCTGCATTGCGATTACAATGAAAGAGCTGCCTTACCTACACACTTTGCCATTCATGCAGTATGCCCCACAATGCAGGGGAACAGACTGAGCCCCCAAATTGAGGTATTTTTTTCTTTACGTGCAAAGACTGGAATAGCTGATCTCATTCTAGTGGACATTAAGTACATACAGAGATCTTCTTGGGTCAACAAATCCACACATTAAAGTGACTGTAAAGGATTTTTTTATTAATAACAAACATGTCATACTTGCCTCCACTGTGCAGCTCGTTTTGCACAGAGTGGCCCCCGAAAATCCTTTTTTGGGGTTCCCAGGCACCTCTTGTGGCTCCTCCCTGCATCAGATAACCCCCTAGGAGAAGTGCTCTCCCCAGGGGGTTATCTTGTTGGCGCGCTCCCGAGTCCAGCATTTGCGTCCACAGACACGAATGCCAAACTCGGCCTGCACCCCTTGGTCATTGGAATTGACTGACAGCAGCGGGAGTCAATCTATCCAATCAGCACACGAGACACCAGCTAGAGTTGGTATGCCTTTCCCCAAGGAGAAAGGTAATTAAAAACGGGGCTCTGGGGGGGCTTGCAGCATGAAGGAAGGTTTTTCACCTTAATGCATAGAACGCATTAAGGTGAAAAACCATAAGCGTTTACAGCCCCCGTTGAGCATTAAAAAGCCTTGTGAATGGCCAAATAAATATGCGATTAAAGTGGAACTACACTGCATCTGAGCACCACAATCCAAAAATGCTATTTAATTCATTTATAATATTCAAAGCAAACTCTCCCACCGATCCATGTCTATAGCATTTTTGCCATCTTGAGTCAGGGCAGATGATTCATGTAGCATTTACTTCCTAGAATCCATCTGCCCTTGAGACAGGCATGCAGACATGGGTGTTTTTAGCAGAGAAAACGCCTCCTCCCATCCCGAAGACTCCTGGGATGCATGACATCACTTGCCTAGGCCTGGAAACCAGAAGTTGAGAAACATAAGAACGTTTGAGAAAGGGAATTTTCCCTTTATTGTTGAGCTTTATTTGATAACAAGGGACAAGAAGACAGACATGTGCAATAAGACATTGTAGAGCAATATCTACTTTTAGATGTATGCAGAGTATGACAAATAAAAGCATTTCTGAATGAGAGATACGAGTTAAATCATGGTCAACGTGTGCCATGTGAGGAGAACCTATATGTGAACAAAAGAAACCAAGCGCTAATCGATCAGTTCAAAAGTCCATATATGCTTTATGCTTGACAGTAGAGTCATGACTTGTGGAAAAACCAATAGCCAATGCATTTCGGGGGCCAAAGAATCCCCATTCCATTACAGCCTGTGATAAAACCTGGAGGGATATGTTAAACACAAGTGAATATGCTAAGCTCAACGGTTGTATAATAGCATTGCTTCAGATCCAGTGCCTCTATTTTAAGTCCAATTTGAGAAGAATCTGTCTGGCTAAACATCATACTATGTGAGAACGTCGGGTGTTCTGTGTATATAGAGACGTGTGCTAGAAGGGCCTAACACTCCATCGAGAGACCCCTTAAATATTAGAGGCAGACAGCAGGAGAGATTTTGTAAATCTATGACAAACTGATGTACAGTGGGTATAGAAAGAATCACCCCTTTAAAATAATCACATTTTGTTGCTTTGATGTCTGAAATAAAGACCTACACAGTTTTTGTTTTATCCAGCTGTATTTACTCTGTGCAACCTAGAACATCCAAACGAAAGCTATAACACCAACAAAATGTTTTTTTTTGTTTTTCGTATTCAAAAACAGAATCACCGAGTTGGGAAAAGGATCACCCCCCCCCCCTCCCTAAAAATTACTTTTAAAACTCAATCCTGTGTAGCTAATTATTTTCTCAATGGCACATAAAGCCATCTGACTTTCAACTGTGACCAGCTGTGATTGGCTGCGATTGTCATTTTGATTGGCTCAGCATATGAGCTTTCCTGGAGCATTTCACTCCCCGATAGTGTAACTGACGCAAACAATCAACTATGGCACTGTCACCGGGATCTCCGGAATAAAGCTGTAGACAGGCACAAGTCAGGGGACGGATACAAACATTTTTCAAAGGCTTTATCAATGCCTAGAACAGTGAAGTTTATTAAGAAGTGGAAAGTATTTGGTACAACACAGACCCTCCCTGGATCAGGATGTTGCTCCAAACCGGATGAAAGTCAGGAGGAAACTGGTCCAAGAGGCAAAAGAAAAAGCAACTCTGAAGCAGTGCAGAAATTTATGATAAAGAGTGGTCATTGTGTGCTTGTGACAACAATATCACAAATTCTCCACACACGGCTTGTATGGGAGGTTTGCAGGAAAAAAGCCACTTCTTAAGAAAGGCCACACGACTGAGCTTTGCCAAAACGCACATTGAGGCTGGGTTCACACTAGTGCGAATTGGATGTGGGTTTCCCAACATCAAAATTTGCATGACAGGAGATTGTGACAGGTTCTCAATGGAACGGCTGCAGAGTAAATTTCACAGAGGTCCTGTGTGTCTTTGGCTCAGTTTAAGGTCCTAATTCAGGCAAAAATTTGGACCCCTGCTGTCAGCTGCATCAGTCTACAGTGTGAACCCAGCCTTAAGATTCTGAGGCCACATGGGGGAAAAAAGTGTTATGGTCAGATGAGACTAAAATGTTATTATTTGGCCTAAACACCAAACCTGTGTCTGGTGGAAATGCATCCAAATAATATAATTCCTACAGTAAAGCATGGAGGTGGTAATATCCTGTTATGGGATGTTTCTCTGCAGCAGGGGGTGGAGTGCTTGTCAGGATAGAAGAAAAATGGATGGAGCAAAATACAGTCAAATTCTTGAGGAAAATCTGTTGCCCTCTGCCAGAAAGTTGTCAATAGGAAGACGGTTTACCTTCCAACATGACAATGACCCAAAGCACACATCAAAAACGACCACACAGTGGTTGAAGGATAAAAGGGTGAATGTACTTGCATGGCTAAGTCAGAGACCAGACTTAAACCCCATCGAAAATCTGTCAAAGGGCTTGAAGACTGCAGTCTACAAACGGTCATCATCAAATGTAACTCAACTGGAGCAGTTCTGTAAAGAAGAGTGGGCAAATATTGCAAAGTCTACATGTGCAAAGTTAGTAGAGACAGACTAATGCCGGCCATACACGGTTCGAATTTCGAAAGAATTTTCTTTCGAAAATCGTATCTAAGAATTTTCGTATGAATTTCGCACCATTAGTGGGCTGCAGCAACAGCCGATTTTCGTGCGGAAATAAAATTTGAGGAATCGGACATGTTGGAAATTTTTAGAAAAACGAACGATTTTCTGATCAATGATGGGAGAATCGTGCGAGAAACGTAAGAAAATGTACGGAGATAAAAGAAAATGTACGGAGATAAAAGAAAATGTACGGAGAGAAAAGAAGATTCCCAGCCAAGAAAATTCTTTTCTGTAGCAACATGAGGTGAAATTGAAGGCTTGGTCGGCCGAATTTCGAAAATCAATGGTGGCATCATCGGATCACAAAAAAAACGAATTTTCTGATTTTGAAAAGAAAATTCGTTCGAAATTCGACCGTGTATGGCCTGCATAAGACTCCTTTCACACTGAAGGCACTTTTCAGGCGTTTTAGCGCTAAAAAAAAAATAGCATCCGAGTGCTTTCACACTGGGGTGGTGCGCTTGCAAGATGGGAAAAAAAGTCCTGCAAGCAGCATCTTTGGGGTGGTTTGGGTGTGTTTTATATACCTCTCCCAAAATGCCCTGCCCATTGAAATGAATGTGCGGGGCTGCAAAGCACCTCGGCAGTGTCGCAACATGGGAGCTTTTAACCCTTTGTTCAGACTCTAGTGGGAGTTACAATCACCTCGCTAGCAGCCGGTAAAACAGCGTTAAAACGCTGTTAAAACAAGCAGAAGTAAAAGCAAAAGGTGGTTCAACTAAACTGACACAAGGGGGTGATTCTTTTTACAACCATTTGGTTGGTGTTATATCTTTCACTTGGATGTTATAAATTGCACTAGTAAATACTGCTGGATAAAACAAAAAACAAACAGTTTTTTCTGTAAGAAAAAGGATTTAACTCAGTGCTCACTCGTTAAACGTTTTGAAAATGTAAAAAAAAAAAATGGAGGCCAAAAAAAAAAAAATACTGGTACTTTATATCTATAGTGCATATAAAAGTAACAGTAAAACAGAAACACAATGAGAAAAAAAAACAACTCTTTTCAGCAAGAAGAACCAAAAACCAAATACACAGCCCTTTATCCCTCATCTTCCCACACATTGAAATGCTGGGCACATTTTTTTCAACCAGGAAAAAACAAAACTACCAAGATGCAAGGAGAATTTTCCCTGTTCTGTGCTGTCAACTTAAAGAGGAAGTAAACCCTCTCTAAAAAATAAAATAAAAAAAATAATAAATAAAACCCTGCAGGACAAAGGCATAGTATGCATAGCATACTAGCTCATTATGAATTACTTACCCGAGATCTTAGGCCCCGAAGCGACCTTGAGTCTATGTCCTCCGTCGCCACCATGATACCCGGAGTGACTTCCGGGTATCGCTGCTCCGGCGATGAGACTGGCCTGGAGCAGCAATGTTGTCACTCCGGCGCATGCGCACGGGTGCCGTCAGTGACTGCATGATCGCCTTAACTAACAGCATGCTCAGTGCACCTGCTCCGTTGTCCACGGTGAGTATGCGCCATAGACATCGGTGCCCGTTTTTAGGGAAATATCTCCTTAACCGAGATATTTCTTGCACCTACGGGTAAGCCATAATCTATCTTACCTGTAGGTTACAGTGATCTGTTAGAGCTTACAACCACTTTAATGAAGCAGAAGGTGTCCATCAAAACACATATGGGTTGATTTTATGAAACTGGAGTGTGCAAAATCTGGTGCAGTTCTGCAAAGAAACCAATCAGCTTCCAGTTTTTTTTTTTTTGTCAAAGCCTAATTGTACAAGTTAGAGAAATCACACAATTTCAAAGCTGGATGGCATTGCGACCTCAGGTGAGACTTGGTGTCTATGCAAGTCGCACCTGAAATCACCAAAAGTAGTGCGCACTGCAGTCAGCATCGCACCAATTTGAACAGTTCCATTGCTGACAATAGGGTGCGACTTGTCATGCGATTTGACCTGCCAGTACAGGTGTGAACGGGGGCTGATTGGCTACCTTGAACAGCTGCATCAGATTTTGCACTCTCCAGTTTGAGGCTCCATTCACATCTTAGCGTTATGAATCGTGGGGGGAATCGCCGCAATTCAAAAATGGCAGTTTGTCGGGTGACAATCACGGTAAAATCATGCAAAGAGAATCGTGCAAAGAGAATCGTGGGACGCCTGTAACCCAAAAGTTCTTATACTTCTGGGCGAAAGGCATCCCGTGATTCTGTTTGCGCGATTCTACCACGATACCGCAAGCGACAATCACAGCAAAATCACGCTGCGATTGGGGTGCCATTGGAAGAGACTGGGATCGCATGGGTGTCCCATGATTTGCTGCCATCTTGAATTGTAGGCAGAATCGTGGCAATTCCGCCCACAATTCAGAACGCCAAGATGTGAACGGAGCCTTAGTAAATCAACCCTATAGTGTTGTAAGTATGTAAAATAGCAGGATAACTTTTTGTTTAATTTATTTTATTTTTTTATTTTTATTTTTAAAGCGGAGGTCCACCCTAAAGTGGACCTTCCGCTCATCGGAACCCTCCCCCCCTCCGGCGCCACAATTGGCACCTTTCAGGGGGGAGGGGGGTGCAGATACCTGTACAGTACAGGTATCTGCACCCACTTCCGGGATAGCTCTCTGCGGAAAGGGGCGTAGATTCCGCCCCTTTCCGCAAGTGCAGTATTTGTAGCTGCTGGCTTTAAAAAAAAAAAAAAAAAAAAAAAAAAAAACGCGGAGTCCCGGCGGACTCCCGCTTTAAGGATAAGCTCACTTTTGGGAGAAAATAAAACAAATACACATATTTCTGCAGAAAAAAGTGCAGTTATATTTTCCTGCAAGAGCCTGGAAAGTATTGCACCCATGATCAGTAAATCGCGGGTGCCATGTAAGGCTCCTGCAGACTTTCAGAATAGTTGCCTGCCCATACCTCCCATAAGGGTAGAGTTACTGGAGCAGGAATATCAATAAACTACAACAGCGCTCACCACCACCCTCACAGTCATTGAGAAGTACAAGCCTGGAAGACGGTAGCTGTAATGCATTCATTTACAGAACTCTGTAAAAGAATAACATGGCTGTGCTGTTTTTAAATTGTGACAGCGGGTACAGGGAGAAAAACCTGGCTCGCTGTCACAGGGAAGGATAGGACACTGTTGTAGCATGGTACACATTACACCCTAAATATACACTCACTGGCCACTTTATTAGGTACACCTGTTGAATTGCTTGGTAACAAAAATTGCTAATCATTCAATCACATGGCAGTAACTCAATGCATTTAGGCATCTAGACATAGTGAAGATGACTTTCTGAAGTTCAAACTGAGCATCAGACTGGGGAAGAAAAGGGATTTAAATGACCTTGAACATGGCATGCTTATTCGTGCCAGAGGGGTTAGTCTGAGTATTTCAAAACCTGCTTATCTACTGGGATTTTCACGCACAACCATCTCTAGGATTTACAGAGTCTGATAAAGAGAAAATATCCAGTGAGTGGAGGTTGTGTGGAGGAAAATGCCTTGTTGATGTCAGAGGAGAATAGGCAGACTGGTTCAAAATGATAGAAAGGCAACAATAACCTCATAACCACTCGTTACAACCAAGGTATGCAGAAGACCATCTCTAAACCTGCAACACATTGAACATTGAAGTAGATGGGCTACAGCAGCAGCAGACCACACCTGGTGCCACTCCTGTCATACAAGAACAGGAAACTGAGGCTACAATTAGCAAAGGCTCACCAAAATTGGACAATAAAAGATTGAAAAAGGAGTCTCGATTTCAGCTGCGACATTCAGATGATCAACATGAAAGCATGGCTCCATCCTGCCTTGTATCAACAGATCAGGCTGGTGGTGGTGGTGTATTGGTGTGGGGGATATTTTCTTGCCACACTTTGGGTCCCTTAGTACCAACTGAGCATCGTTTAAATGCCATGGCCTACCTAAGTATTGTTGCTGACCATGTCCATCCCTTTAGGACTACAGTGTACCCATCTTCTCATCTCACCACTGGTTTCTTGAAAATGACAATGAGCTCACTGTACTCCAGTGGCCTCCACAGTCACCAGATCTCAATCCAATAAAGCACCTTTGGGATGCGGTGGGGGAGGAGATTCGCATCATGAATGTGCAGTCGACAAATCTGCAACAACTGAGTGATGCCATGTCAATATGGACCAAAATCTGAGGAATGTCTTCAACACCTTGTTGAATCTATGACATGAAGAATTAAGGTAGAAGGGGTCTGACTCTGTACTAGCAAGGTGTACTTAATAAAGTGGATGGCGAGAGTAGGTGCAACATGCTCCTAAAGGTGAACTTAGCCTTTAAAGTGGCTGTAAACCCTTACAAACCACTTTGACCTACAGGTAAGCCTAGATTACGGCTTACCTGTAGGTCCAAAAAGTATCTCCTAAACCTACAGGGTTTAGGAGATATTTACAAAAAGACAGGCACCGCTGTCAACGGTGCATGCGCCGTAGACAGCGGCACGCAGGCGCACTATCGCCGTTAGCAGCATGCCACTGCTGATGGCGATATGATGTTAGTGGCAGCTCCCGTGCGCATGCGCGGGAGTCACGTCATCACTGCTCCGGCGCTGTGAGTGGCCGGAGCAGCGATACCCGGAAGAAGATGGACGCTCTGTGCTACAGGGGACAGCGGTGACATCGCTGGCTCCTGTGTCAGGTAAGTGACACGTAACGGGCTGCTACTATGCGATGCATAGTAGCCCATTATGCTTTACCTTTGAAGGGAGACAAAGAAGAAGTAAACCCATCAGGGTTTACTTCCTCTTTAAAAGGGGTTATAAACCCTTGTGTTTTTTCACCTTAATGCATTCTATGGGGCCAAGTCCTACATTCTATAGAATAGAATAGACACAGAAGCAGGACACTGGAGCACGCCTGCATGGGTGTTCCAAAGGAGAGTGCTTCTCCGATGGGGCACTCGAGAAGAGGAGGGGCTAATAGTGCCACTGAGGGACTCCGTGCAAAACTAACTGCACAGAGGTGGTAAGTATAAAGTAAAAAAAAAAAAGTAAAATTAAAGTGGTTATAGAGCTTAAACTTTTTTTTTTTTTTTTTTTCCTTAATGCCTTCTCTGCATTAAGTTAAAAAATGTTTCAGTGTGTGTATTGCCCCCTTGCCCCCATTATACAGTTTAGGAAAATTCAGACTTTGAACTCAGAGGTATAGAGACAGAGAACCATAACTAGTTCATTTGTGCAAAACTTCTACAATCACCAGGATGAAGGAAGGATGCAAACAGGGTAGAAAGGATAACAGTCAGCATAAGGGTCTTTACATATGGTCACAAAAATGCATAGTTTATCAGTACAGCTTTTTTTTAATGCAGTGCATTATTTTCTTTGACTCAATACAAAGTGTTAAAGATTAGTAAAACTATGCTGTGTTCAGATCCATAAACCACAAATGTGTTTAAGCATCTAAAACGTGTGTAAACACATTTACATTTGTCCATACACATAAAAAAATATATATGAATGGAAGAGGAATTTTATGGATCTTTATTCACGTTTATGTGCATACACACAAGCACTTTAGGGCTCTTGCATATTTTTTTTTTTTTACCTTAGCATCTGCCAGTAGGATCTTGCTTATATACATCATGCCTGTGTGCACGGACCCCAATTGAGCATAAAAAAAAAAAAGTTAAAAACTGAAACCTAGGGTGAGCACTCATGTCTCTCCTTTGTGACAGCAAGCACAACATAGGAGAAAACAATGGAGTCAGGAAGGGGAAAAAAAAAAAAAAAAAAAACACCATGGACATGAACTGAATTTACAGCCAATCATTACTACTAATTGCTATACGATTACAGTCATTTTATCATTACCGGAGCCTGTTTCTAGAAAGAGTAAACAACACTGGAAATGTTACATTCTACAGAAAGGTACACATCAACACTCTATAAAAATACACATACAAATGACCAAACTGATATACAAATAATGAGATTAAGTGCTTTCGTCTCAATCCTATGTCCACATCACAGCCATCAAATGGAGAAGCAGCCACATTCGTTAGCCCTTTTTACCGTGTCCGAGGAGTCTTTGTAGAAAACTGATGGCAAACCTGTTGCATATAGATTTATTTTTAACACAATCATACCCGTGTTCAGTATTGACCTGAATGCCCCTTGTCCTCCGTGCCATTTGCAATACAAACCATAGCTGGGTACATGTTTGCTGGGGAAGATTGATTTTTCTCCCATGCTTGGTATTGAGGGGTACTTTATGAGTAGATAAAGATATTGGTGAAAAGCCATGCAAGCATATCTACAAAAAGGTATGTAGCTAAAGAATTTGCTTGACCACAGATGCCATTTATAGCACAATAGACTTTGCCTTATCAATGTCAATAGTCCGTAAACACCAAGGAATGTCTCCCGGCTGAAAAATATTTATCACGTACCTGCAGGAGTAAGCATATATTTGCAGCGTATGTGGGTGAAAATTCACTGCATATATGCAATTACATTGTGATCTTTAAAGGACAGCAGTCTATTTGTTATACACAGACGGTGCCTCCTCCCTTGCAGAAATGCCCACATTTTATAGAAGCATCCGTCAATTCTGTATACCATTCCACCACTACAGGTAGATGGAAGCAAAGCCCACAAATACGGAATGTCAGCCGTCTCACACAATGCTGTCTATAAAGGACATCCTTTATAGAAACAACTCCTTCCCATTTGCATGCAGTAGCTGTCTGTCTGCTCGGCCCAAATCAATAAACCTTAAACAACATGGGAAATAAAAAAAAACCCTACACCTTACATAACTGAAAGCTGAGCACTAGAATGGTAAACTCCACAGAGAATGGATGAGGTGTCACAACCCGGCACTGACACATCATTAATTGTTCCAGCTAACGATGCAGATGTACCTTTCTGACGAGGACGACTTCTCGGAGTTAACTGACATCAGCAGCTCAATCTTCTGCTTGGTTTCTTGAAAAATCTGAAAATATGCACCACCAGGATTGTCTGCTGTGTCTCGACTTGCCAAACAAAATTATAAAATGCACGGCCGAGCGATTCAAAGCTTAAAACGTTCCCGAGGCAAAAAGGCCACTGGATTTGTGGCATCCACACAAGGAAAAAAAAAAAAAAAAAAAAAAAGATAAAAGAAAAAAAGAAAAAAGAAAAAGAAAGCAAATCACTGGTGCTTTTTAGTAAAAGAAAGCTCCAGAGGCATCAGGCCTGGCTGAACTATACACATGACTGTTTATGAAAGCAGGAAGTACCATTTCTTTCAAGCACAGGGGTGTTTCCAGCTGAAGAATAAACCAGCAGGATTAGGAATCAGGTCTTGGCCGACAAAAAGAGGCTGGAAATGTGCTTGTAAACAGGATAAATGACACTTGGTCCCTTCTGCCAACAGCCTCTACTATACTGATGGATATCAGCGTATAAATCTCTAATCCAACAGTGCACTGCCCAAATCAAATATCCTGATGGATGCTGGGTTAAAAAAAAAAAAAAAAAAAAAAAACAGCTTGCGTCGGGTCCAGATTTAGTAACAAGCTGTAGGTTTCGAACGCTGCATTTTCAGATGAAGATGTGAGAAATCTCTATGCATTAGATGCTTCTCATTTCTCTGATTTCCTGCGCTCTCCTCCCTCCTTCCAATCACATGGTGCTCACTACCAAAGAACAGCAACACCCATCAGCACAGCTTAGATGATCTTCTATGTATCCGTACAGAAAGGGGGGAACAAAAAAACGCTGCCGACTTGTTAGAGAGCACAGTCAGAGGGACAAAAGACCGCTTTTAAGAAACCTGTGGAGGAGGAGGCGCTCGTCACCACTTGGCATTTTTATTTTCTCTTCTAAGCTATTCAAGGTTATGGCAAAGCCAAGCAGCATGGCATCCATTTCCCAGATGTTATGCTGATGGATTTCTGGCCTATATTTCAGTGGCTGCAGAACAGCACCCATGTCACAATTGTCAGCTATTTCCCATGGAGAATAAATAGCCGATGAAAGCAAAATATTATCACAAAATTAATTTAGCATTATTTGCCAATCCTTTGTGTTTTTATTAAAGAGATGCTCTGATGAAGGGAGACACCTGTGTGATTAGGCTCCGAAAGATGTAGCTTAGAGAGCAAGGGCTATTTTTAGTCGAGCATTTGCCCTACATAAATCGCAAGTGATCAATCGCCTCCTTTGGAACACGAGAGAGAACAGAAGCAAGCTCATTGCGATTTGAGTCACGCCATCAAGTGATCGGTTGCAGGACACCAAAACATGCTCCAAACTATCGAATTACAATTGCCTTAATTGGTTTAGTTAAAGTAGTATTTATTTTTTTGATTCACACTTACCTAGGTGGATGCAGCATTGGTCGGATGCTGCATCTGTTCCCCAGTGCCTCTACAATGAGAGCTGAACGATCAAACACTGCTGATCGCTCAGTTCTCACATCTCCCCGAGCAGAGAGCTGCTGTCAGTCAGGCGCGCCCGCAACCCACAGTGCCGCGTCTTAAAGGGGACGTACCTGTACACCCATTTGTGCAGCCATGCCATTGTGCCAACGTATATCGTCGTGACCTGGTGGACAAGTGGTTAATTACAAAATTAAAGTGATCTTAAAGGGATTGTAAAGCATTTATTTTAATGTATCAAACAAGTCACATACCTGCTCTGTGTTTGCAAAGAGCAGCCTCAATCCTCCTCTTCTGGTGCTCTTGGCACCTCCTCCATGCAGAGTGCCCTCCCATAGAAAGCCACTTTCACTGGCTTACTCCTGAGCTGCCCTGCCTGCATCTATTGACACAGGCAGCATGGCCTGGCACCTCCCTCTTGATACAGAATTTGAATGACAGAATTTGAATGACAGCAGTAGGAACAAATGGCTTCCACTGCTATTAATCTGCCCAGATAGGAGGGAGAGATCGCAGAGAGCTGCTGCTCTCATGCACTGCGCTAGATTGAAACCATGCTTTGGCAAATATAAGGGGGATAAGGAGAGGATCCATTAACAGAGAAGGTTTTTCACCTTAATGCATAGAATGCAGTGGCTTTGCACTGCTGCTGCTAACGGCGATATGCCGTTAGTGGTGGCTCCCATGCGCAGGAGTGGCGTCATCGCTGCTCTGTCTCTGAGTGGCCGGAGCAGCAATACCTGGAAGATGATGATGCTCCGGACTACAGGGGACAGCGGTGACATCTCTGGCTCCTGTGTCAGGTAAGTCAAACAATGGGCTACTATGCGATGCACAGTAGCCCATTATGCTTTACCTTTGCGGGGAAACAAAGAGGAAATAAACACATCAGGGTTTACTTCCTCTTTAAGACATCATGCACAGCCGGTAAGGGGGCTGAGTCCTAAGAGGGCCAATGAGAGCTGCAAGGTTGCAGAGTGGGGGGTGTGCCTCTGTGTGTCTATGTAAATCCAGGAAGGTGAACAGGCAGCAGCTTCAGCTGACCAGTTAAAATGGATGCAGCCAGACTTAGTGGAGGGAGATTTCTGCAGTATATTTGACAAGTACAGAATCACAGTATAAATAAAATAATTTGCAAAGTGGTAGGAGGGAAGCTTCAGAATGGCAAAGATTTTTTATTTTTTTTTACACAAATTATGTGAGCAGACTGCAGTTCCTCTTTATGGTACTTTTTTTCATATTTAGCCCCGTTTACATTGACTGCAGCTTTGAAATCATGCGATTTCATCTGAAATTGCACGATTTCAAAGCCGCATCTCAGAGCGACTTCGGAGACATCCATGTGGCTTCAGGCACAAATGTCTTTTTTTAAATCGCATCCGAAATGGCCAAAAGTAGTGCATGTACTACTATTTCAAATTGGTGCTGCACTGCAAAGTTGGTGCCACAACGATTTAAACAGTGCCATTGCTGGCAATAGGATGAGACATGCCATGCGATTTGCCCTGTCAAATCGCATGACTAGTCACTCAAATGTGAACAGGGGCTTAGAACCAATTTAAAGTATATTATTTAAGATTTATAAAGCTCCAACAGCTTGCACAGCACTTTACTAAATAACTGAGATAGTACAGTCACAATAAAACTTAATGCAAGAGGGTTAGAGAGTCCTGCTCATGGGAGCTTACGATCCAAAAAGGGAGGTGCAAGTGATACAAAAGTGTAATAACTGACCTGATGGAGAAGGCAGAAGTACAGCTTTTGGAGGGAGGCAGGATAGGATTCCCTGAAGAGATGAGTTTTCAGGGATAACCTAAAGGCAGGCAGAATAAGGGCTAGCAAGACAGACTGGGTAGTGAGTTCCAGAGGAAGGGAGAACATTTACAGAAGTCCTGAAGGCAAGCATGGGAGGAAGTGAGGAATATATTCAAGTTCTTGTAACTTCTGGTTTAGGGTTTTGTAGCCTCAACAGTTTTGTTTGATTTCTTTCATGAAAGCTTTCCTTGGAATAATTTTTCGAACAGAGACTTTGCACTAGCATGATAGTTAAAAAAACATGCACTACTTTTTTCTCTCTTTGTATTAAGGCCACAGATTGTGCACCACATTATTCTGTTAGAACTATAGAAAGTATTAATCCAGTGACAATACCGTCTTCATCAAGATACTAAAACAAAAAAGAACAAGATAATGACAGCGATTCACTATAAACTGCACTTTTTTCCCTACAGTAGAAAAATAGGATGCACAGATTGACCATTTACAAAAAATTTGCAAAGAACTGTTTTAAAATATCAACTCACTTGAAGCCAAGTGTGGCAAAATAAACACAAACATCAGCACAATGGACATGGACTTCTAGTCAGTAGGATGTGTCCCTTGTGCGGATGCCTCTTCTGTTAAGTGAAATGCTCCTCTGTCCATGACCCAGTGTGGCGGGAATTAAAAGAACCGTGAGGGCTTTCACAAGCTCTCATCAAGAGTGCCCAAGGTCTCCCACCCTTTTCCACCACTACACCAGGGGTACTGAATTTAAATTCATGTAGGTCCAATCAGTAACATTTTCTCTTTCTCCAGGAGCTCCGAATCTCATTTTTATTCTACGACTAAGCCCCCTTTACATCAGTGCCTTTGGTCCCCTCTTTCACATCATAGATTCCCACCCTTCACATCAGAGCCCCCTCTCTCACGCCACAGCCCCTCTTCTTTCAGATCAGAGCCCCTTCTCCTCACATTGCAGCACCCAATCATCATAGAGCTCACCCCTGACATCAGTCCCCCTTGCAATTACAGCCCTCCTACTCATATTACAGCTCTGCCCTTCACAGCCCCCCCATCACAGCTTCCTCTCTCACATCAAAGACTGACCACATCACAGACACCCATCACCCGCCCCACAATTAAAGTTCTGCCCAAAGACAGTCCTCCTTTACAAACACAGCCCCCTCTTAAAATTGTTGAGCTTACAGCAGGGAAGAGGTCGGGAGATACAGAAGATCTGCACTAAGGGCTGGAGCTGACCAAAACTTAACAAGCGAAAGGTTGGGCAGCTCCCGCTCTCTACGTGTAGAGCTGCCATATCGCCCACCTTCTCCCTGCTGCAAGTTTTAACAGCAGGGGCAGCAGGCAGGTAAATACATATACAGAAGCGGAATCCACCCTGCTGCGTCTCCCGCCCTCCGCTGTGAGTTTTAAGATCATGCTGCTACGTGGTGCGTCTGCTGTCCGGGCAGGGCTGTCACTTGGTCCGTATACAGACCGCGGTCCACCATTTAGGGACTCCTGAGCTACACCATTCACCGAAGCAGTATTATAACGTCAATGAATGAAAAAAGATCTGTGGATGGAGGGGACAGACTAATCAATTGTC